>NC_138551.1:91641997-92149497 GCF_964273705.1 Natrix helvetica
GATGCTCCATTTAAAAATTTTAGACTGGAACTTTAAGAGTATTCTAATAATGGGAGATTGGAATGGAGTGATTTCTCCAAAGATAGACAAGAGTACAAAGACGAAATTCACTACCAAATTACCAAAGGCTTTTTTTGATTTACAAGACGATTTGAAATTAAAAGATGTTTGGAGGACGCAACATCTAAATGAGATGGATTTTTCTTTCTATTCAGATAGACATAAATCCTTTTCAAGGATTGATTTCTTTTTGTTAACACCGGATCTACTTCCTAAAGCCAAGAAATCCAAGATTTTCGCCAGGTCACTTAGCGATCATAGTCCGGTGTGGTTACAAATTGAATTAGGGATGAGGCCAAGAAGGTCTTGGAGAGTAAATGAAAATTTATTTAGATATGAAAAAAATGTTGATGAACTTAAAAAACACATGAAGGAATTTTTCAGTTTTAATATGAAGAAGGGCACTCCCATTGAAATAGTTTGGGATGCAAGTAAAGCTTATATGCGTGGGGTCCTGATACATATGAACTTTAAACACAAACAAATTAGACAGAAAAGGAGAATGGAATTGGAAGATGAAATAAAACGTAAAGAACAGCTGCTTATAATAAACCCGAATGACCAGGCGCTCCAGATGGCGCTAAAGCTGTTGAAAGATCAATTTCAGATGCTTATAGCAGAACAAACAGCAACCAATTTGCAATTTGCTAAACATAACACCTTTGCCAACGCTAATAAACCTGGTAGATGGTTAGCATATACTTTGAGAAGGAATATGAATGACAGAATTATTGATAAAATTGAGTTTCGAGGGAAGATGGTATATCAACAAGAGTTGATTAAAAAATCATTTGTGGACTATTATACTAAGCTATATGTACAGGATAATATACAGAATAAGTTAATAGATGATTTTTTGGAAGGAAAAAGGGTTGCCAAAATTTCTGTGCTTCAAAAGGCAAATTTGGAACGTCTTATAACCGCTGATGAGATCACTTTAGTTATAAATCAACTTAAATTAGCTAAGGCTCCAGGGACTGATGGTTTGACTGCAATGTATTATAAAACTTTACAACTGGAAATGATTGAATATCTTACACAACTATTTTGTAATATACAACAAGGAGGTAAAATACCTCCCTCATGGAAAGCGGCTTTTATCTCATTGATACCTAAAGATAAAGAGGGCCCTAAGAAACCAGAGGATTACAGGCCGATATCTCTTCTGAACACAGATTATAAAATATTTGCTAAAGTATTAGCCAACAGATTGATGCCGGTTATTCAAGAGATTATTCATCATGATCAAGCAGGATTTATTGAAGGCAGACATATGAAGGAGAATGTAAGGCAACTCATAGATTTAATTGACTATCTTGATAAGAATAAGCAGATCTCTGCAGTGCTGGTTTTCTTGGATGCAGAGAAGGCCTTCGATCGAGTGAATTGGAACTTTCTAACCAAGACTTTGGAAAAGATGGATATGGGACCACGATTGCGGCAGGCGATTGGAGCAATTTATCAGCAACAAAATGCACAACTTATTATTAATGGAAATTTGTCAACAACTTTCGAGATACAAAAAGGCACAAGACAAGGTTGCCCATTATCCCCATTGTTATTTATTTTAACTTTGGAAGTCTTGTTGAACGCAATTCGGGACTCAAAATCCTTAGATGGCATAGCTATCAGGCAAAAGGAATACAGAACTAGAGCATTCGCCGATGATCTGGTTGTTACCCTTTCACATCCTTTGAAATCAATAATCCAGATGAAAAATATCATAATAGAATTTGGCATGGTGTCTGGGTTTAGACTAAATCAAAACAAAACGAAAATGATGGTTAAAAACATGACAGAGACTCAAAGAAAGAGACTTGTAAGTTTAGCAGGTTTTGAAATAGTTTCTAAAGTTAAATATTTAGGAATACAAATTTCAGAATCAAACACAAAACTTTTCTCAAATAACTATGAAGTGTTGTGGCAAAAGATACAGAAAGATCTTGAAGCGTGGAAAAAGTTACAATTGTCTTTGCTTGGAAGGATCTCAGCAATTAAAATGAACATTCTACCTAGATTTATCTTTCTATTCCAGATGATTCCGGTGCTCAAGTCAGATAAAACCTTGTTAAATTGGCAAACAACATTAAATAAATTTGTTTGGAAGGAGAAAAAACCGAGAGTAAAGATGAAGATTATGCAAGATACACGTGAAAGAGGCGGCCTTAGACTCCCAAACCTTCGATTGTATTATGAAGCTGCGGTATTAACGCATGTAGCAGATTGGTTCGGGAAAACAAAAATGGAATTGCTCAATATAGAAGGCCATGATCTTGTTCTGGGATGGCATGCATATCTTTTTTATGAAGACAGGGTGGATAAAGTGTTTAACAACCATGTTCTCCGTAGTGCCTTGATGAGAATATGGAAGAAGCACCGGCCCAATTGGGATTATAAAATACCGCTTTGGTTGGATCTTGCAGACACCATGGGGATTATGAATATTAAGTCACTCGGGGGGTGTTTATATAAAGATGTGCTTATTGCTGATGGGGGCGAATGGAAGTTAAAAACTTTGGAACAGCTGTTGGAAGAAGGAATTACTTTAAATTGGTTACATTACATACAGCTTCAGAAGAGATGGGAAGAAGATCGCAGGGTCGGCTTTATGGATAAAGAAGTAGAACTGATTAAGCAGATAAAAGAGACTGGTCCAAAACAAGTTAAAAGAATATATAATGTACTGTTAGAAAGAGACTCAGAAAGTGAATTGGTTAAGGATTGTATGATTAAATGGGCTCAGAATTTTGGTGAAGTGGTTATGTTGGAAACGTGGGAAAAAATATGGGTTCAGAATGTTAAATTTACACAGTCACAGAATTTAAGGGAGAATTTTTATAAAATGTTTTACAGATGGTATTTAGATCCTAAAAAATTATCATGCATGTACCCAAATGTTCAACCAAAATGTTGGAGATGCGGGTGTCTAGATGCTACCTTTTTTCATGTATGGTGGACTTGTAACAAGGTTAAAGCTTTTTGGATAAAAATATGGTGGGTTATGCAGAATGTATTTAAGAAAAGAATACAATTCGCTCCACAAATGTTTTTATTGGGTATAGTTAAGGATTTTACCAAAGGGGAAACAAAATTGGCCTTGTATATGGTTACAGCAGCTAGGTTGTTGATTGCGCAACATTGGAAAAAAGATTTTTTGCCGACAATTGATCAATGGATTCAGAAGGTGGCGGGGTTCGCTGAAATGGCAAAAATTTCAGCTTTCTTAAAAGCTCAGAAACAGGAGGATTACACACAGGAATGGGCAAAATGGATTGATTATATACAGAATAAATACCAGACTAGGAGTTATTACCTAGCCTTTAGGTAAGAATGTTTAGACCGATAGATGATCTGAGTAAATAGTATATGGGATGTTTGGAATTGTTAGAGTGGTATACAGCAGAAGTCAGGGGGGTGGGTTTGTGTGGGAGGTGGGGGAGGGTTAGGGTGGAGGATGGGGCAATATATATGTATGAATAAATTAGAAGATGGGACTAATGAAACATTGTTAGGCTAGGAGAAATTTATATTAAGAGTTATAGATGTTAAATTAGCTTGGAAAATGATCAATGTGTTATTATTAATTTAAGAGTAATTTATATAGTTTTTGTTGGGAGGAGAGGGGTTATGAGTAATCTATTTTAAGATGGGGGGAGAGGAGGGGGTAAAGTGTTTGGTATAATATCTGAATGTGAATTTTTGCGGGGGGGTTGGGGGGGTATAGCATTTGTATGAGATTTATATTGTGTGGAGGGGGGGGTGAAAAGGGGGAAAATTTGTTTGTACAAAACTCTTTTAATAAAAAAAAAATATTCATTTGAACTGCCTTTGCTCTTGATTTCTTGCACCTGATAGTTTAACATTTTATTATTATTATTTTTTTTTCAAAAAGTTTTATTGGTTTTTTAAAACATTTATAAGGAAAAGGGTAAGTGGAATGGTTACAAATTTTGGCAGTTGCAAGTGTGGCAGACGCCCCCTCCCTCCAAACTCATTGAATACATCTAAATATAAAACATTAATACATAATCATAAAAAATCAGCATATTAATTCTAGAAAAAATAGTTTTCAATCAATTTATGTAGTTATGATATAAAGTCTAGATATAATTTCATTATAACTTTCGGTCTGTTTATAACATTGTGGTTTTCTTATTCATTTTTGTGATCTGAGCTTTCTCGGTGTTGCCCCTTCACCCCCCGCTAGCAGAGCTCCGGCCCCTCCCGTGTCCTGTGTGACCATTGTGGTGTCTTCTGTTTTTTCTAGGTTCGCTTTATTTTTTTCCATAAAGGCCTGAGCCTCTATGGGTGTATTGATTCTGATTTTTGTCTCCTCCCAGAATATCAGCATCCCTTCAGGCATCAACCATCTAAACCACACCCCCTTCTGGTATAGTTTATTCGCCAATTGCGAATAATTTTTCCTTTTCTCCCTAATTTTTTGGGGGATCTGCTTCAGGATGGTTATCTCCCTGTCATGATATGTCAATGTTTGCCCCCTTTGTACACCCAGAATTTCATCTCTTGTGCTTTTCCTAAGGAATTTAATATGAACCTCCCTGGGTACATTGTGTGTTCTGGCATAAGCTGAATTCACTCTATAGACCAGATCTATCTCCCATTCCATCTGCTGTTTATCTTTATGTATGTATTCAGCTAAAATATTAGTCATAATGTCCCTTATATTTTCCCCATCTGCTTCTATTACATTTTGAAATCTAAGATAAAAGGACATTCTCTCAAACTCTGTTTTCATTTGTTGGATGTCAAGTTCTTTGTTTCCCTTCTGTAAAGCCTCTACCCCCCCTCTCGCCTCCGCCACCCCACCCTCCACCAGGTCCAGTCTCTGTGAGTTCTTATAAATTTGAGCTTGGTTCTCTTTAATTTCTTCCTTCATTTCTTTTAATTGTTTCTTAATTTCTTCCTGACCCTGTATGAGTTGCTGGAGCATCTGTTGCAAATCCATCTCTGTACTCTTAGGTTGCATCAGTTCTGTAATCTTTGACTGTGTGGCAGGGCTGGATGTTGCAGATGTCGGTGCAGAAGTAGCAAAGCCAGGTTTTCCAGGGGGTGGTCTTTTTGGAGACATGGTTTATGAAACAAAGAGATCAGTCAGTGTAGAGACTGGGCAGCTGGAGAAGTAGAGCAGGCAGATGAGTCCAGAAGGCAGAGGATCCAAACAGGTGGGAGTTTCTTTAGTCAATCTAGCAATAGATGAAAGTTTTTTCTCCAAAGAGTTCAGGAAATAACAATCCACAAGAGATTCCTCTGGGTGACACGGAGACAAAGACCGGAAGCCTGAATTTTAAAGGTGGAGTCAGGTTTCACAGTTCATGAAGACAACGGAAGTGTGCCATCTTGCCCTGCCAGCTTTGGGCTCAGAGGCATAGGAAAAATTTTAAAAGTTCAAAAAGTTCTCAGGTCATCAATAAGTTCTGGAATTAAGTCCCATGAAAAACACTTTTACTAGGGTGAGGCATCCTTAGTTGGCTCTCCCCCCTCCTCCTTCCCCTGGGGGCGAGAGCAGAATTTTTACAAGCCGCTTGTCCAAGGGGGGGGGAAATCCCCCTCCCCTCTAGCCACTCCTCCAAGAATAAATCCGAAAGATTAACTTTTAAAGTACTGAAAAGTCCATCAACTTAAAAGTAAGGGGATGAAGAGAGGAAGCATCTCACCGCACCGCCGCTGCTTCCTTCAGTTTTACGTTCTCCGATCAGCATGGGCGAGACGCAGGCGCGCCCTCCAAAACTGCTCCCCGGTGCCTGGAGCAAAGCGGAAAAGCCCCCACCAGCTGCCGCCGGTGCCAGAGCCTTCCGCGAGCCGCTCCTTCGGCAGGGCGCCTCTCCGGGGCGTCCTGTGCCCCCCCGAAGACGGGGGAAGCCCACCGAAGAGCGGGAGCGGGCAAAGTTCTTGCCCGTTGCCGTAGCCGCCGGAACCGGAAGTCATAGTTTAACATTTTAGTGTTCCCTTATTTCTGTTTTTAATCCTATCAGTATACAAGAGAGGCCTTGTGTTAACAAACAGCAAAATTGGTAAAAATACTATATTTTTCAGAGTATAAGATGCTCCAAAGTATAAGACGCACCTAGCTTTTGGGAAGGAAAACAAGGGGAAAAATATGCCTCTGTCTCCCAGCAATTTGCCTCCTTGCAGCAAACAGCAAACAGTACAGACAATATACACTGTGGTGTTACATGTCAGACTATATTGGTACAGATGCTGTTAAAATCGATGTGGCTTTCTGGAAGTATACGTTATTCTCTGCTACTTAGAAGAAGATACAATAGCACTGGGCCTCTTCAGATCAAGCATTTATTTTAAAAAGCTTCTTCATTTTGTTAAGTTGTATAGAACAATAATAAAGCAGTCTTTAAAAAATAAGTCTAATAATTTGAACATTCTATAGGCATTTATAGCTATTGACTTACCTCCTTGCAGCAAACAGCAAACAGCCTGTTTCAGTTTAACCTGATTAGCACAAGAAAAAAAAAATCTGCCTCTGCCTCCCAGCAATTTGTTTTCTTGCAGCAAACAGCAAACAGCCTCTTTCACTTTCAATTTCAGTTTCAGCAGGGCATCCCAATGATCAGTTGTTTCAGGCTGCAGGGATTGCCATAGCCTATTGCTGCCTCCGCAAGCCCCATTTTCTCTGTTTGCTGCAAGGAGGTAAATAGTTGGGAGGCAGAGGCCAAAGGGTGGGGGCTGGTGAGTGGGCGGGACTACATTCGGTGTATAGGATACACCCACATTTTCACCCTTTTTTTAGAGGGGAGGAAGTGTATCTTATACTCCGAAAAATACAGTATACAGGTTAGACATTTTATAAAGTGATTATTTCAGAGTTTCTAAGCTTTGTTAGAAAAAGGACTGCAGCAGAACAAACAGCCATTGGTAGGTGTCGGCAAAGACGTTGAGACAAGGCAAGAATGCAAATTGTTTTCAAGTCAGGAAAATTAAGGGCGATCAGATAGCTGACAAACTGGCAGACAAAGTTCCTCAGCTCTAACTTGCAGATCATTATGGTTTTATTCCCCAAAGTACTTTAAAACCAAGATGATCAGATAATAAGAAGTTGAGTAGGACGCATCACATCAAACTGATTAAATTTGTTTACTTGTAATTCTTTCAAGGTTCCAGGAATATGGTGTAATTTTCAGGGTTTATTTCCAACTGATTTTGTGTAATTTATTATTGACAACATCCTTGTGACAATGTCATTCAGGATAATTATTTCACAACAGATTATACAGAGTCCTGTTGGGACTTGCTTTTGCATAAATTATGGCGCGGAATATTTAATCAGAGCTCTGTTAGGACCCAGGAGTGGATGTCTTTTTAGGAGCGGAAGGGGACAAAAAAAAGGGGGTTTGAGCAATTTTAACCCAACTCTATATCACTCTTTTGCTCTGTTTTCTAAAGTATAGAAGACAAAATGCGACCCTCCAGCATCTTTGCTTAACAAAATTTAAAAATAAGGATCACAGACATTAATCTCCAAGTGATGTTCTATTAAATATTCATGTAAACAGATCGCAACATGCAAAGGGGTTTTATAAAGCATTTTCAACCACATTTTTTTTTTAAAAAAAGACCGGTTCTACAAACATTAGACTCCTTTCGCTAAAGAAAAGAGAACATGAAAACTAATAATGAAAACTCTTTTAAATGAACTTTATTGGGAGAACTGCTGAGAAGCAAAATTGTTGGGAGTCCATGGCTCAGGTTGTGTTATAACATTGAACACAGAATAACAGAGTTGGAAGGGACTTTGGAGGTCTTGTAGTCTAACCCACTGCTTAAGCAGGAGACTCTATACCCGGGATGGCGAACCTATGGCACGCGTGCCACAGGTGACACGCGGAGCCATTTGTCAGGGCACGTGGGGCGTTGCCCTGTCAGCTGAGTTCAGCCTTTTTAAAAGACATTTTTCACCCTCCCCAGACTCCAGAGGCTTTATAGGAGCCTGGGGAGGGCGAAAAGAGCCTCCCCCGCCGCCTCCAGAGGTCCTCCAGAGGCTTCAGGAGCTTCCCTGAAGCCTCCAGAGCGCAAAAAACTGCCCCTATGGGCAAACCGGAAGTTCGGGAACGGACTTTCGGTTTGCTCGGAGGGTCGGTTTAAGCCCTCCAGAGGTTTCAGGGACCTTCAGGAGGCTTCCCTGAAGCCTCTGGAGGACTAAAAAGGACCCCCCCTTCCGGTTTGCTTGGAGGGTCCTTTTTAGCCTCCTGAAGGTTCCTGAAGCCTCTGGAGGGCCTCCGGGGGGGGGGGGGGGCAGGGAAGGCTCTTTTTGCCCTCCGCAGGCTCCTATAAAGCCTCTGGAGCCTGGGGAGGGCGAAAAAAGCATGGAAAAATGGGGGAGGGGTGCCTCTGATGCGCGCATGCACACTGGGGTGTGTGTGTCGCATGCTGCATTATGGGTACAGCACGCCCATGCACGACCCCTCTACGCTCTCCCCCCTTCTTGCACGCGAGCCAAAAAAGGTTCGCCATCGCTGCCCTATACCATTCCAGACAAAAGATTGTCCAAACTCTTCTTAAAAACTTCCAGTGTTGGAACAGCCACAACCTCTGGAGACAAACCGTTCCACTGGTTTATTTATCTCATCATCAGGAAATTTCTCTTTAGTTCTAGCTTGCTTCTCTTCTTGATTAGTTTCCATCCAATTTCTTCTTGTCTTGCCTTCTGATGCTTTGGAGCCGGTCACCTCTTCTTCTCTGTGACAGTCCCTCAAGTACTAGAAGATTGCTATCAAATCACCCCTAGCCTAGTCCTTCTCTTTGTTAGACTAATAACAGAATCAGAACAGAACTGGGGCCTTGGAGGTCTTCTAGTCCAGCCCCCTCCTCAAGCAGTAGGTCCTATACATTTCAGATAAATGGTTGTCCACTCACTTTTTGAAAGCCTCCTGTGATAGAGGAGACACATTTTCTGAAGGCAAGCTGTTCCATTGGCTGATTGCTCTCATTATATTGGTTGATTGCTCTCATTATTCTCTCTCTCTCTCTCTCAAAGGCAAGTACCACTCACTCATCATGAAATCGCCAGAACCGTAAAACCTACA
The DNA here is from genome assembly GCF_964273705.1 of Natrix helvetica. NCBI lineage: Eukaryota > Metazoa > Chordata > Lepidosauria > Squamata > Natricidae > Natrix > Natrix helvetica. The sequence continues at coordinate 91,651,117 of NC_138551.1, forward strand.
AACTTGAAATTTGGCCTGTATGTTCCTCTTGGCTTCTAGGTGCTTGCTAAGAAAGGGTTTTTCAAAATGACAATCAGATCATTAGTATTCCTTATACAGTAATTAACACTCTCTGATGCTAAGGAGTTCTACTCCCCCTCCCCACCTGAAAAGAACTCTGTTCCAACTGCCAGTTGCATCACATTTTGTTACCTCAGTTCAAACTGGCAGATGTTCCACTCCTTCACTCAGGAGCAGTCCGGAGCTCCTTACAGTACTAAACATTGGTACCTCATCAAAATTGTCTATGCTTTCCATCTATAGAACTGCTTCTGGACTCACAATGGCAGGAGTGATTTTCCTTTATGTGTTTCAATCACTGACCACCACTGAGCCAACAGATTGTGAACCAAATTTCTCCTGCATAGCCCAATGACATAGTTTCGTCGTGAAGCATGGGTAGCCAGCTCCTAGTAGATATATAATCTAATATATATTTGTTGCATTTGATGTATCTGTAAGACCACATTTCTGCTTCAGCTTTTGGAACACATAAGCAGATTATTCATCACCTTCTTCCAATAATCCATTCCTCAAAATTCTGCTAGGTCTACAAGAGATGATCAATAGCACCCTGGGTTTGATACTACTAATGTATCTGTGACGGACCAAGGTGAATTAATTTTCTGAATTGAGGGAGGTTTGTTTTGGTTCCTGAATGATAAACTGTAGCTTGCCAAGGATGCATTGATGCATTGGGGGCCTTGGAATTTGAATGTCTTTAAAAAAAAAAAAACCTAACATGAAATATATACTCTATGGATGATTCTAGCAATTCTATTCACCCCTGAGAGAGATTTCGGAGTAATATTTGGTTCTGCCCTTCTCACTTGTATTAAGAGCTCTTATGAAAGCACTCCATCTGTGGGGCAGTCTATGTGCTTCAAACAAACAGGATGTGGCCAAGGAATCCTGAAATGAGAATAACAAATAGCAGAGTGTCAACTCTCAAATCATCCCTGGTCTGCTCTCGAGTTGCCATAGGCAAGAGAGATGGGAATATGAGGATGCGAGGGAGCACTCAGTCAGAAACAAAAGCACATTCCAGCCATATCTCTGTCAAGGCCACCTTCGCGGTTACCCACAGTGGGCGGAGGGGAGTGATCTCTACAACCTGTGAAATTGCTTCGTTGGAGAATGTGACTGATGACAACCTTGGGGGGAAGGGGGAAAACAAGGTCAGATGAAAACAAGGATGAGCTTTATTTGGGATAGAACAAGCTGGGTGGGACCTTGGAGGTCTTCTAGTCCAGCCCCCTGCTCAAGCAGGAGAATCTATATCATAACAGGTAAAGCCTCCTGATGTTCAATAATACCTTGAGAGAGGTGTGTTCTCAGAGATTAAGTAAGAATTTGGGAAAAATGTAAAACGTATAGATGATATAGGTAGTCCTCGAGTGATGACCACAGTTTCTGTTGTAAGTGAGATATCTCTTAACTGAGTTTTGTCCCGTTTTACGACAGTTCTTGCCAAGGTTGTTAAGTGAATCTGGCTTCTCCATTGATTTTGCTGGTCAGAACATCACAAAAGGGAGACTGCAACCCTGTCATAAATATGAGTCGGTTGCCAAGCGTCTGAGTATTGATCACGTGACGGGGATGCTGCAATGGTCCCAAGTGTGAGAAATGGTCACAAGTCACTTTTTCCAGTGCCATTGTAACTTTGAACGGCAACTAAATGAACTGTTGTAAGTTGAGGGCTTACTGTATCAAGGTTACAGCATCAAGGACTCTGTATCAGGGTTTTACTCTGCAGTGATTTGATCGACAGTAAGTCGAGGCCTGCCTGTAAGGTAAAGGTAAAGGTTCCCCTTGCACATATATGCTAGTCGTTCCTGGCTCTAGGGGACGGTGCTCATCTCCATTTCAAAGCCGAAGAGCCAGCACTGCCTGAAGACATCTCCGTGGTTATGTGGCTGGCATGACTAAATGCCAAAGGCGCACGGAACGCTGTTACCTTCCCACCAAAGGTGGTTCCTATTTTTCTATTTGCATTTTTACGTGCTTTTGAACTGCTAGGTTGGCAGAAGCTGGGACAAGTAACGGGAGCTCACTCCGTTACAGGGTGCTAGGGATTCGAACGACCAAACTGCCGACCTTTCTGATTGACAAGCTCAGCATCTTAGCCCCTGAGCCCCTGAGCCTGCCTGTAGTTGCCCAATAACATGGAGAACTATATTTCCAGCTTTGTTCAGAATCCTGAAGGACAGAAGAAAGGAGAGAAGGCAACCTGGGCTTTGTTTCTCCTTCCCCTCACAAACTCTGAAGAAGTAGGGTAGCATTTCCATCTTCTCTTTGAACTTGTAAGCTATGTTCAACTTATGGAAAAAGAGATGCAGCTGTGCTTGGAAAAAGCAAGTCCGATTTCACTTGAAGCCCAGACAGGCCTGAGGAGAGGGGGGGGGTGCAGCCTGTACATTGTTCCAGGGCCCATGGAGTTCAAAGAGGGCCAGGGGTGGGTTCCGGCTTCTTCTACTGCCAGTTCGCTCAGGGACACGCTTCGGGCGCTTGCTTGCTTGATGCGCAGTAGGTAAAAAATGCTTCTGCACATGCGCAGAAGCAAAAAACAAGATGGCCGATATAACCAATTTGGGGCCAGGGCCTACCCAGCAAAACTGGTCCGAATTGGTAGCAACCCACCTCTGAAGGGGGCCCATACTGTTGCCTCTCCAGAGCGCTCATTCGGCAAACTAAAGCTGATAAAAAAATTATCTAAGATCGACTATGTCACAGAGGTGACTGGTAGATTTGGCAAGACTCAGTTACTGGATCTGATCTTGCAAAAACGATTGATTTTGATGATGTGATTTGCAATTTTGCCAGGAAAAAGGCTTTGTTTAGCGGAATATAACTGGCATTACATCTCAACTATAATAACTGTTATGAGCATGTAATCAGTCTACTATTAAATTCTTTGCTCATGTACATTGTTTCATTATTGTTTATATACTAATGTGTATTATTGTTTTTATTATCTTTTACAGAAGTACCTGTCCTCTTTTTAATATATTTGCAAGTATGTTTGAATATAATTAACAAATGTACAATTATTGAGTTATGTGTCCATGTGTAGGTGAGAGGGGGCCCATATTAGTCTTGTTCCAGCACTTAATAATCTTCTCAGTGGCCCTGAGCCTAGACCTCACTTTTGGAGAAAATTAGGGAGAAATGGGATAATCTAGGTGTGAGGAAGCAAAGAACTCTCCACGCAGTGGTGAAATTCATTTTTTTTTTACTACCAGTTCTGTGGCCATGGCTTGGTGGGCGTGGAAGGGGAAGGATACTGCAAAATCTCCATTCCCACCACACTCTGGGGCCAGTCAGAGGTGGCATTTGCCGGTTCTCTGAACTGCTCAAAATTTCTGCTACCAGTTCTCCAGAACTGGTCAGAACCTGCTGAATTTCACCCCTGTCTCCACGTCTAACATCCTTCCAGCCTGTCAAGCTTGCAAATACGTAATTAGTGTAACCCTCTTGATCTTTCGAAATATGTGGGAGGACTTTGCTAGTGAGCAATTGAAATTTGCTGTCTTGAGTAAGATGAAGATACACATGTGTTTGACCTTGTTGGGTGATTTCATTGAGCCCTGTGGAAATAAAACACCTTTTCCCTGTCATAACTCTCTATGAAATCAAGCATCGACAGTCTAATCAACCGACCGCAGTTAACTTCGAGGCCTTAAGGTGAGCAAATTCTCCAGTAGAAGTAGCCCTGTTCAGTTGCAGCCAAGATTGACTGCAGATTTGGCTTGCTCAGCTCCCAGGCTTCCATCTCATCTTTAATAATAGACTAACAGAGTCGGAAGGGACCTTGGAGGTTTTTTGTCTTCTAGTCTAACCCCCTACTTAGGCAGGAAATCCTAGACCATTTCAAACAAATGGTTGTCCAATCTCTTTTTAAAAACTTTCAGTGTTGGAGCCCCCATAACTTCTGAAGGCAAGTAACTCCACTGGTTTATTGTTCGCACCATCAGGAAATTCCTCCTTAGTTCTAGGTTGCTCCTTTCCTTGCTTTGTTTCCATCCATTCCTTCTTGTCTTGCCTTCTAGTGCTTTGGAGACTAGTTTGACTCCCTCTTCTTTGTGGCAACCTGTCAGAGTTTGTTGCAGAAAAATCAAACCCAGAAAGCACACACAGATAACTGATGCAGATGGATTATTAACTTCTTTATATAGATAACAACAGATGAATAAATGTACAATACCAATAGGTGGTTCTTTCAAGTAAACAAGGCAGGAGAGTTACAGGCAGACACAAGCAGTTAGTTTCATATCAGTAGACATGCCCAGACAGAGTGCTTGTTTACTTTTCAGAGCAGCGGATTGCTTAAGTTTCTGTTTCAATTCTCTGCACAGACTCAGATCTGTTTAAACTCCCATTAGCTGATTTAGTTGCTATGCCTATTCATTGGCTGACCTTATTCCCAGGTCTCTCCCAGTCATGAATATTTTAACACAACCCTTGAGATATTGGAACATATTCTTTTCATTAAACTAGACATAACCATTTCCAGCAACCATTCTTCATATATTTTAGCCTCCAGTCCCCCAATCATCTTTGTTGCTCTTCTCTGCACTCTTTCTAGAGTTTCCACATCTTTTCTACATCATGGCGACCAAAACTGGATGCAATATTCCAAGTGCTGTCTTAGCAAAGTAAGCCACTCACCTGGACCTGTGGTTAAATGGTATGTGGTGAAAATTGACCCCCAATACTAGAAATGCAATAATTCCAATTGCCTCAGATCGCACTCGTGATGTGAACAACTTGCAACAATCTTCATGAAGTGCAAGTAAATGTCTTCTCCATAGACCCCAGATATGATAGTTACTGTTGTGGCCCACCAGCTGCCAGCGGAGCTGGTGGCAGACACGGATGATGAGGAGGTTGGGGAGGAACTTGGGCCAGTGCTGGAGTCTGATGAATGTGCTGCATTAGATGCAGAGACAGAGCCAGGGACGTCCAACATTTTCCACCCCCCAGAGAGGCAGTTGCCTTTGGAGGCTGATATGAGTGAGGAGGAAGAACAGCCGAGGTCTGTTCCAGATGCATGTATGCGCAGAGCAGTGAGGTGAACAATGGAGGCCAAGGAGTCGACTCGGGAAATAAAGCACACTTGGATGCTGAATGGCCCCTTCCTGGCTGGGAAATATATAGAAGGAAAGGGGGGGGGGTTGTAGGAGACAACAGTTCGTTTTTCTGAAGATTTTGCGCATTGTGTTTCGTGTCAAAAAGACTGCTTGCCAGAACTTAATTTGGAGCCTTTTGGCTGGGAGCTCATGGCCTTGAAATTATCACAAGGAACTTATAAAGTCTGTTACTGTAGTTAACTCCTTGCAGGACTCTTGCCTGGATTTTTCGGTGGGTGAATGCAATTAATTCACAAGAGGTAAATAAAGAGGATTGTTTTGTAACAAGGAATTTGTTTCTTGCTTCTGCTAAGGCTGGGTCAGAACAGTAGCGACCATGAAAATACTGCATCTTCCCGTGCTTTGATAAGCTCATGACCGTCAGAAGTGATCAGAGAAAAGCTAAAGTTCATCTACCTTGCATAGAGAATAAAATATAATAATAAAACACAAACCCCCCTGATAATTTGCAGCCTCTTAAAATGTAAATTTGTCAAGCCAATTCTTGGCTGGAGAAATAGGTGGCTGTACTAGCTTAGTGACAATTCTTCTTCTTTCACCTAAACATCTATGTTCTGCAGGCACTAAGGCTGAAACAGATTGAACAGAAGCATCATCTTCGTCGTATGTCTCTTGAGTGTCTTCTTCACCAATTTTCTGTCCATGGGGCTTCTTTGAGAGAGACAGAGAGACACACACACACACAGAAGAGAGAGAGACAGACAGAGAGACAGTCCAGTGGTGAGTTTTTACCGGATCGCACTGGATCGCGTGATCCGGTTGGAGAATGAACCCGGAAGTAATTTCCTGCCCCGCCCCCTTGGCGGTTTTTGCATCGGGGCTGACTCCCCGCCGCCACCGCTGCGCTACCTCATGTTCCTTGTCTTCTGGCCGTGGCCCCACTCCGTGGAAAACATAGGCGCAATTACAGCCCGGAGCAGGAGCAAAGCCCCTTTCCCAACTGGCCCTTCCTCCCTCGGAAGGCTTCGGAGGGAAGCTTCTGCAGAAGCCCGAGCGAGTGACAACAAGTTCCCACCGTTACGAAGTTTCGGAGGCTGTAATTTTCTGAGCTGTGCGCGCACGCCTGTTTTCCACGGCGTGGAGCAGCAGTGAGGCTCTGCGTGGCCGGCAATGACTCCAGATGCCATCCGGGAAGACGAGGAACGCGAGGGGGGACCGTTGATGGCCTCCGGAATCATCGCTCACCGCGCAGAGCCTCGCTGCTGCTCCACGCCTTAGAAAACAGGCGCGCGCGCACAGCTCAGAAAATTACAACCTCCGAGACTTCGTAACGGTGGGAACTTGTTGTCACTCACTCGGGCTTCTGCAGAAGCTTCCCTCCGAAGCCCTCCAAGCAAGGAAAGGCCAGTTGGAAAAGGGGCTTTGCTCCTGCTCCGGGCTGTAATTGCGCCTATGTTTTCCACGGCGTGGAGCAGCGGCGAGGCTCTGCGCGGCCAGTGATGATTCTGGGGGCCATCCGGGAAGACGAGGAACGCGAGGGGGGACCCTGCCTCCCACTGATGGCCTCCGGAATCATCGCTGGCCGCGCAGAGCCTCGCCGCTGCTCCACGCCATGGAAAACATAGGCGCAATTACAGCCCGGAGCAGGAGCAAAGCCCCTTTTCCAACTGGCCTTTCCTTGCTTGGAGGGCTTCGGAGGGAAGCTTCTGCAAAAGCCCGGCCGAGTGACAACAAGTTCCCGCCGTTACGAAGCCTCGGAGGCTGTAATTTTCTGAGCTGTGCACGCGTGCCTGTTTTCCACGGCGTGGAGCAGCAGCGAGGCTCTGCGCGGGGAGTGATGATTCCGGAGGCCGTCAACGGTCCCCCCTCGCGTTCCTCATCTTCCCGGATGGCATCTGGAGTCATTGCTGGCCACGCAGAACCTCGCTGCTGCTCCATGCTGTGGAAAACAGGCGAGCGCGCACAGCTCAGAAAATTACAGCCTCCGAGACTTTGTAACGGTGGGAACTTGTTGTCACTCACTCGGGCTTCTGCAGAAGCTTCCCTCCGAAGCCCTCCAAGCAAGGAAAGGCCAGTTGGAAAAGGGGCTTTGCTCCTGCTCCGGGCTGTAAGCTTCCCTCCGAAGTCTTGGGATGTTCTGAGGAGCCCCCCAAGGAAAAATGCCGCTGCCAAGTAGTTAAAAGTACCTCTCTGATTCTGTCAGACTCTTGTCAGTCTCTCTCTGATTCCCTCTCTCACTCCCTCTCTCTGTTCCTCTCTCTGTCTGTCTGTCTGCCTCACTCTCTCTCACACACACACTGTGGTCACCTTGTTGAGTGTTCCAATCACATTTGAAACACTCAACAACTGGCCTGCATTTATGGTATTTTGCAGCATTCTGCAGAATGCTGCAAAATACCATAAATGCAGGCCAGTTGTTGAGTGTTTCAAATGTGATTGGAACACTCAACAAGGTGACCACAGTGTGTGTGTGTGAGTGAGACAGACAGACAGACAGAGAGAGGAACAGAGAGAGGGAGTGAGGGAGGGAATCAGAGAGAGACTGACAGACACACACACACATACACACAGACAGAGAGAGACAGAGAGGGGGAGGAAGGGAGAGAAAGATAGACAGACAGAGACACACACAGTGTGAGTGATTAAGTGAATGAGTGAGAGACAGATACACCCACATACACAGAGTGACAGAGAGAGAGGAAGGGAGGGGAGAGAGACAGAGGGAGAGACACAGACAGACAGACAGACAGACAGACACACACACACACATACAGAGTGAGTGAGAGACAGACAGACAGACACACACACACAGAGTGACAGAGATGGGGGAAGGAGGAGAGAGAGACAGAGATACAGAGAGAGAGACAGACAGATAGACACCCAGAGAAAATGACAGAGGGAGACAGAGGGAGGGAGGGAGGGAGAGAGAGACAAAGAGCCAGAGAGAGAGAGAGAAAGAAAAAGAAAAAAAGAAAGTGGGAGATAGAGATGAAAGAAAGAAAGAAAAAGAACTTATGACCACAATTGAGCCCAAAATTTTGGTTGCTATGCAAGAGCTTCGTTAAGTGAGTTTCACCACATTTTCCAAGTTAGCCATGCCCACCTGGTCACATGACTGCCAAGCCACTCCCACCAGGTCACATGGCTGGCAAGCCACTCCCACCAGGTCACATGGCCGGCAAGCCACTCCCACAAAGGAGGCCACACCCACAGAGTAGGTTCCAAAAAAATTTGAAACCCACCACTGAGACAGTCTATGGAGATTCTCAGTCATTGAGGTCATGGACGTCCCAAAGGGGCTTTTTCCAGAGGCAATTGGACTTTCTTTGTTTTTCTTTGAAGTCATTTCGCTTTGCATCAAAGAAGCTTCTTCAGCTCTGACTGGATGATGGGGAATGGAAGGATTTATATTCCTTGCAGACAGCTAGTCATTTGTGTCCTTTTAGAGAGTCGAGGCCACTGGTGGTTTGTCTGATCCTGCTCAAAATATACTGGAGTTTGAACTCTATTGGAAATGTGCATATTTGTATATTTATCAGTGGGGAGAAGGATTTAGCAGTAGCTTGGAGGCAGTGAATAACAACTTCTGTATCAAGTTAAAAAGAAATAAACAAAGAGTTGAATGGAACTCCTCAGGAGTGGAACTCAACTTAAAGGAAATATTGACCATTTTTCTTTTTCATATTTTTCCCCAGGATTTCAGATATGTTGGAATTACAAGTGGCAATATCACAGCACTGTTTTATTGGCAATTATGTTCCATATTGGCAGGGCTGTATGAAAATAAACCCTAGTTATAGGCTGTGGTATTTCAGGGCCATCTGTCAACAGTTTTCTCCTTATGCTTCACTACGGATCTCTTTGGAAAGGAAAAACGATTTAGTAACACAACTGAAAAAGTGAAGCACCCTGAAATGCACTTTCATTTTTTATGGGAAAAGGTCTCTTGTGTGACGTTTTGATGAGGTATACATACACATGCCTACATACACTCATACATGCGTTGCCAAAAGTGTAGGCAGGATAGAAGAGCATACACTGAAAAGAACAACCAAGTAGCTGGCATTGTGCACAGGAACACAATGCACACACTGTGGGCCAGACCAGAGGTGGCTAACCTTTTCCAGACCGAGTGCACAAAAGTGCCTGCACAAATGCACCCTCATGTGTCTGAACCTAAAATGCAGTGCACGCGTGGCCCCCATGCATGTACCCCCACGCATGCACACACGGCCCCACATGTGCCTCACCCCTCGCACATGTCCACATGCCCCCCCACACGTTCCCCACTCTCCTGTGCATGCAAAACACAGTCCCCCATATGCATCTCCCATGCATGTGCACACCAGTGGTGGGTTCCTGCCGGATCGCACCGGATCGCGCGCTCCCTTTCGGCACTAAACCTGGAAGTACGGTGTTGCCCCGCCCCTGGCGACGGGACTACGCTTGCCTGCGCTCCACCAGCTCGGCTGGGAACGGAGACGTTTCCTCAGCGGAGCGGAGCGCCTGAAAGGTTGCCACCACTCCACTGAAGACATTGCTGAGCAGAGAAACGTCTCAGTTCCCAGCCGAGCTGGTGGAGCGCAGGCAAGCGTCGTCGTGTCACCAGGGGTGGGGCAACACTGTACTTCCGGGTTTAGCGCCGAAAGGGAGCGCGCGATCCGGTGCGATCCGGCAGGAACCCACCACTGGCGCACACCCCCATATGTGCCCTGCCCCCTTTGCACGTGTGTGCAGCCCCTCTCATGCACCTCTTCTCATGCATCCCCCCATGCATGTGCATGTGATCCCCCGCATGTGCCCTGCCTCTTGCACATGCACGGCAGAGACCAGAAGACCAGTTGGCTGGTGGGAGGTGCTCACACATGTCTGGCGAGGCTGAGCTGGGGTGACGGCTCACATGCCCACAGAGAGAGTGCTGTGTGCCACCTTTGGGACGCATGGCTTAGGTTTGCCATTATGGGGCTAGACCCTTCTAAGTCCGAGATGGGAGATCCCACAAAAGGCCATGGAGACTAAGAAAGCTAATATCCTATGGGACTTCCAGATCCAGATGGGCAGATACTAGCAAGAAAGCAAAGATCCTATGAGATTTGCAGATCCAGACAGATGGGTAGGTACTAGCCAATCAACAAGATATCATGGTAGTAGACGAGGACCACAAAACAGCAGTGGTGATGTACTGGTGTCAAGAGACAACAACAAGAAATATGAGAAACTGGAAGAGTTCTGGGGTCTGAAGGAAGGATGCAGAGATGGGATGAGGATGTGGAAAGTCGAGCCCAAAGTGGACCCAATGATGATAGGAGCACTTGGAGCTGTGACTCCTAAATTGGGTGAGGGGCTTCAACAGATCCCAGAAATGACTTCAGAGCTCTCTATCCAGAAGTGTGTAGTGCTAGGAACAGCTAAAATACATGAAGGAACACTCAGACTCCAGACTTTTTGTTGACAACCCAAGATTGAGTAGACAACTCATAGAGGTGATATATATTTAAAATATATATATAATATTATGATGTTTAGATTTACCAAATCTCCACATCTTCCAAGGAGAATAGACTAGTGGTACCCAACTTTTCTGGCTTGGCGGCCTGGCAGAATAGCTCTGCCACTTAGCAAGTGGAGCTATTTATTAGAGCAAGACAGATCAAGCTAGTACATGTAGAATGGTTTTTTAAAAATTATTATTCACTAGCTGATAACCTGGCGTTGCCCAGGTATTTATTTATAGGGGGAAAATGTCCGGACCAAATGTAATTTCTAATGTTGGATTCCCCCCCCCCCTTACTAGAAGGAGCCCCTTGTGGAGTATTGTGAAGCCATTACCATGGCAACTCCACTGCTCTGTACAGTAGAAGTCATTTTACAACAGAACAGTAGAAGCCATTTTAAGGCACAACAGACTGTATCTGAACAGACCACACACCCCAAGGAGTTTTATGGATGTCTTACCCCCACAGTATAGGGAATAGGGAATAAAGAGGAGCGAAAGGGGAGTGGAGTTTGCAGGAGACAATTTGTTCACTTAATTAGTGTGAAGATTTGTTCATGACTCTCAGAGACTCCTTGCCAAGTATTTTCTTTTTTTTTTTTAAACAAAATTTTATTGGTTTTATAAAAAATAATCAGGAAAGGGGACGGTGGATAAAATTACAAATTTTGACAGCTACATTATGCAGGAAATGGCCCTCCCCCCCATTCTCATAACTTTCATTTATTATTACATTAAGTTGTTACTACTTAATAGTATTTTGTCAGCATATAACCTTTTATCTTCAAATAATTTCAATCATTTTATATCAAACAGATTTTCAGTTCATTTTTGTGATCTGAGTTTTCTCGATGTTGCCTCTTCTCCCCCCTCCGGCAGGGCTCCAGCACCTCCAGTGTCCTGTGTATCCCGTGTAGTGTCATCAGATTTATGTAGGAGGACTTTGCTTTTTTCCATGAAGGCCTCAGCCTCCATAGTGGTGTTGATTCTAACTCTTGTGTCCTCCCAGAATATTAACATACCTTCTGGCATAAGCCATCTGAACCACACCCCTTTCTGGTATAATTTCTTCGCTAGAAGCGAATAATTTTTTCTTTTATCTCTAACTTTCTTTGCGATTTGTTTCAGAATGGCTATTTCTCTATCCTTGTATTTTAATACTTGCCCCCTTTGTGCACTCAGAATCTCATCTCTTGTAGTCTTTCTGAGAAATTTAATGTGGACCTCCCTTGGAACGTTATGTGTTCTGGCATATGCTGAGTTTACTCTATAGACCAGGTCAATATCCCACCCCATCTGTTGTCTGTCTTTTTGGATGTATTCAGCCAGTAGATTTGTCATAATATCCCTCAGGTCTTCATCATCAGCCTCGATTACATTTTGAAATCTAAGGAAAAAGGACATTCTTTCAAATTCCATTTTTATCTGATGGTTCCCAAGTTCTTGATTTCCTCTCTGAACCCCCTTCACCTCTCCCCTCATCTCAGCCATCCCCTCCTCCAACAGTTCCAGTCTCTGTGAATTTTGGATCGTTCGGTTCTGGTTCTCTCTGAGCTGTTCATTCATTTCTTTCAATTGGTTTTTCAAGTCCTCCTGCCCCTTTAAGAGTTGTTGAAACATCTGTTGAAAGTCCACCTCCAAGGGCTTAGGCTGGAACAAAGATGTTAAAGTCTGTTGTCCACTGGGGCTGGACGTTAAAGATGCTGGGGCAGAGCCAGCAAAACTCGGTTTCCCCGGTGGTGGTCTTTTAGGTGGCATTGTAGTAAGAAGAGCTCAGAGGTGGCTGTGTCAATACAGGGAAGAAACAGTTGTAAAGGTGGATAGCCGAGAGAGATCACGAGGCAGGCAGTCCAGACAAGTAAAGACCTTTTCTAAATTCTAAGTCCAAGCAATAAAATCCATTGTTCCAAGTCCAGGATAAAATGTAACAAGAGATATCTCTGAGTGTCACGGCGACAAAGACAAAATGCCAGCGGTTTCTGTGGGTGGAGTCAAGTTTCAAAGTACATGAAGACAACGGAAGTGTGCCATCTTGCCCTGCCAGCTCCGGGATCAGAAGGCAGCAAACCAAAAGTTTTCAAAGGAAGAACAGATCATCACCTCATTTTCACAATCGCAGTAAAATAAATCTGCTGTTTGCTATGAGCGTGACTTCATTCCAGGGCTCACCCCCTCCTGGGGGCAGCGAGCAGTTTAGAGCCGCTTATCCAAGGGGGGGGGGAATCCCCCTCCCTCCAGTCACACTTCCCAGAAACAGGTTGAAAGTTTTTCCAAAAAGCTGACAGTCTTTTTGTTTTTCCTTCAGTCAGGAGAGGGAACGGGGGGAATTTCCAACTCACCGCATTGCAGCTGTGTCCTTCGAATCATCAGTCTCGCCCAGTTGCCTCAATGCGAAGACGCAGAAGCGCAGCCCCTTTGCCTCCCGATGCCTAGGGCGATGCAGGGAGCCCCCCTGGCCACCACCGACACAGGGGGTCCCCACTAAGCCGCCCCCTAAGCAGGAGCCTCTACAGGGCTTCCTGTGTCCCCCCGATCAAGGGGGGCACCACCAGGAGCGCACAGAGTGAGCAGAACATCCCTGTCATGATCCACAGCCGGAACCGGAAGACTTGCCAAGTATTTTCTTGTACAGTGTTGCATTTGGAAGATATTGGCCTGGCAGCTCCAAGCCTGATAAGGTCTTTGGTTGTAAATTCACCCTTGAAAGACTGTTTGCCGGGACTTTGCTGGATGTGAATGAGGGGAATTCACATTTGCTTAATAAAAAGGGGTTTTGTCAGGACAAGGAGTCTGCTTTGTGATATTGTGAAGCCTAGGTCAGAACAGGTAATTACATAGCTAGCTACCTAGACAGACAGACGATAGATAGATAGATAGATAGATAGATAGATAGATAGATAGATAGATAGATAGGCAGGCACACAGGGACAGATAGAGAGAAAGCAATTTTACTTTATATAATCTGGAAAGAAAATGTTGGATGTTCTTTTTAAAAGAAATTGCATTCACAATCACAATCACACACTTCACATTATTTACTTAGTTCAAAGACATATTCCCATGAGCTGCATTTACCAAATATGCTTGGTTGACTATGGTGAATACAGCCAGTAATGAACTCTCCCAGGCCTTTACAAGAACAGAAAAAAATGACATCAGGCCAGTTAAGAGAAGTCATTCCACAGTGGAATTTGAAAGCAAGTAATCTTTAATTAACATAGGGAAATATCAATTCTACTAAAAGCTGCATAAAAAAATATTAGAATTGGAATGTGAAAATATTTGTGGAGTAGAAGATTTTAATGCAATTGTAGATTCAAGACTCGATTGGGAAGAAGACAAGAAAGATAATCCCAAAAGCATTTTTTTAAATGGCAGAAGAAATCTCCATGCAGGTTATATGGAGTGAAATGAATCCGGGGGAAAATCAATCTACGTACATTCTATTCAAATAGGCACAAGTCATGGTCCAGAATCGACGTGATTTGGAGCACACCTGAATTAAGAATCAACATGCAAGAGGCAGAAATAGAAACCAATTTACGGGCCGATCATAACCCTATAAAAGTAAAATGGAAAGGAAAAAAGAAAACGTGTGTTCACATGCATGCTCACATTTGCAAACTGGGAGGTAAGGTAAGTGTATACCACCCCTGCCTTTGGGGCAAAGAGAGAGAATGAAAAAGAAAGACAGACAGAGAAAGAAAGAGAGAGAGAGAAAAAAAGAGAAAAAAGAGAAAAAAAAGAAAGAAGAAAGAAAGAAAGAAAGAAAGAAAGAAAGAAAGAAAGAAAAAGGCAAACAGAGAGAGAGAGGAAAAAAAAGAAAGAGAATCAAATAATAGAACACAACAGAATAGAATAGAATAGAAGAGAACAGAATAGAATATAATTCTTTATTGGCCAAGTGTGATTGGACACACAAGGAATTTGTCTTTGGTGCATATGCTCTCAGTGTACATAAAAAGAAAAGATACATTCATCATGAATCATAAGGTACAACACTTAATGATAGTCATAGGGTACAAATCAGCAATCAGGAAACAATCAATATCATTATATATTGTAAGGATACAAGCAACAAAGTTACAGTCCTGCAGTAATAAGTTGGAGGAGGTGGGTGATAGGAACAATGACAAGACTAATAATAATGAAGCCTTAGTGAATGGTTTGAGGTGAGGGAATTATTTGTTTAGCAGAATGATGGCATTTGGGAAAAAAACTGTTCTTGTGTCTAGTTGTCTTGGTATGCAGTGCCCTATAGCGTAATTTTGAGGGTAGGAGTTGAAACAATTTATGTCCATGATGCGACGGGTCTGTAAATATTTTCACAGCCCTCTTTTTGACTCGTGCAGTGTACCAGAGGTGGATTCCTCCCGCTTCAGCCCAGATCGGACGAACCAGTAGTGGCGGTGGTGGGAGGTTCTACCCACCTGCCTGGAAGCTTCCGCGCATGTGCACATGAGCAAACCAGTAGTAAAAAAAAATAGAAACCCACCACTGCAGTGTACAGGTCCTCAATGGAAGGAGGGTTGGTAATAATTGTTTTTTCTGCAGTTCTGATTATCCTCTGAAGCCTGTTTCTGTCTTGTTGGGTTGCAGAACCAAACCAGGCAGTTATGGAGGTTCAGATGACAGACTCAATAATTCCTCTGTAGAACAAAGTCAATCCTGACAGATGGTTCTAGAAAATGAACCTCTTTTGGGCACAATGAATGCTCCCTCAGGGGTTTTTGGTTCTCTCTCCATCCCTCCTTTTTTTCATTTTACCTCCCCGACTCGACCCCCCATCAATTCTTTTCGTTTGCTCTAAAGGACAGCCTTCAAAACCACTCGCCCTTCTTTTGCAATGGGTCAAGAGACAGCTAGCTAATTCCCCAGGTTTCCAGCAGCCGCTTGCCATGCAGGGTGAATTAAAAGGAAGAGGACCAGAAGAAGCCTTATCTCTTCTCTTTAATAGCTACCGCCAGGCCAATATCGCTTGGCTGCTATCAAAAGATGCATGGCAGGAGAGACAGAGGCAAGTCTGCATAGAGGACAGGAGGCAAAGTTAATTTGTCACTTTGCAGAGAAAAATAACAGATGGCAGTCTGTGCTTGTTTCACTTTAGGGGCCTTTCTAACCACATGGAAGGTCTGAGAAAGTTTAAATAACCATTTTTATTTTTATTTTAAAGTGTGCATATGCATCCAGTATAGTTTAAGAGACTCTACCAGGGGTGGGCTGCTCCAGGTTCGCCCGGGTTTGGGTGATCCTTTAGCAAAGATTCTGCACTGTTCCCACTCCTGGTTGGCCCCGCCCACCCCTCCCCTCCCAGGAGTCTCCACGTGGCCCGTTTTGGATCCCAGGCAGGGCCCACACAGAGGCTCAGGGAGGGCAAAAAATGGGCCTCTCGGAGGCTCCACAAAGCTGGAAACTGGCCTGTTTCCAGCCCCCAGGGAGCCTCTGGAGCCTGTAGGAGGCCATTTTCATGCTACCAGAGGCTCGAGAAAAGCTTCCGGAGCACGGAGAGGGTGAAAAAAAGGCCTCCCAGAAGTTCTAGAAGGCTGGAAATGGGCCCATTTCCAGACTCCAGAGAGCCTCCGGAGCTTGGGAAGGGCAAAAACATCCCCCCGGCCCTGGTGCAAAAGGCTGACTAGGAGCCACCCACCATGGCCATGCCCACCCATCAACCAGGCAGAGAACCCATTGCTAAAATTTTGAAGCCCACCCCTGGACTCTATCCATCTTTCTTAAAAATGACTTTAAAACCAGCTAAGGAATTTAACTCTGCCTACAGTTTTCCTGAGATGCTTGGAAAACATGTTTGTTTCCCAAAGCAAGCTTTAATTATTATTATCCTGCCATTCACCCACCGATTTAACACTCTTTTGTTGCAAAACACCCTGCTTGCCACAGGTAATGGAACGCAGACGTGACTTTGAGATGTTCTTCCCTGCTGCCAGCTTCTATAAACCTATTTCTTTATGGGGAAAAAAAATCTACCCAGAATGCAACTTCCATTTGGCTTTTTTTTTGCAGAACTGCCTGGTGTGAAAAACAAAATCAATTTATCTGCCAGGGTAAAAGGTTAGAAAGGTGTTATACTGCATAATTTTGAATAATAAGGTGTGATGCTGAGAGGAGCAGTGCAATAGGAATGCAAAAGATCAAATCTGCATTCTGTATTTTGTAGATGTTAGCCTCATGAGCATTAAGCCTCAAGCTAAAAATCACAACAATATTATCAGTAGCAAAAAACCCCAGACAGCTTGGAATTTAGAGTGCAGTGGTAGTAGACATACTTGATAATATGGGGACGAGAAAGTTATTTAAATTGTAATTAGAGAAAGTTTCTATTCCACAGTTTGTGCCTTATTCATGATGTCAGGCCCTGCATAGAGTGATGGAACATGGATTTTTAAAATCCATCTATGCAGGGGTGGGCTTCAAAAATTTCAGCAACGAGTTCTCTGCCCAGTTGCTGGGTGGGCATGGCCATAGTGGGCATGGCCTAGTTGGCCTTCTGCACCATGGTGGCTGGGGGGGCATTATTGCCTCCCCTGGGCTCCAGAGGCCTTCCATGAGGCCCGTTTTTCCCTCTCCCTGAGCCGAATGGGCCCTACACTTACCTCGCATTCAAAACAGGCTACGTGGAGACTCCTGGGAAGAGCGGGGTAGGGTGGATAAGGTGGGTGGGGCCAGCCAGGAGTGGGATTTGGAGGTTCTCCGAACCGGCCATAACTTTAGCTGTGGGTTCTCCTGAACCTGGGCGAACCTGTAGCAGCCCATCCCTGCATATATGTAATGCAAGGTGGGGGGGGGGGGGAGGAGGAAAAGAAGAAGGAGGAGGAGGAGGAGGAGGTGGAGGAGAAGAAGAAATAATGACTTTTTCCTTTTATATTTCTAGCTAATTAAATTTGCAAGTAACAGAGGTTTTGAATATCAGTTTGTGACCCCTGACTTCTACATTAATTAAGTTCTTAAGAAGTATGGGATATGCAATTGTGATAGATAGATAGATAGATAGATAGATAGATAGATAGATAGATAGATAGATAGACAGATAGATACTGTAGATGGATGGATGGATTGATTGATTTTAGACAAATGTGGGCTCTTTTCAGACACCAGTATAGTATTCCATATCTTTGCCATTTTGATGAGCCTAAGCTAACACAAGACCTTGTGTCTTTCGCACCATATTTTCTTTAGCAAACAATGTGAAGCTTTTTATAATACTGTCTGTTGAACCAGGACAGGAGATAAAGTCATGTAGAGGTCACTTGGTATAGAAGACGCTGGGCAGGTTGATGGTTTTCTGAGAGTTTCTATCCTTTTAATGTACTCGTTTTCATCATACATTGACTTGATCTTCTAAACCGATGGAAGTCTGTTTTAGTGTGGGAAGGTAGGAAGGGAGGGAGGAAAAAAAGGGAAGGAGAAGGAGAAGTGGAAGTGGAAGGGTAGGGTAGGGAAGGGAAGGGAAGGAAGGAAATGCAATGAAAGGGAAGTGAAGCAGAGGTGGGTTGCTACCAGTTCACACCAGTTTGGGAGAACCGGTAGTGGTATGTTGGTCTGGGTTGTAGAACCGACAGTGACCCAGGCTGATCACGCCTCCAAACATTCCTCGGTTGCTGCTGCCGACATGTTTTTTTGTCCTTTTTAATGTTCTGCATATGTGTATAGAACAATTTACAGGCAACTGCGCATGCAAATGAAGCGAAGCGTGCGTGAAGTGAAGCGCACCTGAAGCAAACAGGCAGTAACGCCAGCAGCAACCCACCCCTGAAGTGAAGGGTAGGGTAGGATATGGTAGGGTAGAGAAGGGAAGGGTAGGGTAGGGAAGGGAAGGGAAGAGAAGGGAAGAGAAGGGAAGAGAAGGGAAGGGTAGGGTAGGGTAGGGAAGAGAAGGGAAGGGTAGGGTAGGGAAGGGAAGGGAAGGGAAGAGAAGGGAAGAGAAGGGAAGAGAAGGGAAGAGAAGGGTAGGGTAGGGTAGGGTAGGGTAGAGAAGAGAAGGGAAGGGTAGGGTAGGGAAGGGAAGGGAAGGGAAGAGAAGGGAAGAGAAGGGAAGGGTAGGGTAGGGAAGGGAAGGGAAGGGAAGAGAAGGGAAGAGAAGGGAAGGGTAGGGTAGGGTAGGGAAGAGAAGGGAAGGGTAGGGTAGGGAAGGGAAGGGAAGGGAAGAGAAGGGAAGGGTAGGGTAGGGAAGGGAAGGGAAGGGAAGAGAAGGGAAGAGAAGGGAAGAGAAGGGAAGGGTAGGGTAGGGTAGAGAAGAGAAGGGAAGGGTAGGGAAGGGAAGGGAAGGGAAGGGAAGAGAAGGGAAGAGAAGAGAAGGGTAGGGTAGGGAAGGGAAGGGAAGAAAAGGAAAGAGAAGGGAAAGGTAGGATAGAGAAGGAAGATTTATAACATTTTTGATGACAGAGGCCCTACTTTTTCATCATTAAATTCCCTGAAGATCTTGTGGGGGGTGAAACATAAGAATATATCTATCTTTTTCAAGGGTTCTGTAGGTTGAAGTGGAAGACAAAAACAGCTTACACAGGAGGAATGCACTTCCTCTGAGGATTTGGAGGAACTGGGTTAAAAGGAGAGAACAAACATATTTCCTTTGATTTTCTTTTGCTTCTACGTCAGGTTGTTTATTTGAAAAAGAAAGACGAGGTTTACACAAATTCAGCAGTGGGAGTGCATTAATGCCCAAACGTAAACAACCCTCCTGACCAGGAGAAGACTTAAATGCTTCCAAGCAATGGTCTCCTAAGGCAGAAATCAAGAGTTTCTTAAAAAGAGTTTAAAAAAAAAATCACCAAATCAAAACAAACATGATTGTAGGTTTTTCATGGAAGGAGAAGAAGAATGAGCATTAAAGTGAGAGGCGAGCTCCTTCCCTCTCAAACTTGTTTATCTCGTTTTCATGGCCACTGGAGACATCTGGGGAAAGATAACCAGATGTTCCAGCATCTTTGTCTTTTCCAAAATTGCATTCAAAGAGCCGGCATCTTAGCAACGACCGACCAGTGATGTTTAGAAACGCCTTTGTTCGCTTTAATAAAGGCAGAACATTTATATGCACAAACAAATTCAAAACCTTCCTAGACGCTCCTTTGGTTTACCGCAATGCTGAAGTGGAGCACACCAAGTGCCCTTTCCTGTGTGTTTGATCCTTTTTTATTTTTACAAAAAAAGATAGTTTTTACTAAAGCATGTTTTGATGACACAAGGCGGCCTCTGAATTATGCAGATGAGAAATCAGTGCCAATCTTAGGAGAGAGCTCCTTTTTAAATGAGATTTGAGAGTTGCGGTAAATATTTTCCCCCTCCTCACTTTGTCAAAACAACACAACCACAGTTGACTCGATGGTTTTAACCAACTCCCTGAGGATTTTCTTCCCGGAGAACAGAATCTCTAGCAGAGAAGGAAGAAGCAAAAATACATCTAGGCAAAAGCTCCGATTTTGCTTAATGAAAATGACGGCGTTCAAGGTAAACCTTAAACCCGTTTATTGCTTGTGGAGAATGGCTTCTTGTTAAAAGGATGGCAATGGATGGTATGACTAAGTAGGATGATTCCTGGTACAGCTCAAGCAAGGGCGTACACAACTGCAAATCATAGCCTCCATACAACAGAACACATCCATGAACACCAATGTTGGAAAGAAATGTCCTTCTGGGTTCAGTTCCAAGTGGGGAAAAAGACACTGGAAACATGGTGGCTGTTTGGAAAGACAGTTTAATGGTGGACATGGCTTGAAGTCCTGGGGGAAAAAAGCAAAGAGATGCTCAGAGTGCCCTGGTTTTATGCCCTCTCTGGGCCCCACCTTAGAGCTTCCTACTCCTGTGTAAGAAATGTATTCTGATTGGTGGTCAGACTTGCAGGGGGCGGGGGTCTTAGCTAACTTCATAGGCTGTTTGTGTCCCAGGCTTGGTTGAGCCTTTTTGGGTTATGTAAGTTTCCCAGGTGCCATGTGGTGAGATGGTTAGAGGGCTAATCCTATCATGTCTTAATCCCATCACCCTGGATCTGAAGAGGGTAGATCTTTCTTATGTAGAATAGACTGTCTCAGGCCTTAATGGCCCATTGACAAAGGTGAGTATGGGGGGCTGATTTTCTGCCTCCCTTTTAGGGGAAATATTCTGCCCTTTTAATATTTCCTAAAATACTTAATTTTCCTAGGAGAGGGGTGGGTGCTAACTTCCTACACCAACTAGAAGACATGATGAAAACTCTTTTAATTTCACAAGATATAGGCAGGTTTAACCACAGTTTCAATTAGGAAAATGTGACCATCCTAGACAAAGCCAAGTCCAAAAATGCCAGGGAATTTCTAGAAGCCTGGCACTCTGACAAATCATCCAATAGACATCTAGACATTAACAATATTTATAGACCAGGGGTGTCAAACTGGATTTATTCAAGGGCCAGATCAGCATTGTAGTTGTCTTCTGCAGGCCAACTGGGGGGACGGATGCCTCCTGCAGTAGTCTTCCTCCCAAAACGGGGCATAGAGTGACTGCACGAGGTCCCCACATGCCCCATTTTGGCTGCCAGAGTGTTTCAGGAGGCTGTCCAGGCACAAAATGGGGCACGGGGACCGCATGAGCCCCCTTGCACCCAGTTTTGACTGCCAGAGTGTTGCAGGAGGCTCTCCAGGCAGCACTGCCAAAGGCACAGTGGGCCAGTCCTTTGCTATTTCCAGTCTGGCCCGTGGGCCAGATATAACCACCCGCGGGCTGAATCCGGCCCTTGGACCTTGAGTTTGACACCCCTGCTATAGACTACGCAAAAGAGACAATCAACCACCCCAAAAAGGGAACAAAAAGACCCAAGCTCCTCTCCACCAGGTTAAAATCAGACCAACAATCAAGTAAACCATACCCCAGTCAAGAAACTGCCAAAGAAACCAACAGCAAACAGCCCTGCCAAAGAATCTCTAAAATTATTCCCACCAACACTGACAGAGCAAGAACACTATGATATAAACTGACAGCAAACTGCACTCCTTAGTGTCACTGATGAGATTATCTAGTTGGGTAATGAAACGTCTGCAAGAATACATCCAAGCTCAGAAAACACCAAGGACTCCTCATAGCTCTTACTAAAAAAATTTCAGTTTCAGCCTACTTGTTGATCTAGAAGTCTGCATGCTCTCAAGTGGTCATTGCCAGTATTTGTTGTTGTCGTTGTTTCACACAAACAGAGCTAGCCTTTGGTGGAATGCTGACATTCTTTACAAACTTTCCTTATATCCCCAAAGATCTGAGTGTCCATTGCCAACTGGCCCTTCTTCTAGAAGAGAATATTTGAAGCTCAGAGTTGAACCGTGGAGTCAGGGGTAGGTTCCAGCCCCCATTACAGTGGTGGGTTTCTGCTGGTTCGCACCGGATCGGGTGAACCGAATGGTCAATGAACCCGGAAGTAACTTCCTGCCCTGCCCCTGTCACTCACTCGCTCGCTCGCCCTGCCCGTCCAGAAGCCACTCCATTGCTCGCTCCCCCTGCCCATCTGCACTATCCTAGCCCCGCCCACCGCTCACTGATTGGCTACCTCACCAATCGCCTCGCCCGCCTCTAAGAACACTATCTAAACCCACTTACCTTTTTTCCTGTTTGGTGCTCTATTGCTGCCTGCTGACTCCGAGAAGGTAATTAAGTTGCAACTAAGCGTGGGGCGGGGGGGAGGGCTGCCGTGGCCCTGCACTTTAAGCGAGTCCGTTGACCTTTTGCCGTGGCCCTGCACTATAAGCGAGTCCGGTGACCTTTTGTGGCCTTGCAAGGATCCCGGGCTCGCTTATAGTGCAGGGCCGCCAGAAAGCGCGGGGGTGGGGGTGGGAACTTACGCAGCGTGGCCGGCCCAAGTTCGGGGCCCTTGCAAGGCCTTGCCGTTTTTTGCATCAGGGCGTGCTGCAAGAGAGAGGGAGTAAAGACCTTTTCCGGATTGTTGGTGGTGGAGGTGCGGGCCCGTGCTCACTAAATCAAGTCCAGGGAAGTCCTTTGCACCAGCTGGAAAAGGTCTTCACTCCTCCCCCCTTGCAGCATGCCTTGATGCAAAAAATGGCAAGATCAGTGCACTTGGGACTGCTGCTGTGATGTCCAGGGAGGCTAAACCAAGCCGCGCGCCTCTCCCAGCCACTTTCGTAGCTTCCTGGCGCGCCAAGAACCTTTGCACTCTTCTCTGCGCTCTCCTTGGCTCCTCGTGATGGCAATAGACATCCAGAAGCAGCGGGGCCCAGAAACCCCAGCCCCCAAAGCCAATTCTGGACATCTATTGCAGTCGTGAGGAGCCGAGGAGAGCCGCGGATAAGAGCGCAAAGGTTAGGGTTACTGAGCAACGTGTGTGTGTGTGTGTGTGAGGCTGGAGTTATGCCCCCCCCGCACCCTCCCTGTTATGTCCTGGGAGCGTCCACCAGCAGGTGGCGCTCAGTAACTTATCCTACAGCTCACCCCTGATTGGCCCAACTAAACAATCTCCTTGGCGGGACAATCCTAGAGCTCCCATTGGTTGCCGGTCTGACAGCTGTGGGTATAAATAGCTGTCAGCCGGCTAGTTCTGTTCTGTTATACTGAAGTTAATAAATAGTTGACCGTTGCTGTTGCCGTGCCGTTATTACCTCAGAATACAATACTGGCGACGACGGTTGGCGAAACTAACTCACAACCATCCATCTAGCTAAAATGACGACTTCTTCAATGTTCTCACCTTTCCGTGTAGAGGCAGAAACCTGGGAGGCATTTGTCGAGCGATTTGAGTGCTTCTTGCTTGCTCACGACCTGACGAGCCTCTCACTAGAACGAAAAAGAGGCATATTCCTTAACTACTGCGGGCCAGAGATGTTCGCGACTGCTCGCGCTCTCTCGGCTCCAACTCCTGTCCACACAGTGCCTTGGGACACCCTAATGGCAAAGCTCAAGACACATTACGAGCCTGCTCCATCTCGCTTTGCTCGGAGACAAAATTTTCGCCACTGTATACAACAAGACGGTCAGTCCATCAGCCACTACGTGGCTGCGCTCCGAGCTGCGGCTATTCCTTGCGAGTTTGCCGATTTAGATGACGCCCTTTTAGAACAATTTATTTATGGGCTCAAAGATGTAAACCTGCACCGCCGAATACTCTCTCGGTCAGACTTAACCTTAAAGATAGCCGTTGATGAAGCTCGCGCCTCAGAGATGGCCGATCAGTCCACACCGGACTGCTGCCGCTTACCTCAGCCCCTACCCATGGGCCTGCTGGCGCCTGCACCTCAGGTAAATTACCAACAAGCTACTCCGTCAATTCAGTCAGAGATTGACTATGCTATCGACCGCCTGCAGTCGCTGAACCACAAGGATGGCCGTGCCTGCCTCAGCTGTGGCGGCCGGCATTCACGTTCCAACTGCCGTTTCCGGGCAGCAGTCTGCCACAAGTGCGGAAAAAAGGGCCATTTGGCGTCCATATGCCGCTCCAACGCTCCTGACAACCGATCTGCGCCGCAAAGCTCTGCCTACCGCTTTCCAGCCCAGGCGCCACCAAACCGTCGGCTCAACTCCCTGTCTCTGGGGGACATAGAAGAGTACTCTCCGGAATGGGTCGTTGATTCATCTTCCGCTTCCACGGGAGGCCGTGGTAAGCTGCACCTCTCCATCCTCATCGAGGGACGTCAGTGCTCGATGGAACTGGACACCGGCTCAGCCCGTTCCATAATCTCTTGGCAAACCCTATCTGCGCTATTGCCACAATACCGCCTTAAGCAACTTAGCCCTGCAAATTGCCGCTTACGAGATTATCAGGGCAATCCAATTAAGCTCTTAGGCTGCGCTACCCTTAATGTCACTTATGGCTCATTTTCAGGCCGTTTGCCTCTCTTAGTTGTACGGGACCCTCTCGCCTCTTTACTGGGGCTTGATTGGTTCAGGGCTCTGGGACTGTCTATAGCGGGCATTCACTCAACCCAATATGCTTCTTTTCCACCTGATACCTTCTCCTCCCTGCTATCTGAATTTCAGGATGTTTTTTCCTCCTCTCTGGGTTGTTATAAGGGTTCACCTATTTCCCTAAATTTAGACCCTAAAATCGCGCCTATTCGCCTAAAGGCCAGGCGTTTGCCCTTCGCCTTAAAGGCGAAAGTAGACGCGGAGCTGGACAAATTGATAGCTCAAGGGGTCCTAGAACCTGTAGATTACTCCCCTTGGGAAACACCAATAGTCGTTCCCCTAAAATCTGATGGCTCCATAAGGATCTGCGCAGATTTTAAAACGACATTAAATAAGGCTCTACAAGCCCACCCCCACCCAGTCCCAGTTGTCCAGCACGTCCTGCACACTTTAGGACGTGGAAAAATCTTCGCCAAATTGGATCTGGCTCAAGCTTATCAACAGCTCCCTGTTGATGAAGCCACCGCGCTTGCCCAGACCATAGTCACGCACCGCGGGGCATTTAAATGCCGCCGCCTTCAGTTTGGTGTCAGCGTAGCTCCAGGAATATTCCAGGGGCTCATGGAGCGGTTGCTCCATGGTATTCCTGGGGTTACCCCTTACTTTGATGACGTATTAATCACAGCTAAGGATGCCCCCACTCTACTAAAGACCCTCCGTGCTGTCCTCCTAAAATTCCGCTCCACGGGCCTGCACCTGAAAGCTTCAAAATGTAAGCTAGGAGTTCCTGCAGTTGAATTCCTTGGGTTCCTTATTGACAAAAGGGGAATTCACCCCTCCCCTTCCAAAGTCGACGCAATCCTTTCCGCACCTACCCCCACGACCAAGGTTGAGTTGCAGGCCTTTTTAGGTCTCCTCAACTTCTATTCATCCTTCATCCGCAACAATACGCGTTCTGGACAATCTATTTACCACGCACGGATTGCCCGACGTTTTAGTGTCGGACAATGGACCCCAATTCACCTCCCAAGAGTTCCAACATTACTTGGCCCGCCTAGGCATCCGCCACGCCCCGACAGCTCCGTTCCACCCGGCTGGGAATGGTATGGCAGAACGCGCTGTGCGCTCCGCTAAAGAATCCCTTTCCCGCATGTCGTCATTGCCTATGCATCTCCGCGTGGCGACCTTTCTACGCTGTCAACACACCACCCCATGTCCACTTACAGGGAAAGCCTCTTCTGAACTCCTTATGGGGCGCAAACTCCGTACAACTTTAGACCGACTACACCCTTCCTATTCTATCCCCTCTTTCCTTTCTTCCCCACCCCCTAGGACCTTTCTAGTGGGGGAGGGAGTGTACGCAAGAAACTTTGCAGGGGACCCGAAGTGGGTGCAGGGGGTTATTTCTGAGTTAACAGGACCCTGTTCCTACAGGGTCCTCCTTGATGATGGACGAGAATGGAGGAGGCATTTAGACCAGTTACGGCGGCGCGCACAGAGTAAAGCACCGGGCGGATCGCACGTCCCAGCTCAGAATAATCCAGGCCCTGACGACGACGCCTACCGGCCCGACCAAAATAACCCAACTAGCTCTGGCGCCGTTTCAACCGCCCCGCTCACGCCGGACTCCGTACCTGCAAGTTTTGAAGGAACTCTAGGACTGCGGCCTGCCAGGACACTCCCCGGGAACGCTCCTCCTGCAACATCGGCCACACCTCAATTGAGGAGATCCCAGCGCACGAGCAGAAGACCGGCGTATCTGAGCGAATACGCTTGCGCGAACAAGGGGGAAGGGGTGTTATGTTCTGGGAGCGTCCACCAGCAGGTGGCGCTCAGTAACTTATCCTACAGCTCACCCCTGATTGGCCCAACTAAACAATCTCCTTGGCGGGACAATCCTAGAGCTCCCATTGGTTGCCGGTCTGACAGCTGTGGGTATAAATAGCTGTCAGCCGGCTAGTTCTGTTCTGTTATACTGAAGTTAATAAATAGTTGACCGTTGCTGTTGCCGTGCCGTTATTACCTCAGAATACAATACTCCCTCCCAGGGGTCGAAGTACCTCAAAGGAACAGGCAGGCTGCCACTGCCACAGCTCCACTGAGAAGACATTTCTGAGAAGAGAAACTTCTCCGGTCGTGCCCGAGCTGGTGGAGCGCTGGCAACCACCGGCCCGTCGCCAGGGAGACAGTCAATGAGGTGAACCACGTGGTTGCTCGGATCACACAGGCGCAGCCCGACCGGAGAAGTTTCTCTTCTCAGAAATGTCTTCTCAGTGGAGTGTGGCAGCCTGCCTGTCCCTTTCAGGAGCTCAACTGAGAAGACATTTCTGAGAAGAGAAACTTCTCCGGTCGCGCCCGAGCTGGTGGAGCGCCGGCAACCACCGGCCCATCACCAGGGAGACAGTCAGTGAGATGAACCGTGTGGTTGCTCGGATCGCACAGGTGCAGCCCGACCGGATAAGTTTCTCTTCTCAGAAATGTCTTCAGTGGAGCTGTGGCAGTCTGCCTGTCCCTTTGAGGTACTTCGACCCCCGGGAGGGAGGGTGCAGGGGGGCGTAACTCCAGCCTCACACACACACACACACGTTGCCCAGTAACCCTAACCTAGGTAACATCATCAGTGCTAGAAGGGAGTGGGGTGGGGGGGGGGCAGGAGGAGAAGGGACAAAAAGGAGAAAGAAAGGGAGAAAGAGGAGGTGGGGGATAGTGGGATCCTTGCTGCTTTCTGAGCTTGGTGGTTTTCTTACAGATGTTTCATTACCAAAATAAGTAACATCATCAGTGCTAGAAGGGAATGGGGTTGTGGGGAAAGGAGGAGGAGGAGAGGTTGAAGGACAAAAAGGAAAAAGATAAAGAGGGAGAGGACTGTGGGGTCCTTTGGTGTTCTCTGAACTTGGTGGTTTTCTTGCAGGCATCTCATTACCCAACCAGGTATTATCAGAAAAAATATATAGAAAAAATGGGCTACAGAGGAGAAGGTGGAGGAGGAGGAGGAGGATGATTGTGTGGTCCTTGGTGCTCTCTGAGCTTGCTTGTTTTCTTGCAGATGTTTCATTACCCAAACCAGGTATTATCATCATCATCAATGCTAGAAAGAGTGGGATATATTGAGAGGAGGAAGAGGAGTGGGGGTGGGTGGGAGGGAGATGACAGCGGGGTCCTTGGTGTTCCCTGAGCTTGGTGGTTTTAAATTATTTTTAGGGAATTTTTATTTATTTATTTTTTATAGAATGTTTATTACAAGAAATGTTATTCCTTTTTGCAAATGTTTTATTTGTGATGCAATATGTTGCTTTTAAGTGTACAGGTTGGTGCATGGTTTATGTGTCTCAAGGTGGCTGCTATTCTATGGACAGGGCAGGTTGGTGCAAGGCAGCTTTGCCAGATTTTGTGTGTTTCTGTGTGATACCTGGTTGTTTAGGTAATTGTGAGATGGTTGCTGGTTCTGTGAGCTTCCTGACACTGTCCTTTATAATTTCCCACAATGCCGTGATGGTTTTTATTCCAGTGGCTTTGTCTTTCCTGTTCTTAGGGTTAGGGAAAAAAACTGGTTTCATCTGCAGTCTTTTGGGGGGAAATTGTTATTTTTTGGTGTTTTCCTGGCACTGTCATAGTTTGTGTGGGTGGGTGTGTAATGTCCCGCACTTATCTACACATTAATAATGATCAAGTACTAATAATAGTTCCTTATACATTTTAGTGACCTTTCCTTTCATAATTGGTGTTTTCTTTCATACTTTTAGATTTCTAATTGCTGTTTCTGTTAGTTAGCAATTGATAAAACAAATTCCATGTGAAAAAGTATTCGAAGCCTTCTTGATTTTAATTGTCAATTTATTCATTCTTGCACATCTAATATTTATTCATTTTCATATCTTCTGTAAGTAGCTCTTTTATTGTTTTGTGTACTTATTTTGATCTTATTTAAGTAGTAAGTGCACAAAATAATAAATTTCCTTTTTTATATCTTCTTTTTGTAGATCATCCATTGGGGCAAAAAATTCAGTGACATCGTCTTGGCCACTCCCATCCAGTCACATGACTGCAAAGCCACTCCCACCCGGTCACATGGCTGGCAAGCCACTCCCACCCGGTCACATGGCCGGCAAGCTACTCCCGCAAAGGAGACCACACCCACAGAGTAGGTTCCAAAAAATTTTGAAACCCACCACTGCCCCATTAGTACTGGTTTGGTAGTAAAAATGTTTGCATGTACTGGCTTGCTTCACTCACACCAGAGTGCATGCTCTGTGCACGTGTACATTTGCACTTAAAATGATCTGCGCATGCACACATTAAAAAAGGAATATAAATTACATTTTTTCAATGAAGATTGTTCTGCGCATGTGCAGAACAGAAAATCAAGATGGCGCCGATGAGGCTAGAACCTGTATAGTCATGTGTCCGCCTGAGTTACTACCTATTTGGCTGATCCAGACCGAATAAATAGGAACCCACCTCTGCATGGGGTCCTTGATGCTCTCTGAGCTTGGTGTGTTTTCCTTGCAGATGTCTCATTACCAAACTAGGTAACACCATCAGTGCAATGAGGGCTTCAGGAGGACATCGTGGCTGAAAATGGAGCCCAGGCGGGCTGCGGGCTGCCTCCCCAAGCTCCATTTTTGCTGGCAGAGGGCTGCAGGAGGCCATTGCGGCTGAAAATTGAGCCTCGATGAGTGACGTTGAGCTGGCCATGCTCATCCCTGGCCATGCTCCCTCACCCCCCCTGTGGACAAACACAATCCTGATGTGGTCCTCAATGAAATCGAGTTTGACACCCTGGTCTAGATGCACTTTTAACTGTTGTTGGTTTTTTTCCAAATGAGTTTTTATTTTATTTTAATAACTGCGTTTCTGCTTCCACCGTCTTTTCTGCACAGACACCTGCCTTAGGCTTCACAATAAATAATAGCCATAATTTGAAAGAAAGCCATCAAAGACTTCTGTTATTGAAATGAAGGAGTCATGTTGATGTATGAGCAGATGGGCCCTGGAGTCCACATGGCAGTAAAGGAAGCTGGAATGATGCTCGCTTGATTAGTCCTATCATCTGAGTAAAGGTAAAGGTAAAAGTTCCCCTCGCACATATGTGCTAGTCGTTCCTGGCTCTAGTGGGTGGTGCTCATCTCCGTTTCAAAACCAAAGAGCCAGTGCTGTCCGAAGACGTCTCTGTGGTCATGTAGCCAGCATGACTAAACACTGTAGATGCACGGAACACTGTTACCTTCCCACCAAAGGTGGTTCCTATTTTTCTACTTGTATTTTTACATGCTTTCGAGCTGCTAAGTTGCAGAAGCTGGGACAAGTAACGCGAGCTCACTCCGTTACACGGCTCTAGGGATTTGAACCGCTGAACTGCTGACCTTTCTGATTGACAAGCTCAGCGTCTTAGCCACTGGGCCACCCCCGTCCCTTATCATCAGAGTTCTGGAATGCAAATCACGGCTTCAAGAAGAAAATGGATTTTGCAGAAAATCCTGTTCTCTGACCCTGCTCTTGTTCATATGGATTTGACAATTGTGTGAAATTTAATGCCATGAGCATTAGCTACACACATCTTGGAGGTTCAAGGAATATCATGAGGTCCTAGTGATGTCATGCTTCACAGACCAGCTAAGAAATGTAGCACACTTGTTTTTGATCAAGTCGTAGCAATCATACTGTCAGTACACTTAGTTGAAATGTCAAAGCCTTGCACAGATTTGGGGGCAAAAGGATACTGGAATTTCAGAGAAATTCTTTCTGCTATCATCCCAATGGAATCTTAAGTCTGAAACACACTGGAGATTTCAGCTGGAACTTGTTATCTGCTCTCCAATGTGGCTCTCATTTCACTGCTTCCCAAATTCAAACAGCCTTTTTTCCTACTCCAGCCCTCTTTCACAAAATCTGGAAGTTGCCCTGAATATGTGGAATAAGGGACTGCATTAACATCTTTTCTTTGAAACCATTATCTCCCCATATTTCTTGTATCTTTGTACACATGAGCTAGCTTTCTGAAAGCTTTACAAATGAAGAACGGCTGAAAGAAAGAAAAAGAAAGAAAGAAAAGCAGGAAGAGGAGGAGGAAAGAAAAAGAGGTGGAGGAGAAGGAGAAGGAAAAGGAGGAGGAGGAGAAGGAGAAGAAGAAGAAAGAAGGAAAGAAAAGCAGGAGGAGGAGGAGGAGGAGGAAAGAAAAAGAGGTGGAGGAGAAGGAGGAGCAGGAGGAGGAGAAGAAAAGAAGGAAAGAAAGGAGGAAAGAAGGAAGGAAGGAAAACCAGGAGGAGGAAGAAAGAAAAAGAGGTAGAGGAGAATGAAAGAAAGAAGGAAAAAGAAAGAAAGAAAGATTATTTCAGTTAAATTATTATAACAAGTTATGCTAGGATTAAGGAAAAGCAATCTAAAAAATTTACAAAATACCAGATCCAAGTTGAACATTTATGAAAAAAAGAAACCCACTGTTATACTAATCATGTTTGGAGCCCCTGGAGTAATACCTAAAGGATTCCCTCAATATTTGGAAGTTTTGAATTTATCAAACCTGACTACCCTAATTTAAATTAAAAAAAAATACTTGGAGAAAATAGCAAGGAAGATCAAGATTGGGTGAGCCCAGGTGAAGATGAACTGCATTGTGTTTGGTTGAAACCTCTGACAAATCTACACCCACTCATTGCCAAGCAGTTTAACCACACGAAGCAAGGAGGGGAAATTGAACATCGGTTCACGTCTACTGAGCCTACCTGATAATGTAAGGCCTTCTTCTTTGTGGCACTTTCTCGAATATTGAAACACTGCTATCATGTCACTCCTACCTTCTTTTCTCTAGATGAGCTATACCCAATTCCTGCAACCATTCTTCAGATGTTTTAGCCTTAATTCTATCCAGTGGTGGGATTCAACTAATTTAACAAACGGTTCTCTGCCCTAATGACTGGCTGTGTAGGCGTGGCCGGGTGGCCATGTGACTGGGTGGGCATGGCCAAATCAATGTCACTCATCACACCAAGCCCCGCCTCCTAGCCACTCACCTCAAAGGCCTCAACAAGGTACAATTTCCCTCTCTATTTATATGCTACTACTGAACATTCAAAATGGCCTGAAAAAGCCCCCCAAATGCCCTCCAAAACAGCCTGAAAAATGGGTGGGAGCGGGGCCAGTCAGTGATGGGATTAGCTGGTTCACTGAACTGGGCAGAATTTTAACAACCAGTTTGCCTGAATGGTCAGAACAGGCTGAATCCCACCCTGGTGGCTCTGTTCCAAAAGTGGGTTACTACCAGTTCACACTGGTTTGGGTGAATCGGTAGTGGAAATTGGGACTGGATCGCTGAACCAGTGGGGGCGTCAGGCTGGCCACGCCCCCGAATCAGTTCCCCGGCCTCTGCTGCTGTTGCCTGCTTGATTTGTAATCATTTTTTCATGTTCTGCATATGCGCAGAACAATTTACATTCAACTGCATACATGCGCGCAGCATGCATGCAGCATGCGCAAAGCGTGTGCAAAGCGTGCGCAAAGCGTGCGCAAAGCAAACTGGCAGCAATGCCAGCAGCAACCCACCCCTGTTCTGTTCATCAATAAATGGACCTTCTTTCCAATCAGCCTCCAGCCTCCATTTTATTTCCAGGGTTTTTCTCCCAGTTTGGAACTGAACCAGATGGATTTTCCTTCTTACAGTAGCTCAACAGCTCATACAAATAAGGTAGATTTAGCTCATCTAAAGTAGATTTAGCTCATCATTGAGCTCATGTGTTTCTGTCAGGTATACCTGAGAGGGCTGACACATTCAGATATTTTGCAGCTGAAGCGAGGCAGGTATCAATATATGCAAATAAGATGCAAATAAGATTCATATTCAGATCACCCCTTTCTGGGCTTGCAGGATTAGCTATATTCCAGGTAAACTGACTTTTGGGGCATTTTTTTTCATAGCTGCTATTTTTCTTTCTTGCCTCTCAAGATATTATGTCATGTCTGTATCTGCAGGCGGAGGTCTAGTTTCCTGAAAACCAGCTCATATTGATGAATGAAGCAAACTTAAAACGCATTGATTTTCAGGGATATTATTTCATGCAGCCATTGGTGGAAACCTGGTCCACATGCTGTTGGATTACTGCAACCGCGTGATCTACATGTGAATGGGGCATCATAAATGTTATTGAGCACCTCTGAAGGAAGATTAACCTGTGTAACCTCAAAGACAAAGCTTTCCAGAAAAGCCAAGTCAGAGGGGTGAGTCACCGAAGCTGAAGAAATCAAGTGTGTTCTGTACACGAGTGAACCAATATTATCCAAAGACTCATGGTCATGGAAAGAAAGGTGAAGTCAGCCTTCACTTATGTAGAACATAGAATCATAGAGTTGGAAGGGACGTCAAAGGTCTTCTAGTCCAAGCCCTTGCTCAAGGCAAGATACAAGGGGTGTCAAACTCAATTTCATTGAGGGCCGTGTTAGCATTGTGGTTGACCTCAAAGGGCCAGTTGCAGGTAAGACTGATGACTAACAGTGGCCAGGTGGGCATGGCTGGGTGGGCATGGCCCGGTGGGCATGGCCGACGACACTTTTATTTTATTTTTATTTATTCTATTTATTTCATCAAGCATGTATTAGACAACATATATATGTATAAGCATTATTTTGGATACATGAAATACAGTAGATATGAATAACAAGTAACATTAAGACAGGGATAGTAGGTATGTTGGTGCGCTTATGCATGCCTCTTGCAGACCTCTTAGGAGTGGAGTGAGGTGGACAGTAAAAAGTCTAAGGTTAAAGTTTTGGGGTTTGGGGAAGAAACCACAGTCAGGTAGGGCATTCCAGGCGTTGACCACTGTGTTGCTGAAGTCATATTTTCTGCAATCAAGTTTGGAGCAGTTTACCTTAAATTTGTGTCTATTGTGTGCTTGTATGTTGTTGCAGTTGAAGCGGAAGTAGCCATTGAGAGGTAGGACACTGTAGCAGATAATTTTATGTACTACGCTTAGGTCAGCCTGAAGATGGTGTAGTTTTAAGTTGCCTAAGCCCCAAATTCTGGTGGCATAAGGTATTCTGTTGCGAGTAGAGGAGTGGAGGACTCTTCTCGTGAAATATCTCTGGACTCACTCAATTGCATTAATATCTGATATGCAGTGCGGGTTCCAGACAGATGAGCTGTATTTGAGAATTGGTCTAGCAAAGGTTTTGTATGCCCTAGTTTGCAGTACAATATTACCAGAGAAGAAACTATGCAAGATTAGGTTAACAACTCTTAATGTCTTTTTGGCAATGTTATTACAGTGGGCTCTGGCACTTAGATCATTAGATATGAGTACTTCAAAGTCCTTGACAGAGTGGGGGGGGGTCATCTACAAGGTCATGTCCACCGAGTTTGTATTTTATGTTCTGATTTTTTTTTTTGGCCAATGGATAAGACAGAGCATTTGTTGGTTGAGATTTGACATCAGTGCTCTGTATCAACCAACTGTTTCAATGCTGTGTAGGAAGGATCATAATACACCCCTCCCCTTTATTTCCATGTCCCCAGAGAAGGCCAAGAAAGCCATCCACAGAAGCTAAAGCAATCCCTGCTTCCCAGCCAGAGTGGTCTCAAGTGACCTGTGTTAGAAGGCTGAGACAGGCTGAATTGACAGGATTAAGTCAGAAAACACAAAGCCACACAGAATTCCCCACCTTTCCCCAAGGCTGGCCATGACCCTGACTCAGGAAACCAAATAGGGACAATTAGAATACAGAATCTAATCTAATCAAATAACCCTACCAGGCATCTCAATTTCAAAGGTCCAAACAGGGCAAAAAAAAAATCACTCTACTCCCCATGCCAGCCTGTCAGCTGTACCAGAACCGAATGCTGAGTCACTTTGTTTCTGATTCCTAAATAAACAGAGACCTCCTTCCCTGCAGCCTGCCTCCAATTTATTGGCTCCTGCAACTTTCTCTTGACTTGGAACCAAACTGGATTTTTCTTTGAGCTGCCTGTAGGAGGAGATGTTCCTAGAACAGGGGCATCAAACTCCCATTGTCACGGCAGCATCATGTGACATATCAGGACCCCCCCCCCTTTGCTAAACTGGGTGGGGGCATGGCCAGCATCTGGCCCATGGGCCGCAAGTTTGACATCCTTGTCCTAGAACTTGGAGTCATTATTTATTGGAACTGTTCTGTCCCGTGATTCTAATGAATATGCAGACACAGGCTTGGCTGTCTGCCACAACTAATTACAGAGATAAAGCCAGCCCTTGGATAGGAGCCTAGAACGCTATCTTCAAGAAACCAAGATTAGACTTACAGAATGCTTTCTCAATGGCTAGTAAATTGGACTGTTGTTTCCTGCAAAGATTCCCCTCCTGTCGCTCCACCTATAAACTCTGGGGGGGGGGCACAACAGTAGCCAGCCGTCCTTATGTCCTTCTATGACATCTTCTCCACAGCTGCTCCCTTCTCCTCTCAGCTCTATGCACACACACATCAGGGACAACCTCCCTCTGTTCCTCCTCACTGCTCCCTGACTCAGATGCCACCTGGTGGCCAACAGGCCTCTCTAGTTCCTGCTCTGACTCCAAACACCCTCCAGAGTCTTCCTCATCCTCCAGAGCAGTCCCATAATGGTCATCGCTGTCAGAGTCCACCAACAGCTCAGCCGGCAGCTGCTGGGCCACAACAGGAACCATTATCTTTTCATCAGCCACAGAAGAACCAAGGTCCAGATTTTAAGCTCACCCGAAACATTGGTATTTTTTGTTACGTAGTCTAGTGTTTTGAGCCTTTGTGTGAAACAAGAAAACAAATATGTCCTCACACACACACATACCCGGAGGAGTTTTACCTTTTTGCTGGCTGCTTTGTTTAGAGGTGTCACTCATTAACACAATGACAATCCCTGGGGTTCCTTAGATGAGGATCTTCTCCGTATGTTTGACAGACAGTGAGTCCCAGATCTGCAGTGAGAGGTGGTGTTCGAGACTGCATGTCCAGATGGAATAAACGGAGAAGAGGTGGCAGCCACAGACATGAAAGTTTCAGAGAGAGAAAATATATTGGAAATGGCTGATCCAACTTCAAGAAAAAACAAAACGAGACGTGCTTAGAAAAAGAAGCTACAATTGGACTAGACTAGAATATATGGAGTGGACTGGAGAATGGAATAGAACAGAATAGAGTAGGACAGGACAGAACAAAATAGAAAATGGAATATAATACAATGCAGACTAGAATGCAGAATAGAATAGAAAAGAATAGAATTAGAATAGAATGCAGAATAGAGTAGAACAGAACAGAACAGAAAGGAACAGAACAAAATAGAAAAGAATAGAATGCAGAATAGAATAGAATTAGAATAAAAATAGAATAGAAATAGAATAGAATGCAGAATATAGAATGCAGAATAGAATAGAATATAATGCAGAATAGAATGGAAAGAATGGAATGGAATAGAATGGAATCGAAACAGAGTTGAAAGGGACCTTCTAGTCCAACCACCTGCTCAAACAGGAGACCCTACACCATTATATACAATTATCCTCCAGGAATGCATAAAAACCTCTCTGGATGTTGCTGTTATCAACAGTGAACTGCATTGAGGCAACTAGTCAACCAATTTTTATGTCACCAAGTTTTCAGATTGTCTTAACGTAACCCCTTATAGTTCTAATTTCTTTGCTTGTTCCTTTGTTCCCTTAAACTCTTATATATCCGGGGGACAATCTGACAGACATTTCATGATATGTGATCTTTATTCTAAGGCAGGGGTCCTCAACCTTTCCAGCTCTGCAGACTGGTGGCGGTGGGCGGTGGCAACACCAGTGTGGGGAAAGGATGGTTTCGGGCACACAACCTAATCTTGCGCATGTGCAAATGGAGCTTTATGCGTTCACCTGTTGCTTATGCTGCCTGGTTCCCAACAGGCTGCAGATCGGTATTGGTCTGTAGATTAGTGGTAGTGGACCTCCGTTCTAAGATACCAGAGGTACATTTATAGGTAAGAGGAGATGATGTCAATCTTTAAAATCAGTGGCGGTTGTTCAACTGGACCTTTGGAAGATCAGAAAGGGGTTTTCACTTCCAATATCAGCTGCCTAAAAGCTTGTTCCTGCAAGGGAAGGCTGGAATAGGACTCTGAGGAAACTAGACATGCATATTTTTGTGATAGGAGTTGTAAGCTTGATTAAGGATGGAAACTGAACAAGGAGAGATTCAACCTTGAAATAAGGAGATTTTTTCTATTTTTTATCTTTTTATTCTTTTTTAAATTAAAATTGTTAATAAGTTTTACAATTATTACCCCCCTTACCCTTCCCTCTTCCCCTATCCCTACCCCTCTTCCCTCCCTCCCTCCCCCTCCCTCCCAGAGCAAAATGCAGGGTATAAACATTTAACAACCATACCCTAACATAAGCTAACTAATTTTAACATGTTACTATTCTTGTGCTTTAACTCCACCTTTATTAAACTAACTTTAAATAAATTGTAGCAATCCTTATGCCTTCATTCATAAGCTAACTGAATTTTTTTAGTCTTCTATTTGTTTTGAATATAGTCAATCCATCTTCTCCAGTCCAGCTTGTACTTCTCATCTGAGTGGTCCTTCAGACACGCTGAAATTTTGGCCATCTCTGCTAAGTTTACTACTTTTAACGTCCATTCTTGGATAGTGGGCAACTCTTCCTTCTTCCAATATTGCGCCACCAATCTTGCTGCCGTTGTTAGGTTCAAGATCAGATTAGTCTCTATGACAGTACAGTCTGAAACTATGCCTAACAAAAACAACTGGGGTGTGAACTTTATCCTCTTTTTCAAAATATTTTGAATAACCCACCATATTTTTATCCAAAATGCTTTAACTTTTTTACAAGTCCACCAAATATGGTAATACGTGGCACCAACACAGTCACATCTCCAACATTTAGATTGTAGATTCGGATACATACAGGCTAGCCTTTTTGGATCTAAATGCCATCTGTACAGCATCTTGTAAAAATTCTCTCTCATGTTCTGAGCTTGTGTAAATTTTGGCTGGAGGCTGGATACATTGTTTTTTCTTCTTTCAGTTTGATCACTTGAGATTCAAGGTTCTTTCAGCTTGTTTACTGACAGTGATAGTAGGAAGTGCACAATTTGTTTATACATGTGCCTTTTGGAAGGTCTATCACTAGCTATTGGAGAGAAGATAACATTTTGATTTGAAAGATAATAAATGAACCTGTTTGAAGTTTATTAAAATAGCCTTGAACCCTATAGTGGCAGTATCTGCAAAATTGAAAGAATGGCCCAGCAGGAAAAGAAAACTGTAACATTGCAAATGATTATGTTTAAAATTCCAAATCTATTAGTTGTGACAGAGAGAATTGAAAAGAGTTTGGAGAATATGGAATACAAAACAGAAAAATCTGATGGAGAAACTGAGGATGTTTACCAAATGAAGAAAGTGGAGGACAGAGTTCAAAAGATGGAAGAAAAAAATGAGTAAAGAGGTAAGAAAACTGTGGATTCTGACAACAAAGTGAGTGTGGTTGGCAATGGCAAGAGCAGAATATGGAAAGGGGAGATGGATGGATTGGAACTCTACCCCAGACTTCAAAGCACAGAAGAAGAAAAGAGAGAAAAATTGATGGAGATAAGGAGAGAAATCTTGATAGAAGCACTAGCGATAACCAAAGATAAGATGATGGAAAGAACAGATGTTGGGTTTCAAGCTTTTGTGAGATACGAAAGGAACAGCATGTTGCCAAGGGAGGTTTATACAAGATTTATTAAGAAAGTAACTAGAACATTGATGCTACAAATGGCAAGAGATATAAGACCATGCTATTGCTGGAGGGATACAGGTTGATGCAATGAAAATGTATAATAAAAATTAAGCTAAATTTAGTTTACTAGTAGTATGTGTAAAATGAAGTGATAATAGCTATAGTTAAATAATGATTAATAATGATAACAATACATATAGATATATTAGTTTGATAATATGAAATTTTATATAAACAATATATGGAGATTATGAGAGGAGGTTTAAAAGCTTTATCTAGAATATGTTATAAAGATGTATTGTGATTGGATGATTTTAGGATCATTTAATGTAATGTTATCATATAATCCTGCTTGGGTGCAGGGGTTGAACTAGATGATCTACAAGGTCCCTTCCACAACTCTGTTAATCTGTTAAAGGAAGACACCATTGAATCAAGGTTCACCCTTAGTGACCCTATGGATAAATCCATTCCCCTACAGTCTAGCCTACAGCTCTGGTGATTCCCATTCAAGTGCTGATGAGACTTAATCTTGCTTAGCTTCCTAGCCAGAGAAGGTCAGTTGGGTGGTGGCACATCACCTCTTCTTAATCACAAATGTGCCTCTGGTATCTTAGAACTCGCAGTCCATGGGATCAGTACTGATCTGTGGCCCATTGGGAGCCAGGCAGCGCAAGCAGTAGGTGAATTCATGAAACTACATTTGAGAATGTGCGGGATTAGGTTATATGTGTGAAACCATCCCCTCCTCCCCACTGCAGCCACCGCCACCCACCACTGCCAGTATGTGGAGCTGGAAAGATTGGGGATCATTGTCTTAGAATGAAGATGCAATTCACATAATTGATCCAAATATGTGTGCTAGGCCATGCTGTGCATTATAGCTTGGCTAGGCTTGGCTAGGCTGTTCTCGGAGCTCAGGGTTGGAATTTATAGCTTGAATAAGAAACAAGCAGTGGTGGGAGTCAGCCGTTTAGCACTGGTTTGGGCGAACCAATTGTTAAATCCCGACTCCCACTGCTCTCCTGTGCACTGTGCTGCAATGGAGAAATGGGCAACAAAGCGGCTGGCGTGAGGGAAGGAGGAAGCCGCTTTCCCTCTTTCTTCTCCCTGCTCCTCCTCCTTCCCTCATGCCGGCTGCTCCATTTCCTGTTTCTCCATTGCAGTGCAGCACCCAGGATCCACTTTGATAGCGGGGGTGGGGTGGGGGTGGGAGAAGGGAATTTAACAACCAGTTTGTACAGGATCAGGTTGGACATTGCAGGAGGCTCATTCTACCTGTGTGGTGGAGCTGGAGGATGGGGGTGAGCCACACCTCCCACGACAGCCCACCTGCTCCTGGGAGAACAGATTGTAAAATTATTTGAATCCCACCATTAGAAACAAGGCATTTCCACAAGACTAATATCTGTCCAAGTGTTCAAATAATCTAACAAACAGAGTCCAATCTATTCAGGAACTAATTCCAAATGTTTTACTACCGGTTCTGTGGGCATGGCTTGGTGAGTATGGCTTGGAGGGGCCAGTCAGAGGTGGTATTTACCGGTTCTCCTAACTACTCAAAATTTCTGCTACCAGTTCTCCAGAACTGGTCAGAACCTGCTGAATACCACCTCTGCCAGGGATGTAATATTTAAAGATCAGGATGCAAACCAGTGGTGGGTTCCTACCGGTTCGGACCAGCTCAGGTGAACTGGTAGTAGTTTGGCAGCCTGGATCGCTGGAACCGGCAGCAACTCAGGCCTGCCACGCCCCTGAACAAGTTCTCCCAGTGATGGCGTAGGCACCACTGTCTTGTTTTTGGCTTCTGCGCAGAAGCATTTTTATAGTACTGTGCATGCATAACCATGAGCACACCGACAGTAGTGGCTGCCGGAGCCCACTTCTGGTGCAAACCTTGTATTATTCCAGTATAGAATTTGGGGATGCTGTACTGGAATATTCCATGGTCATGTCTGGATAATATTTATCCTTCCTTTTTTTAAAAAAGAAAAAAAAGAATGAGAGAGAAAGAGAGTTCTCAGATGAATGTTCCATAATGCAGACTGGGCAAGATGCTTTTCTAGCAAAGAACCTAATTTGTGCTCTGAGACAGCTCAACATATTTAAGAGTTTAAAAGAAGGAAGAAAACTTTCCCCCCTTTTTTCTGCCCAACCCACAAGTTTCAAAAATCAAGGGCGATTCAAGGGGAAACTGGCTCGTTTTTAGTATTCTTTCCTTTCAAACAAACTTACAAAAATATGTAGAGAAAACAGATGGATGAAAATCTCTGGACGCTGCCAATTCATGTAAAACTGGAACAGCTAAGGATAACTTTCCTACTCAAGGGCTGGGAACGGGGTGAAGAAAGCAACAGAGAGTAGAGGACATTTGTGGCAAGGGTTGGGCCCAAGGCCCTGAGAAGGCTAAGTGAGAAAGGAGTAGAAAAAGGCAACACAATTAATAATCCTGTTGGGAGACAATTTTTGCATGACACTCTCCATTCAACTTGATAAAAAGGAGCTTTTTTTTCTTGAAGTGCAATGGTCAGTTGAGCTTGGCCAGGAGAGTAAAACATAACAAGAACGGTTGCAGAAATTGGATGCGTCTAGTTAGTGAAGAGAAAGACTAGGAGTGAGAGAATAGTAATATTCCGGTATTTAAGGAACTACCACAAAGAAGAGGGGTGGGGGATGGGTGGGTGTCAACCTATTCTCCAAAGCACCAGAAGGCAGGACAAGAAGCAATGGATATATCCTGTTGTTTCTCTGTGTCATATAATATATGTGGGCATATGCATAATTTTGTATGTATTTATTTATTCTGTCATATTTATGTACTGTATATGTGGAGGCCCCTTGAGAGCTGTATGCAATGAAATTTCATTTTAATGTACACTGATTAGGGTACAATCAAAGTGACAATAAAGTTATTCTATCCTCCCCCCTCTCCCTACCTACCTCCCTACCTCCCTACCTCCCTACCTACCTACCTACCTACCTACCTACCTACCTATCATATCTATCTATCTATCTATCTATCTATCTATCTATCTATCTATCTATCTATCTATCTATCTATCTATCTATCTATCTATCTATCTATCTATCTATCTATCCTACCTACCTACCTACCTACCTACCTACCTACCTACCTACCTACCTACCTACCTACCTACCTACCTATCATACCTATCTATCTATCTATCTATCTATCTATCTATCTATCTATCTATCTATCTATCTATCTATCTATCTATCTATCTATCTATCTATCTATCTATCTATCTATCTATCTACCTACCTACCTACCTACCTACCTACCTACCTACCTACCTACCTACCTATCATACCTATCTATCTATCTATCTATCTATCTATCTATCTATCTATCTATCTATCTATCTATCTATCTATCTATCTATCTATCTATCTATCTACCTACCTACCTACCTACCTACCTACCTACCTACCTACCTACCTACCTATCATACCTATCTATCTATCTATCTATCTATCTACCTACCTACCTACCTACCTACCTACCTACCTACCTACCTACCTACCTATCATACCTATCTATCTATCTATCTATCTATCTATCTATCTATCTATCTATCTATCTATCTATCTATCTATCTACCTACCTACCTACCTACCTACCTACCTACCTACCTACCTACCTACCTACCTACTGTAACTACCTACTGTAACTACCTACCTACCTACCAACCTACCAACCTTCCCATCCATCCATCCATCCATCCATCCATCCCTGATGAAAACTAATCAAGGAGAGAAGCAAACAAGGATTAAGGAGAAATTTCCTGACAGTTAAAACAATTTATCAGTCTTGTCTCCAGAGGTTGTGGGTGTTCCATCACTGGAGTTTTTAAAGAAGAGACTGGACGCCGCTTGTCTGGGATGATGTAGGGTCTCATGTTTGAATGGGGGGTTGGAGTAGAAGACCTCCCTTCCAGCTCTTTGGTATTAGGAGAGAAACATAGTACAGGCAGTCCTCAATTTACAACCACAATTGAGCCCAGGATTTATGTTGCTAAATGATAAATTTGTTACATGACTTTCCCCCCATTTTACGGCTTTTCTAAGCCACACTTATTAAGTGAATCACTGGGGTTGTTAAGTTAGTAACACTGTTATTAAGTGAGTCCAGTTTCCCCAATGTCCTTGCTTAGCAGAAGGTCACAAAAGGGGATCACGTGATCCCGGGACACTGCAATGGTCAGAAAGAGTCAGTTGTCAAGCATCTGAATGTAAATCACGTGACCATGAGGATGTTGCAACAATCGTAAGTGTGAAAGATGGTTGTGTCACTTTTCTCAGTGCTGTTGTAACTTCAAATGGTCACTAAACAAACTGTTGCAAGTTGAGGACTCCATGTAAAGAACAATAGAGTGGTAGCAACCTTGAGTCATCTCCCATTGGTTTCTGGGATAATTAACTTTGGTCCCCCATAGTATGTAACCCAGCCCAACAGACAGGCATGCCACCAGAATATAAACTGACGGCAAGCCCCACTCCTTACTTACACTGATGATCAGAGTTGGTATTCAGCCGGTTCGGCCTGGTTTAGGCGAACTGGTAGCAGAGCTTGCTCCATGCAGTCCTATTTAGCCATGTTTTTGAGGCCGGTTGCACACGCAAGCAAAGCACATGCGCAGAAGGCTGGTGCATGCGCAGAAGGCGCATGTGCGCAGAAGGCCGGGTGCATGCGCAGAAGGCACATGAGTGTGTGTGCATGCAGCAAACTGGTGGTAAACAAAAGTTAAACCCGCCGGTGCTGACGATGTTACTTAGCTGGGTCATGAAACTTCTTCAAGAAAACAAGCCAGCTCAGAGAGCACCAAGGACCCCTCATGTCAATGCTTTGTTGTTAGTTGCAAAGTCGTGTCTGACCCATCGTGACCCCATGGACAATGTTACTCCAGGCCTTCCTGTCAATGCTGAGCTGCAAATATTCTCCTTTATTGGTACATTCCAGCCTTTTAAACATGGCTGTTCATTTGGAAACTGACCAGTTTAACCATTCTGACTTTAATTCACATGGCTGGTGTATAACCTGCTATGTAAAGAGTTTCCATTCACTGACAGTAATAGGGAGCGACCCCTTTAAGCTCTACAGAAGAAAACAGAGTCCTGGTGTTGAATGACACACAGCTTAATGGCTAAAGTCTTTCCTTGGTCTTCTTTTTTCCCACACTACCACCATCTTGGCCCTTTCCTCTGCATTGTACTGGATGATGTTTCAGCCAGCAGCTAAGTGCCCATGGGGATACATTGGCACAGACAGAAAAAACAACATGTTGCAGCTGAAACAGCCTCTCTCTCTTGGTCAGGCAGAATCTCACGTCTTCTGGTCTTCGTTCCAGCTTATTTACCGTCCAAACTCTGGCAGGAATCTCTTCGCCGCAGCATTCTTAGCAGATAGATGGCAGGTTGGATGTGACTAGCATGTCAAAACGGGCAGCCCGACACAGCAAGTGCTTTCTGTAAGGCAGACATTCATCCTCTTAGAGGCCAACCCATTCAATCCTGGGTGTTCCTTAACATCGCAGTACAATCAAACTTGTCAAGGTTTGGTTGGCTGAAAGGGATCTCAGCTGCTTGGCAAAGGAAAAGAAAGCCGCCAGGCACCGAGGATGACAAAAAACAGGGAGCTGTGTGAAATCCATACCTTTGGCAAGATGAGATGCTATTGTGTTGATCTATCCTTGCGTTTCAGGAACAAATTACAGCTGAGGTAATCGCACTAAAAGTTACTGTGTGGTGAGGCAGGCAGCCAATAAATTTGATAGACAGACAGACAGACAGACAGACAGGCCTTTATGTAACCCGACCCTTGTATGTGTGTAGAAATCACTCTCGTTGGCTTGAAAAGTGCAGGGTAGCAAATCCTTTTAAGCAAAGGGGAGAACTTTGAAGTTTTGATTAAAATGAAACTCTCTAAACGTATGACATGGTCCCAATGCACTGTTTTCAGAGGTGCTATTCAGCCGGTTCAGATTGGTTCGCTTGAACTGATAGCTGAGATCATGAATGGGCCCAACTGCCCACCCTGGCTCTATGCTGTCCTATTTAGGCATGTTTTTGAGGTTGGGGGCATGAATGGAAGGTGCGCGTGTGAGCAAAGCGCATACACGGAAGACTGGGCGCATACATAGAAGCAGTGACATGCAGTCAGGAGAGGCAGGGGAGGCAGAGCCTCACCGCTCTCATCATAAAAATAAAAAAAAATTACTCAGGGAAGCCGCAAAAGTGGCTGGGAGAGGCCACGGCTTGGTTTAGCCTCCCTGGACATCACAGCAGCAGCCCCAAGTGCGCCAATCTCGCCATTTTTTGCATT
The DNA here is from genome assembly GCF_964273705.1 of Natrix helvetica. Lineage (NCBI taxonomy): Eukaryota > Metazoa > Chordata > Lepidosauria > Squamata > Natricidae > Natrix > Natrix helvetica. Next base: position 91,695,634 of record NC_138551.1, read on the forward strand.
GGGTGAGCCCGGGATCCTTGCAAGGGGAATGGGACCACGTGTGCAGGAGGCGCCTCAGCTCCAGACTCAGATCAGCGCAGCCGCGGTCCCCTTCATGTTGGCTCAGGAAGGAGGGGAATGGGACCACGTGTGCAGGGGAAGGGGACCGTGGCTGTGCTGATCTGAGGCTGGAGCTGAGGAGCTTCCTGCACACATGATCCCATTCCCCTTGCAAGGATCCCGGGCTTGCCCGATGCAAAAAATGCCTAAGTAACATCATCAGTGCTAGAAGGGAGGGGGGGAGAACCAGGCTTCTCTAATTTTTTTTAAAGTGTTCAGTCAAGATAGAATACAGAACATGGATTAACAGGGTTAGAAAGGCCCTTGGAGGTCTTCTAGTCCAAACCAACTGGTTGAAGCAGGAGACCTTATACTATTTCAGACAAACCGTTGTCCAGCCTCTTCTTGAAAATCTCCAGGGATGGGACACCTATAACTTTCAGAGGCAAACCATTCCACTGATTAATTGTTCTCACTGTCAGGAAATGTCTCCTTATTTCCAGGTTGAATTTTTTTTATAACCTTCCACCCGGGGTGGGATTAAAATTATTTAGCAACTGGTTCTCTGCCCGGTTGCTGGGTGCATGTGGCAATGGTGGGTGTGGCCTACTCAGTCTCCTGCCCCATGGTTGGAGGGGGGGCATTTTCTCCCTCCCCAGGATGTGGAGGCTTTCCTTGAGCTTCCAGGAGGGCGAAAACTGCCTCCCCCAACATCCAGAGGCCCTCCAGAGGCTGGAAATGAGCCCATTTCCAGACTTAAGGGAGAATCTTTTTTGCCTTCCCCAGGCTCAAGAGTCTCTGGGAGGGCGAAAATGGCTTCTTCCGGCTTCAGAGGCCTTTCGGAGGCTGGTGATGAAAGAAATGTCCTTCTGGGTTCGGCTCCAAGTGGGGAAAAAGACACTGGAGACATGGAGGCTGCTTGGAAAGATGGTTTTAATGGTGGACAGAATCACATGCCTTGAGCTCCTGAACAGAAAAGGGGGATCACATGCTTCAATGTTGGTGGAGAAGAAGAGAAGGGCCGATGGAGGGGCTTGCTAGGCTTTTTATAACCTGTTCAGTCCCACCTCTCTGTTTCCTGTTCCTGTGTAAGAAATGTATTCTGATTGGTTGTCAGACTCACATGGGCCCATGCAGGGGCAACTCTCTAGGCCCGTGATGGCGGGGTTGCTCGGAGGGTGGTTTTAAGTGTTCCGAAGGCTTCAGGGAAGCCTCCGGACGTTCCCTGAAGCCTCCGGGGGGGGGGGGAGGTTTTATGTGTTCCGAAGGCTTCAGGGAAGCCTCCGGACGTTCCCTGAAGCCTCCGGGGGGGGGGGGGGGTGGCGGGGAGGTTTTAAGTGTTCCGAAGGCTTCAGGGAAGCCTCCGGACGTTCCCTGAAGCCTCCGGGGGGGGGGGGGCGGGGGAGGCTCTTTTCGCCCTCCCCAGGCTCCTATAAAGCCTCTGGAGCCTGGGGAAGGCGAAAAAATCATGCAAAAATGGGCGCGTTGTGCGCGCATGCGCACTGGGGGCGCGTTGCATTATGGGTGCGGCACGCCCGCACACGACCCCCCCGCGCTCCCCCCACTTGTGGCACGCGAGCCAAAAAAGGTTCGCCATCGCTGCTCTAGGCTGAGTCCAGGTTTGGCTGAATTCTCAGAGTTCTCAGATGCCATGTGGTCAGTTGAGTAAAGGCTTATATTATCATGCGTTCATTCCCATCCCCCTGGAGCTGAAGGGGAGAACTCTTTATTATGTAAAGGGACTGGCTTGGCCTTCTTAATGGCCCATTGACAAAGTGGGGATGGGCAGGAAGCTGCAGGAATTTACTTTGTGTTTAAAATGTGTTTCTCCCTTTTTTCACATCCAGGAAAATATAATATTCTGCCTTATCAATATTTCCTAGGATATTTCATTTTTCTGGGAGAGGGCTGGGTGATAACTTCCTACACTGGAAACGGGCCAGAACTTCAGGGAGGTCTGTTTTTCGCCCTCTCAGAGCCTCCACATGGGCTCTGCACTTACCTGGCTTCCAAAACAGATTGTGCGCAGACTCCTGGGAGGGGCAGGGTGGAGTGGCAGTTCCAGCCAGGCCTTGTAACTACTGGTTTGGCAAACCAGATGTAAAATTAGCATCTGGTTTGACCAAACTGGTTCAAACCGGCTGAATCTCATCCCTGCTTCCACCCATTACCTCTTGTCCTGCCTTCAGGTGCTTTGGAGAATAGATTGACTCCCTCATCTTTGTGGCTCCTTCTTTGAGCCCATTAAATTTCCCTCTGAAAAATCCTTCCTCCCATCTACCCAGGACTATCAGAATTCTTTGCAGTACCCCTTAGGAACCACCCATCAGTGCAGCCCTGCTAGAATTAGTTGGTGGGAAATTAAACTTTGATGTTGGTGAGAAAAATCAACCAAACAAAGAAGAACAGAATTACAAAGTTGGGAGGAACCTTGGAGGTCTTCTAATCATACCCCAGCAAGGATACCCTGTACCATTCCAGACAAATAGCTATCCAGTCTCTTCTTAAAAACCTCCAGTGATGGAGCACTCACAACTTCTGGAGGCAAACCATTCTACTGGTTAATAGTTTTCACTGTCAAAAACGTTCTCCTTAATTCCAGGTTGCTTCTCTCCTTGATTAGTTTCCATCCATTGTTTCTTGTTCTGCCTCTTGGTGCTTTGGAGAATAAGTTGACCATTTCTTCCTTGTGGCAGGTCCTCAAATATTGAAACACTGCTATCATGTCACCCCCCAATCCTTCTTTTCTCTAGACTAGCTTTACCCAATTCCTGCAACCTTTCTTGTTTTAGCCTGATTCTACCCCTCTGTTGATGCTTTGGAAAAGAGGTTGCTTCTCTCCTTGATTAGTTTCCACCCATTATTTCTCATCTTGCCTTCAGGTGCTTTGGAAAATAAGTTACCTCTCTTTGTGGCAGCCGGTCAAATATTGGAAGACTGATATCATGTCACTCCTGGTCCTTTTTTTTTCATGGACTAGACCAGGGCTCAGCTACCTTAAACACTCAAAGAGCCACAAAGGTCCTAACTGGAAGCCCCCTGTTCAATTCTGGAAGTGTCTGGAAGTCCGGTTTCCCCACCATAGAGTCTCCTCCAAGTGCTGCATCCTTTTTCCTCTACCTGTCATAACCAAAAGCCCTTACAATTGTGGAGCTGACAGAAAAACCCGCCCCTTGCCATAGAGTCTCCTCCTGGCGCGCCCTGCTTCCCTCCCCTAACCGGAAGCTCCTCAAAATTGTGGTGCCGACTGGTGGCAGGGAGCCACAGCAGAGGGATGAAAGAGCCACATGCGGCTCTAGAGCTGCGGGTTGCTGACCCTTGGACTAGACAAATCCAATTCCTGCAACCGTTCATCATTCATTTTTAGCTTCCAGCCCCCTAATCATGTTTGTTGCTTTTTTCTGCACTTTTTCCAGAGTCTCAACATCTTTATTATAATATGGGTGACCAAAACTCGATGCGGTGTTCTAAGCGCAGTCTTACTCAGTCTTTATAAAGAGGCACTAGTACCAGGGGTGGTATTCACTTACTTTCCCTACCAGTTCACAAATGTGACCGCACGAGCCACATCCATGCATGCGCTTGGCCTTCCACACATTCACTTTGATCGCACACATGTCTTGCACACATGCATGTGGCTTGAGAACGTGCCTAAATAGGATGACATAGAGCCGGGGCGATTGGGTGGGCCCAGCCGCAATTTCCGGTGAACCGGTTCGAACCGGCTGAATACTATCTCTGACTAGTACGTCATGTGAACTTGATTCTCAGAGAAAGAGAGACTGGAGTCAGGGAGGCACGTTAGAAAAATAAACGTTTCCAAATCTACAGTCAGGGAAAGCAAAAAGAAAACATTTCGAATATGCAAACCACGTCTGCTCCATCCAATAAATAGCCTTTTCGCTCAAAAAATAACCTACTGTCTGACTTTTGTCCCTTATGGAACAATACAACCCCAGACTTAACAGCCACAACTCCAGAGCGCTGAGCATTCTGTGATTTACATGGGAAATGTGATCTTTGCCAAATACAGAGGCGAGGGATGTTTTGAGAGAGGAATGTTTGTGAAGACCACTACATGGGCCTCTCTGAGCCACAGACCTGTCACTCAACAGCCAGTCAATGACCTCAGAGAACTGCACTTAATGTTCATTATTTGAGAACGGATGGGGGGGAATATCACTGGAAGAACAGGGATTTCAGGGGTGCAAAGAGGAGCCTTTCATCCTTCTGAGGTTGGTAAAATGATGACCTAGAGCAGGGGTGTCAAATTCAAGGCTCTGGGGTAGATCCAGCCCATGAGGTACTTAGATCTGGCCATGGAGCCACCCTGGAAACAGTGAAGGACCATGGTCTTCCGAACTCTGATTTCCCTGGCAGAGGGTTGCAGGAGGCCATGGCAGCTGAAAATGGAGCTCGAGAGATCGTTTTCGCTGGCAGGGCGCTTGGCCCACCACAGGTGCCTCTGACAGGAGTGACGTCAAGCTGGCCATGCCCACCCTAGCCAGGCCCACCCTGGTCCTCCAAGATCAAACACAACCCAGATGTGGCCCTCAATGAAATCGGGTTTGACATTTGACACCCCTGACCTAGACTGATGGGGGCAATATGCCAACTCTCTAAACTGCTCTGACAATCAAGCTTGTCAGATGTTACATCTTTTCTAGCCTGCTCTACAGAGTAGAGAACATGCACACCGGCCTTCCGCTTATGCAAATGCTCGTGTAAGTAAAGGTGCAAGTGTGTGTGTGCACACTTACCACTCGTTTCCATGGCCCACTTGCAAACTCCTCACCGGCCACTGGTGGGTCACGATCCATGGATTAAGGCCCTCTGTAAAGCACTGTAAAGCGGTAAAGCACTGTGAAGTGGTATATAAGTCTAAGTCAGGGGTCCCCAAGCTGTGGGCCATGACCTACTACTAGGCCGTGGGGTATTTGCAACCAGATTTGTGCCACTGCTCACATAAATGAAGTGGTGTGTGTCAGAGGTGGTATTCAGCAGGTTCTGACCAGTTCTGGAGAACCAGAAGTGGAAATTTTGAGTAGTTCGGAGAACCAGTAAATACCACCTTTGACTGGTCCCACACCCATGCCTTCCGAGTCCCAGCTCATCGGGAGGAAATGGGGATTTTGCAGTATCCTTCTCCTGGAGAGGGGAGGGAATGGAGATTTTACATGCCCACTAAGCCACACTCACCAAGCCATGCACAAAGAATCCGTATTAAAACAAGTTGAATCTCACCACTGGTGTGTGTATGTGTGCACATGTGCATGCCTCTCGCACAAAACCATCCCCTCTTCCCCCCTCATCCCCCTGCACTGGGCTGCCCCTCATCCCCCTTCACTGGGCCACCAGCTCAGAAAGGTTAAGGAAGGCTGGTGAATAAGTATTGCTATTGACAAAACTGCCGTTATCTACCAGTTGTGTCCATGTGTGCACGTACATGCATGCATGTGAAATATTTGTGGAAATGTCTTTCTCCAGACACCAGGGTCTTCCCACTAATTGGCTGCAGTTTCCCCATGGTCATTTACTGGTCTGATTTGGCAAGCATGGGCAGACTGACATCTCTGCAAATGCAAAATAGCATTGGATGTCTCAAGAATTGCCTTTTAGGAAGGGCTGTGGGTTTTTCCTCCCAACGCTGAAGAATCTCTTTTATTCTTGGCACACACACTCCTTTAGATAATGTGACGAAGCTGCAGGTGAAGGCGGCTCAGAGAACTGCCATTTCTTACCTTGGTAATCAAACAGAAAAGAATTACGTGAAGTGGACTTCAAACAGGAGCTTAAACGAAGAGGCTACAAATCCAGTACAAGGCTCTTTTTCTTTTGGCCTTGTGCCTTTCCATAGAAATGATTTCAAAGGCCTTTGTCCAGCTCAGTTATCACAGTAAAAGGAGTGAGAAATTAAGAGGTCTAAGCAATGGGGATGGGCTAGATTTCCTGATGAGATCAAAAAAGAGAGAGAGAATTTAGGAGGCAGAGAAGTTTGAATAAGAATGGAATAGCGGAGTTGAAGGGACCTTGGAGGTCTTCTAGTCAACCCCCTGCTCAAGCTGGAAATCCTATACCCGTGATGGTAAACCTATGGCACATGTGCTAGAGGTGGCACGCAGAATCCTCTCCGTGGGCACACACAATGTCGCCAACTGCTCTTCTGGTTTCTGGCATGCTGGTCTTTGTGGGTGCTGGATCGCCAGAAAGTGGCCTGAAAAACAGCCTGAAAACAGCCCTGAAAATGGCTAAAAACCAGGCATGGATATGCACTGCCCAGCTGGTCTTTGCGTTTCTGGCGCTCCGGTGCACGTGCATGTATGTGTATGCACACATGTTCCTATTTGGGCACACGGTGCCGAAAAGGTTCGCCACCATTGTCTTATACCATGCCACACAAGGGTTGTCTAGTCTCTGCTTAAAAATTTCCAGGGTAGGAGCACCCACAACTTCTGAAAGCAAGCCCTTCTACTGGTTCTAACTGTCAGGAAATTTCTGCTTAATTTTAGGTTGCTTCTCTCCTTGATTAGTTTCCATCCCTTGCTTCTTGTCCTGCCTTCAGGTGCTTTGGAGAATAGCTTGACTGCCTCTTCTTTATGGCAACCACTCACACAGGGGTGGGCTGCTGCCGGGATTACTGCCGGTTCAGCGCGCAAAAACATGTGCTCCCTGTGCGTGCGCATTTGCACCAAAAAAGATCTGTGCATGCTCACAACGTTAGAAAAGGGGAAAAAATTACATTTTTGCAATGAAGATTGTTCTGCGCATGAGCAGAACCGAAAATCAAGATGGCATCAACAACAATAGAACTGATTCGGGAGCGTGGCGGGCCAAGTTACTACCTACTTGGCCGAACTGGTAAGAACCCACCCCTGCCCTCACATATTGGAACAGTGCTATTGTATCACCCCATAATCTCCCCCCCCCAATTAAACTAGACATACCCAATTCCTACAACCATTCTTCATATGTTTTAGCCTCCAGTCCCTTAATCATCTTTGTTGCTCCATCTGGAGTTCTAAGGTGGTGGGCCTTGACTGGGCGTAAACAACTCCATTCAACCGCACAGTAATTCGGGACAGCAAACCTCCCTTTTATTTCACATGGGCCTTCATCACACCAGCACACTTCTCAAACCCAAGTGTCATGCCCCCACCTCCCCATTACTATGGCAGCTTTATAGCAAGCAAGCATCAAAGGGACAAACCATACTGGAGATTTGTTTAATTATTTATTTTATTTGTCAACAAGTGCAAGGAAACAAGTATGAAAACATATGAAAAAAAATGAGACAAATAAATGCATATAAATAAGCAAAACATAGCCATAAACACATAAAAGTAGTACATATAAATGGAACGGTAGGACAGGGACGGTAGGCACGCTGGTGCACTTATGCACGCCCCCTTTACGGACCTCTTAAGAAATGCGTAAGGTCCACGGTAGACAGCTGAAGGTAAAAGGTATGGGGGTTAGAGGAACTAACAACAGGATCAGGTAGGGTGTTCCACACATTTACTACTTTATTGCTGAAATCCTTTTTCCTGCAATCAAGATTAGAACAGATTACGTTTAGTTTGTATCTATCGATGGCCCTTGTGTTATTGCAGTTGAAGTTAAAGTAGCCATTAACAGGTAGGACATTATGGCAATTTATCCTGTGCACTAAGCTCAGGTCGGAATGTAGATGGCATAGTTCAAGGTTATCCAGGCCTAAAAATTCAAGCCTGGTTGTATACGGAATTTTATTATGAGTTCTAAGGTGGTTGGCCTTGACTGGGCGTCAACAACTCCATTCAACCTCACAGTAATTCGGGATAGCAAACCTCCCTTTTATTTCACATGGGCCTTCATCACACCAGCGCACTTCCCAAACCCAAGTGTCAAGCCCCCACCTCCCCATTACTATGGCAGCTTTATAGCAAGCAAGCATCAAAGGGACAAACCACACTGGAGATCCATTTGACAATCACTTTGTGCAGTAGCACCAGTCCGTTTTTGGCTGGACTTGGGGCAGTTGTGGGTTTTTGGTGAAGGGAGTTATGGGGGAATATTAATAAACCCACTAAACCACTGTTATGTGTGTGTGTACGTGAGACAGCACAATACGTGTGTTGTGTAGTGGGCTTCAGTAGGCAAGAACCAGACCAGCATGGCTGCAACAGCATTTATTGACTCAAAAAAGGAACTGAGGAACTGCAGATTGGCCTGCAAGGGTGGCTGCTTACCTTCTAGGTCAGCATTCCACCCCTTGCCCCATCTCTGGAAAAACCCCGGCAGAGCTGCTGATGGGCCGACGCCTGCGGACCACCCTAGATAGATTGCACCCGCTCTATTCTGGGGAACAGCCTGGCAACCTGGGACTCCCTCCCCATAGCTTCCAGGTTGGGGACCCTGTCTGGGCCAGGTCTTACTCGGGGGATCCGAGGTGGGTGCCTGCCACTGTCACCTCCATAACTGGTCCCTGTTCTTACAGGGTCCACCTACCAGATGGCAATGAATGGTGGCGTCATGTGGATCAATTGAGGCGCTGCCTACCACAGGAGACCACCTCTCAATCCAATCTGCCGAGGCCAGCCATGACCATTCTGCAATCGACCCCCGACATTCTGCTGCCCGCCACCGTGCTTCCTGGTGAGCCTCTTCCCCACCTGGGGCTCACAGCACCGGACGCCGCCTACAGGCCACCTCTCAGGGGGGCAGGCCTTCCCAGACATGCCCCTCCTGGTTTCCCCTATCTGCAGGCCTTCCCTGAGTCAGGCCTCTCCTCCTCCGACACTGCCTGCTGGCAGCCGTCCTCAAGCCCGCCTCCAACGGCTGCGCCCCCTGGCCCTGTCCTACTGGTGTTGCAGGCTCCGCCTTCTGGACCAGGCCCCGATGACGTTGCCCGGAGCTACACTCCCTTCGGGGAAGAGCTTCCACAGGCACATCCTCCTCCGCCGGCGACTTGCCCTCAACTGAGGCGTTCTGGGCGGATCCGGCATCACCCAGCCTATCTTTGCGACTATGCTTGTGCGATCTCCGCGCGTGCGCCCTCGCTGGGGAGGAAGAAGTATTCTATCCTCAACCTATGACTGGTCTGCCCTTCCTGACAGCTAGCAACAGCCAAGTCGTGCCTGATTGGCTAGGACGCGGTTTGGCTGAACACGGGCTGTTCAGGCTGTTCCCATTGGCTGCCCTGCTTGACAGCTCCGTATAAATAGCTGTCAAGCAGGGAAGGTGGAACTTCGCCTGTTGCTTGTTGCTTGCTTCTGTTTGAAATAAATGCTGTTAAAGTTCCCTCAGAGTGAGTCCCGCCTCATCCTTCGACTATTTTACAAACAGTCAGGGTCATCTGAAACTTAATTCCGTTTAGCATAACTATATACATTTAGTACCATATTTCCCTGAAAATAAGACAGGACCTTATTTTCTTTTGACCCCCGAAATAAGTGCTTGGCCTTATTTTCGGGGAGGTCTTATTATGTTTGAGGTGCAGGAGGAGGCGAGCGTGGTCACCTCATGGCTGCTGCTGTGCTGCAATATTTTAGGGGAGGGCTTATTTTAGCGCATGCGTTCAAAAGCCTGATTGGGCTTATTATCCGGGGAGGTCTTATTTTCAGGGAAACAGGGTACATAACGATGTGTGTGGTCATTATTCTTTTAGTTTGTAAACCTTACTTCCTCCAGGTTTGCCTTCAATTAATCTGAGCTGAGCTAAGGTCCCCAAATGCCACGAGTGTCTCATCCAGTTAAGCAGCGGTTCTTTTTCAGCACCAGGTCAGAAATTAAGATGGCTCCCATGCTGCTTGTGAGTCCCTCATCTGCCTATTAAGGGTAGGACTTGAGTTTTATGGCTGCAAGGCTTATGTCAGGCTGCCATCATTACTTTAATTTATGGTGGGGCCGCTGACTGATATAATGAGAACAACATACCGTGCATGTTACACTGACAATACGGTGCCTATTTATTAAAAACCAACCTGCAGTGTTAAGTGGCTACGTATCTGGAGCACATCGTTCCCTGGGGGGGATCCCTAAAGGATGATCTTGCATTTGTTATCCACTGGTGAGCCAAATGTCTCGTTTTAATTTTCCAAGCCTGCCTCCTTTCCTTCTCATTCTTTACAGTATCAGCAGTCTTCAAGCTCTTCTGCTTCTTCCCCAATTAAGAGGAGAAGGTGGGAACTTAGACTGTGATATTGTCCAAATACTGGGATTTCTTTTCATCAGAAGGACCAAGGGGGACATGGTAGCAGGCTTCCAATATTTGAGGGCTCTGCCACAAAGGGGCCAACCTATTTTCCAAAGCACCGGAAGTCAGAACAAGAAGCAACGGATGGGAAAGGAGAGAAGCAACCTGGAATTAAGGAGAAATGTCTTGACATTGAGGACAATTAACCAGGGGAACAACTTGCCTCCAGAAGTTGTGGGTGCTCCAACAGTGGAGATTTTAAAGAAGAGACTGGTCAATTTCAATTTTCAATTTTATTTGATTTCTAGACCGCCCCCTCTCCCCGAAGGGACTCGGGGCGGTGTACAGGTACCACATTAAAAAACCATATACATAATAAATACCCTTAAAATCAAATTAAACCTGCCACTGGTCAGCCACTTGTCTGGAATGGTATAGGGCCATGATGACAAACCTATGGCACAGTGGCACGCAGCACCCTCTCTGATGGCATGCGAGCCGTTGCCCCAGTTCAGCTCCGCCACACATGCACATCTGCCTCCTGCCGGACAGCTGGTCTTTAGGTCTCTGCCATGCATGCGTGGGGTGCATGCAGTGGGTTGTGTATGCATGTGCGGGGGCAGGGTGTGTGCAGGGAACACATGCGCACATGGAGATTCATGCACGCATGCAAAGGTGTGTGTGTGTCTGTGTGTGCATTGCATTTTGGTGGTTCAGGCACACAGGTTTTGGGCACTCTGACCAAAAAAGGTTAGCCATTACTGGTATAGGGTCTCCTGCATATGAGCAGGGGGTTGGACTAGAAAACCTCCAAGGTTTCTTTCAACTTTGTTATTCTGACTGCTTTTCAACGACATCCTGACATCCATTCAAACCTTTCCCAGTGATGGCGAACCCTTTTGGCACAGAGTGCCCAAACCAGAAGGCACAAGTGCGCCAGAGTGCTGGAAACCTGACGACCAGCAGGCCGGCATGCATGCGCATATCAGAAACTCGACAACTACCTGGCTGAGCTGGGGCGACAGCGTGCATGCCCACAGATAGGGCTCTGTGTGCCACCTCTGGCAGGCCTGCCACAGGTTCACCATCACGGCCTTATCCCATCCATGCCCTCAACTCAAAAATGATATGGGTGAGTGGGACATTCACTGAATTCTAAAACATTTTAAAACATAGCATTAGTTACTATCTTTTAAAAACGCAACTAATACCATTTGAATGCCTGAAAGACATATGTGTGGTGTAAAGATTTGTATGCCACTTGATTCAGCAGAATGATCTTGTGGCTGTTGTCGGAAGTTCTTCAGTCAAAAACTAACTACTAGAAATCAGATTTGTCCCACATCCAAACTCAGGTCTACAGAAGAGAATATGTGTAGCTCAGGGTTTAATGGTGGAGTCCCTGGGGCTCTCTGAGCTTCTTCGTTTCCTTGCAGATGTTTCGTTGCTCAGCTGGGTAACATTATCAGTGCTGGAAGGAGGAGTCAAGTCTCTGCTGCATACTTGTTCTGTAGCACAGTCTCCAGCTTCTGTAGATGAGAAGATTTTAAGGCTTTGTTTGGAATCCACTATTGTTTTCCTAGCAGATTTATTCTCAGTCCAATCCAAATCTATAATTTCAATAGGGGTAGAATCATTGGTGGTTGTTGTTGTTAGTCACGAAGTCGTGTCCGACCCATCATGACCCCATGGACAATGTTCCTCCAGGCCTTTCTGTCCTCTACCATCTCCCGGAGTCCCTTTAAGCTCACTCACGCCTACTGCTTCAGTGACTCCATCCAGCTACCTCCTTCTCTGTCGTCCCCTTCTTCTTCTTTTGCCCTCAATCTTTCCCAGCATGAGGCTCTTCTCCAGTGAGTCCTTCCTTCTCATTAGGTGGCCGAAGTCTCTGAGTTTCCTCTTCAGGATCTGGCCTTCTAAAGAGCAGTCAGGATTGATTTCCTTTAGGACTGACCAGTTTGATCGCCTTGCAGTCCAAGGGACTCACAGGAATCTTCTCCAGCACCAGAGTTCAAAGGCCTCCATTCTTTGGATCTCAGTCTTCCTTATGGTCCAACTTAAACAGCCATACATTGCAACTGGGAAAACCATGGCCTTGACTATAAGCATTTTTGTTGTCAGGGTGATGTCTCTGATTGTTAGTATGCTGTCTAGCTTTGCCATAGTTGGTTGTAGGCAGTTTAAAATCACAGTCCTTAGTTCATGCTCTCAGTAAAGGAGAATGTTTGTGGCTCAGGGTTTAAAATTGGTTTGTCCACAAGCCAGACAAGAGGATTGGAAAATAGTAAAAAGATCAGGAATTGAGGGTCCCTGTTGCTTCTTGAGTTTGGTTGTTCTCTTGCAGATGTTTTATTAGTGCACTGATAATGTTACATAGTTTGGTAATGAAATGTCTGCAAGAAAACAACCAAGCTCAGGGAGCACTAAAGACCATCAGTTTCTGACCTTTTTACTACTGTCCATTCCTCTTGTCTGGCTTGTGCATTTTTCTACTCAATAGTTCAATAGCATTAGCTAGGTCAGATTTGCACCTAGTTGTGATGTAAGAGGAAGTTGAGTTTTTCCCCAGACCATCCTATACTGTTGATTTTTTGCCAACTTTATTTGCTTTCTCCCTTCCCTTTTGTTAGTGATCCAACTTCAGTAGACATACTAGATCCCTTTGCCTCACTGGAAGCTAGTTTTAGATCTAGTAATCTATTTAGATCTATTCATATTGGGGTTTGATTGAGCAAGTGCCCTCCACTTTTGTTCTTTTTTTTTTAACTTCAGTTCCAAGATAAAGGCTATTATCTCCAAAATGTTTTGCTTCCACTTGTTTATTTCAATCGTTTGCTGTCTCCAAGCTGCGTCCTTTGACACAGAATTAGATCATCAACACAACAAAGACTGTACAGTTTAAACCTTTGTATGGGAGCATGGATCAGCATTTCCCAGTTCAATGTTCATGTTTTGCAGCATTTGACTTAATTTATCAGACCATGTCTTGGCTGCTAGATTTAGCCCATATATGGATTTTTTTTCTATGTACACAATGTTCTATTTTCCCTTAGCTCTTCAAAACGGGGTAGCTGCTATATGTAATGTTTTCTTTCATCTCATCACACAGAAAAGCATCTTGCTAATTAATGTCTCTTTTCTAAATGCTGCTGTGCTTGCATGTTTAATTGGACAAAACAAACAAACAAAAAAACCCATCACCCTATATTTTTGCTACTGCCCTAACTTCATAACAACCCCCGTTTCCACAATTATCCTGTTTCCTTTTGAAAAACCACTGACTACGTATGACTTTCTTTATCATTTTCTTTTTAAAAAATTAGTTTATCCAAGTATAAAATACAACAACAACAACAAAAAAAAAGGAGCATGGAAAAGTAAGAAGAGAGGGAGAGGAAAAAAGAGGGATATAGTATAAAGGGAGAAAAGAAAGAAAGAAAAAGGCACCGACTTCTAACTCTCTTTATCACAGTAGAAGGTAACAACATCACAACCATAACGTTTTGCTTTTACGCAATGGTATCTACATTTCTATAACAATAAGCTTGTCTGGTTTACAAAAAACAGTTCCAATCCATATTTGACCTTTGGGAAAAGATCCCATTTCTTTCCTCCGTTTTCTTTCTTTTTAATAAAAAAAAAAATTCAAAACATTAAAATACAAAACACCCAAAAACACCAAAAACAAAACAAAACACAACACAACTGGAGCAAGACTAGGCAAAAACGAGGCCATAAAGTGAACACAACAAAACAAAACAGGCATATACATAGGCGCTTTTTCAAGAGGCAACCGAACTGTTTTGTTTTTCTTTGAAGACGTTTCGCCTCTCATCCAAGACGTTTCTCCAGTTCACTGAGGGAATGACGATGGATGAACAGAAAAAGCTTCTTGTATGGGAAGCAAAACATTTGGGTCTGGCTAGTCTAAAGAAAAGAAGAATTAGTGGGGACATGATAGCAGCATTCCAGTATTTGAGGGGCTGCCACAAAGAAGAGGGAGTCAACTTTTTCCCCCACAGCACCATAAGGCAAGACAAGAAGCAATGGATGGAAAGCGAACAAAAAGAGAAGCAACCTGGAATTAAGGAGAAATTTCCTAACAGTGAGGACAATTAAGCAGTGGAATGGCTTGCCTCCAGAAATGGTGGTTGCTCCATCACTGGAAGTTTTTAAGAAGAGTCTAGATGGTCAGTTATCTGAAATGGTAAAGGTTCTCCTGCTTGAGCAGGGGGCTGGACCAGAAGACCTTCAAGGTCCCTTCCAGCTCTCTTCTCTTCTCTTCTCTTCTCTTCTCTTCTCTTCTCTTCTCTTCTCTTCTCTTCTCTTCTCTTCTCTTCTATCCCTATCCCTATCCCTATCCCTATCCCTATCCTATTCTATCTTATGATTCCATTCCATTTTTTATTCTATTCTATTCTATTCTATTCTATTCTATAAGGTAAAACAAAAAAAGTTCAGTTACAAAGGAGGAGCCAACGTCGCAATGATACAACATGCGGTCTCGACATTCTGAGACTGCCGTTGATACTTTTGCCGCTGGACAGTCCATTTGGACCTAAACCATCCCGCAGAGAAAGTGAATGGGAAGACAAAGCATTGCTGGTCTCAGGGACACTGCAAAGTCCCTGATTGACCCAAGGGAAGCTCTTCAAACCGGCGGTAAATAGGTAGCCCCAGGCTGATGAAGTTGGGATGGCTCCGGAAGGAAGGAAGTGAAAAGAGAAAGTGAGTCCATCTGGTGAGGTATTTTTTCTATTTTGAGAAAGACTGCCCAAAGAAACTTTTTTTAAGCCAAATTAAACCCTTAAGCAAAAGAATTAGGCGGCAAAATTAACCTATATTGGATTGCTCTGGAAAACTTTTTTTTCTTTGTAACTATACTTTGTGGATTGAAGTGCTCACAACGTTTTTTGTTTCTCCTTTTAAAGTGAACAGATTAATTTTTCTTCTTCTGTTTTTTGTTACTTTGTTTTTTGACTTTTGGATTAAAACCTTCCTTTTTATTTTAACAATTCTTCCTATTACTTGTTATTAAATTTCATTAAAGAACTTTGTTTCCTAAAAGCCAGAGATAAATATTATAAAGTGAAAGGTAGCAACACTGCCACTCGGAGGTCAGAGGCTGGAGTTTTTGAAACAACGTATTCCTTCACTTTTCCTCTTTTATCTTACTGACTTTGTAGCTGAAGGGTTTGCAATTTGTTTACAGAAACTGAAACAAGGGCATGAATTGTTTTTCACAGGTGCTCTTTGAGAACTATTTTGGCAGGGGAGTGAAAGGAAAAAAAACCCAGAACCCTTCTCCTTTGAAGAGCATAAAAGAACTTGTGTTTATGTCAATCTAAAATAAAAGAATAAAAGAGGCCTGGAAGGCTAGAGCGGCAGTGGTTATTAGTTTTTCTTTTTCCTCCTTCTTTTTTGGAAACATGGATCAATACGCAGATGAGGAAACTTTAAAATTCCAAAATATCTTGGCTGGAATTCAAAATCTACTGGAAGGATATGGGAGAATTGAGAAGTTGGAAAAACTAGTGTTCCTCACAGCAAAAGATGAAGGGGTTGGAGCCCCCAAAATTAAAGGGGAGAATGAAGACATAGAAGATAAAGACAAGACAATAGATAATTTTATTAATGGAGCAAATGTGGGTGAAAGTGGAAAGAAGGGAATATGGAAAAGGGAATTCGACGAACTGGAGCTCTACCTCAGATTCCAAGGTACAGAAGAAGAAAAAAGAGAAATTATGATGGATTTAAGAAGATAATTTTTTTCAGAAGCACGATTAACAACCAAAGACAAGCTAATTTTAATAGCAGATGGAGGGCAACAAGATTACCTGAGAGATCCTTCAAGCAACAAAGTGCGGAGAAAAGTCTATAAAAACCTTATAAAGGAGATAAAAAGAAGACTGACACCACAATTGGCAAGAGAGATAAAACTGCTTTGTTACTGGAAAGATACAGGTTGATAATGAAAGTTGATAATAAAAAATTAGTTAACTTTGGTGATCAATAAGTAGGAATTTAGTAATTTTTAGATTGTTTTAGATTGTTATTAAATGTTTATTTGTTAACAAATAATTAATTATAATAACAATAATGAAATGATAATGGATACAGCTTAATGATATATACATGTACTGGCAAACTAGTAAAAGAAATTTGGATATAAATTGTAAATTGCGATCTGGGAAAAAGACCTATAAATTTTATTAACCAATTTTTATTGGATCTTGTCATAAAGGTATAATTTTGGGGGGTTTGATGAGAGGAGGTTGGATATAAATAATAAATGATTTTTAGCCAACTATAATAACAACAAGGAAATGTCAATGGATATTGTTTAATAATATATATATGCTTTGGTTTTGGCATAAGAAACTTGGATACAAACACTAAACAGTGAGTTAAAAAAAGGGGGGGAAAGTTTAGAAACTTTATTAATTGACTTTTACTTAGAACATTCACAAAGGTGTAATGTTATTGGAGGATTTTTTAAATAGCTAATGAACGCCATTATGTGGTTGTGTCTTTAAGTGTGAATTATTTGAGGTAAAAGCACATTCAAATAACTGTAGTCAAATGAGAATTGTGGTACATTGATAGTAAGATATACAAAGATTTTTGATTTAAAGTGTATAATCTAATATGAACTATAAGTAATGACTGGAAGAAATGCACGAAAGTTATCTGTAACCAATCGACACTCTTTCTACAAGATGTAATGAAGGATGATTCTTTTTTTGTGTTTTTGTTTAATTAAAAAAAAACTTTTCAAAAAAAAAAAGTTCAGTTACTTTTTGAAAAAGCACCTTTGGGACAACCAGGAGCTGGATGACTGAGAATGTCCACAGACAAGCATCAACCTTGCATCCAAGAATCTTTTGGTGTGACAAATTGGGTTTGCTCCTATTTCATAACTCCCATAGGCTTTTATCTGCATCTTTTGTTTTTAAATGATGTCACCTGTATTAAGTGCTTCTCCCTAAAAAAATCATCTAATTTTTTTTCATCAAGCAGAAGGCTCCTTCTTGGTTCTTTCTTTTTGCTACCATATTTTGTTCAGTGCAATGATGTTTTTTTCATGGTTTATGCCTTTATTATTCAAGTGTTCTTCAAATTCCTGGTTGCAACCCTGTTATCAGACCTTAATCTGTTGATTATTCCCTTGAGCTTGTCTTCTGTATAAGCAGAAGAGAAAATAATACTTCGTTTTTTTAAAAAAAATCACTCTTATTGGTTAAGAGAGAAGCGAGAAGATATTTTGAGTAACAGTCTAACAAAGGAGAACTTTTTCCTCTCCTGCCCTTCATTTTGATTGGCACAAGACCACGAATGTTTGAAAAAAAAAAAAACACCCCCAAAATTGGCTGAATGAATAACAAAGAAAACCGTTCCTTTTTGGTTTGGTTTTTAAGCAACTATCACATTTTGAATCCCTGTGTTTTTGCAAGGATAAATATTTGATCCAATGACTAAGATCTCATTTTTGTTTTTCTTAATAACAGACTCAACTCAATGACCAAAATATTCTATGCTATTTTGTAAAATTGTTATTATACCTACTTTGCTTTAGTTCTCGTGTGTTCCAGCAAAGTAGCGTTGTTATCTTCACTTTCCCACAGTACAATATTGGTATTGTAATGGTGCAGCATCCATTTCTACTCACAGTTTTGCAGCCATGTTTCCATAAGGTAACAAAAACTTAACATAATTTGCACCCCATTCAGTTATACAATGTATCTCTTTAAAAATTTGATTTCTGCTTTCAGTTATGATTTCAGTTTAATATTCCCTTTTCCATATACCTGTATCGATCCTCCATTTTCTAAATCAACTTCCCTTTGGTAAGTTTCATAGAACGTTAATAACATATCTTTGCTGCAGATATATTAACGTGATGCATTACTGTAAAGCAAATGCGTTTAAAAATGATGTCAAATGTCCAGTCAACATTTATTTGCTAACACAGTTTCTGTGTCTGCAGTCCTTAGCTTCGTAAAGTCTGCATTCTCTTTTAGTATGTCTTCTTCTAGTTACAGATTAACAGAGTTGGAAGGGACCCTGTAGGTCATCCAGTCCAACCCTCCACCCAAGCAGGAGACCCTGCACCATTTTTGACAAATGGCAGTCAATCTCTTCTTGAAAGCTTCCAAAGATGAAGCTCCCACAATTACAGTTACAGTAACGACAAGTTACATTTCTCCTTTTTAATTTGGAGAATTACACATTTATAATTTTCTGTTAATACTAGCCATTCCTTGATGAAAACATCAGAAAGGTTTGTAGGAAGTCAGCACCCACCCCTCTCTAAGAAAAATGAGATATTTTAGGAAATATTAAAAGGGCAGAATATTTCCCCTTAAGGGGAGGCAGAAACTCATTCCCCCCCCCCATACCTTTGTCAATGGACTATTAAGGCCTGAGCCAGTCTATTCTACATAACAAAGATTTACCTCCTTCAGGCACAGCCATAGTAGAAATTGCCCAAAGACCTCTACCCATCTCACCACATGGCACCTGGAAAGATTACATCACCCAGCAAGGCTCAACCAAGCCTGGGACTCAGGACAGCCTACAGTGTTGCCCCTGCATGGTCGCATGGGAGTCTGACAACCAATCAGAATACAAGCTCAAATTCAAAAGTCCAGAGAGGGCATAAAACCAGGGCACTCTCAGCATCTCTTCCCTTTTCCCCCCAGGACATAAAACCTTGTGATCCTGTCCACCATTAAAACCATCTTTCCGAACAATCTCCATGTTTCCAGTGTCTTTCCCCCCACTTGGGACTGAACCCAGATGGACATTTCTTCCAACAGGTTCAAACTATTTTCTCTTATTTCTTTTGAACAGAAAGTTATGTTGCCTATGCAAAAGATTGAATTTTTCTGACCCAATACAGGGGATAATTAGCACAGACAGTCCCAAAGGGAGTGGTTTTGATTATTCTATCCTTAACCTTTTTAAAGTATATAACAGTAGTAAAAGTGGAATTTAGATGATCCCTCCTCTATTCTACGCCACTAAAGAAACAATTTGGTAGATGGGGATGATTAGAATTATTCTGTTCATTTTTAATTTTTTATTTTATTCAGAAGGTTAAAATACAAACTCCAGAAACCACCTCCTCCCCGCCCCAATATAAAATACTCACTGCAGACTTTACAATACTATTAAAGATAAAACAGTCCTGTGCTGGATCCAATTTCTGAACTTGACATGCATATAGAATAGAATAACAGAGTTGGAAGGGACCTTGGAGGTCTTCTGGTGCAACCCCCTTCTCAAGCAGGAGACCCTATACCATTCAGACAAATGGTTGTCCAATCTCTTTTTGAAAGCCTCCAGTGATGGAGCATTCACAACTTCTGAAGGCAAATTTTTCCATTGGTTGATTGCTCTCACTGTTAGGAATTTTCTTCTTAGTTCTAGGTTGAATCTCTCATTGGTTAGTTTCCATCCGTTGGGGTTTTTTTTTTGTCTTGCCTTTTGGTGTTTTTGAAAATTGTTTGACCCACTCCTCTCTGTCATAGCCCCTCAAATACTGGAAGACTGCTATCATTTCCTCCCTATTCCTTCTTTCCATTAGACTCGACAAACCCAATTCCTATAACCATTCTTAGTAGGTTATAGCCACCAGACTCCTAATCATTCTTGCTGCTCTTCTCTGTACTCTTTCCAGAGTCTGAACGTCTTTTTAACTTTTTTCAATTTATTTTGAAACAAAACACTTTAGACCAGGCAACCTTTTTTTTCAACTGAGCCAAATCTCGCCAAAACCACGATTGAAATTTACTTTGAGAGCCACATTTTTAAAACCGAAAATACATAGGATGGTACACTGTTTTTAGTTTCAATAAGTTTTTATTGAGAATATTCTGCATGCAAGTATCCACATAGGTCGGGAGGATACAAATAACACAACTAATAAAACAAAAACTTTAGAACGATATTATTTATCGATAACGTTAAATTCCGTAAAATTTGCCTTACAATGTAGAGAAAATTACATCCTGACATTGACTGACAAAGTCACAACCACTAATGTGAACATTGGCCTTGCATTTCCTTGGATAGTTTGAGTAAGTCAGGTTTGTATGTTGTTGTTTTTAATTTCATCTCTCTCTCCCACTTTCTTTCTTTTTTTCCTTTTCTTTCTTTCTCTCTCTCTCTGGCTCTTTGTCTCTCTCTCCCTCCCTCCCCCATCTCTGTCACTCTGTGTGTGTGTGTGTCTGTCTGTCTCTCCTCACTCTGTGTGTGTGTGTGTCTGTCTCTGTCTCTCCCTCTGTCTCTCTCCCCTCCCTTCCTCTCTCTCTGTCACTCTGTGTATGTGGGTGTGTCTGTCTCTCACTCATTCACTTAATCACTCACTCTGTGCGTGTCTCTCTGTCTGTCTATCTGTCTCTCCCTCCCTCCCCCTCTCTGTCTCTCTCTGTCTGTGTGTGTGTGTGTGTCTGTCTGTCAGTCTCTCTCTGATTCCCTCCCTCACTCCCTCTCTCTGTTCCTCTCTCTGTCTGTCTTTCTCACTCACACACACACACACACACACACACACACACTGTGGTCACCTTGTTGAGTGTTCCAATCACATTTGAAACACTCAACAACTGGCCTGCATTTATGGTATTTTGCAGCATTCTGCAGTCATAGGACCAAAATTGGTTGTCACTCGCCCGGGCTTTTGCAGAAGCTTCCCTCCGAAGCCCGAGAGGAGGGAGGGGAGCAGGCACCTGGCACACAGAAGAGCCGCATTAAAGGGTGTAAAGAGCCGCATGTGGCTCCCGAGCTGCGGGTTGCCCACCACTGCTTTAGACCATTCTATCGAAAAGTGAGAGGGAAAATACAGAAGAAAAGATATAAGATACATAAAAAGAAGAAAAAGAGAAAAGAAAATTTAGAAATAGGAGAATAAGTAGAATGATAGGATCCAGCACAAAGAAATATTGTAAACAAGGTAAAAACATGTTTCAAATTAGAATGTGTGGAATTATATTAAGAAACTTAAAGCTGTTAAATGATTATGTTATGTTAGAAATATAAAAACTTGAAATCTGAAATTTGAAGATTCATATTGTTAATGGAAAATAGATGGAAAAGAAATGATAAATTGTTTATTTTTAAAGAGAAAGAAAAATTATACTGTTTGTACATGTTAAAAACTAGAAATTGGAAAATATGAAAAGAAACGTAACGTGGCTAAAACTGGAAACAATGGAAATATAATATAAAATGAATTATGTTTTTTGGTGGGAATGTTAAAGGGGGAATTCGGACAACACTCTGTTCACAAAAGAAGTTTTATTATGTAACAAAAATAAAAATAAAACTTTTCAAAACACTTTAGACCAGGGATATCAAACTCAAGGCCCGGGGCCCAGATCCAGCCACGAGGCCACCCTGGAAACAGTGAAGGACTGGCCTGTAATGGAGCTTGGGAGGGCCTGCACAGGCCTTGCGAGCTCCATATTCTCTGGCTGAGGGTTGCAGGACGTCATCCCAGCTGAAAACTGAGCTTGCAAGAGCCATGTGTGGCCCTCCCTGCACTCCGTTTTTGCTGGCAGAGGGTGGCAGGAGGCTGTCTCAGCCAAAAATGAAGCTCGGAAACCCATTTTCACTGGTAGAGTGCTTGGGCCGCTACAGCCCCCCCCCTGACATGAGTGACATTCTGGCCACGCCCATCCCGGCCTTCTGTGGTGAAACATAACCCTGTTGCGGCCCTCAATGAAATCAAGTTTGATACCACTGCTTTAGACAAAAACGTGTAAAGGGGAAAAAAAGAGAAAAATGTGCATTAAAAAGACAAAAAACACTTATACCATATTTTCCAGGAAAATAAGACAGGGTCTTATTTATTTTGACCCCCAAAAGAAGCACTTGGCCTTATTTTCGGGGAGGTCTGATTATTTTTGAGGTGCAGGAGGCGGTGAGCATGGTCACCTCATGGCTGCTGCTGTGTTGCAATATTTTCAGGGAGGGCTTATTTTCAGGGGAGGGTTTATTTTAGCACATGCACTTAAAAGCCCAATTGGTCTTATTATACGGGAGGTCTTATTTTTTGGGAAACGGGGTACATATATTATCTCTCCTAGTTGAATACTGATGAATATATTACGACAGCAATGGCTTTGTCCCCTTGCAAATCAGGCCCCACATTATTATTTATGATTGGTCCAGGATGAAATATAATGATTTGATGATTCAGATTACTCAACAGTTAAAACACCTGAACTGAGCTCGGAGCTTGAAATAAGTGTGCAGATTTTACAGAACACATCCACTTATTTTCAGACATGGAGCAATCACCACCGTTTTAAATTAACCAGTCTCCTTCCTGTTTTATGCCATATTGTCGAGAAATGAAATAAGTTCTGCCTGCCTGCGTTTTCCCCAATTGTATAAATCTTTCTTTAAGTCAAGTCCGGAACTGAAGTGCACAGCAATTGATTAGCTGGACTGAATTGAAGCAGCCTATTTTTCGATGCATGAATTTAGACTCTTCAGCTGAATTGTGTGCTGAGTGCCCAGTTTTATGTGTGAGAGTCTAATTCTCCTGGGCAATTTTCAAAGCCCCGTTAAGTTGCACATTCATAATGGTCTTTGGCTCCGAACCCCTCCCCTCCCAATGAGTGCATGTGATTTATTCAACCCTACAAATTTAGGAAATAAATTTTATGTTGCCGCCTGTAGGAAACGGTCATTTCTGGGCTGCCCATTTGGACCACACAATGCTGAAAAATCCACAGGGATATAACTCTACAAAAAAAACCCCATAATTCACATTCCCTTTTATAAAAGACGATTTTTGCTTCACTTTTTTCTTTTTCTTAGAGCGAGTTCGGAAGTATGGCAAGTCAAATGTGATCCGTAGCCCCATTTCGAGAGCCAGTTTGGTGTAGTCGTTAATGCGGCAACTCAGAGAAAACAAATACTGTGTTTTCCCAAAAATAAGACAGGGTGTTATTTTCTTTTGACCCCCCCCCCCGCAAAGTGCTTGGCCTTTTTTGTCGGGAGGTCTTATTATTTTTGTGGTGCAGGAGGCGGTGAGCATGGTCACCTCATGGCTGCTGCTGTGTTGCAATATTTTCTTTTCAGAGGAGGGATTATTTTAGCACAAGCGCTCAAAAGCCTGACTGGGCTTATTTTCTGGGGAGGTCTTATTTTCAGGGAAACATTATGTTGGAAATGCCGCCTGATACCTGGGTCATATTATCATATGTGGTGGGCATGTGTAGAGGCAAAAAAATATTGGAAAAAAAATACAAATGTGGTTGGAAAAAATGACAATGCAGCATGTTGATTTAAAACCAGAAATATTTTTGTTGGGGATTTTGCCCGAAATTTATAGTAAAGGAAATGCACATTTAATTATACATGTATTAACTGCAGCTAGAATTGTATTTGCACAAAACTGGAAAAGTAATGAAAGTCCTATAGATGAGAATGTGATTAGGAAAATATTAGAATGTGCAGAAATGAATAGATTAACACTTGCTGTAAAAGAGAAAGAACAAACTGAATGTTATATGGCATGGGAGCTATATTATGGATGGTTGGAGAATAAAAATTGAAGTGAGAAATAAATAGAGATTAGTGAAATGAAGAATATATGTTAAGATAGAGATGTAAACAATAGGATGATTATTACATATGATTGTTAAGATGACCATACTCAATATAATATTATGCTTTCACTAGAAGATACATTCAGAGGGAGAAATGAATAGTTATAATGTTGATTATTAATATTGTAAGAATAGAGAATTATCATCAATGTAATGAATATTGCAAATCTTGATTATAATTGCACAGAGATGTTTGTACTCAGACCGCACACTGTTTAATGGAAGATGATATGTTCACATTTTAAAAAAATTAATAGAAAAAAAAAGAGAGAACAAATCAGAGGGGGGTTGTTCTCGGTTCAGCCTGGATTGGGCAAACCGGTAGTAGCGGTGGCGGGAGGCTCCACCTACCCGCCTGGATGCTTCTGCGTATGCGCAGAAGCACCATGCACATGCCTGAATGTGCGCGAGAGTGTGCCTGAACCAGTAGTAAAAAAATTGGTAATCCACAATTGGAACAAATATATTGTGTAGCTTCCCGAGTCAATACTGTTTTTTTAAAAAGGCTCCAATTTGTAGTAAGAGCAGAAGTGAGGTTGAACATGGATGAGTAGCTTTAGTTTACCTGTTTGCTTGATGCTGAGAGCACATCGTCAATAGCCCTGAGAAATAATTAAAGACAGACTTTCCCTCTCGGAACATGTGTTTGCCTTCCATTCATCACAGAATAATTAAGCTCCTAAAAACTGACATTTTGTTTGCAGACTCTTCAGGAAGGAAACCAAACAGTGAAATTAAACAGATCGACAGAATCGCAGTGAACCGTTTTCCTTACTCTTTTACATACCAAAGAGACGTTGATGTATCTGGCACAGGATGTCTGCAAGGGGGCTGGAGAGGGAGGAACCAGCATTTTCCAGGCTAAAGAGAACCGTTGTGTCAACGCAGATCAGTTGCCTCTTGAGGCTATCAAGAGAAGATTAAATATCTGTTGAACTTGCCAAGGCTGGAGGAAATTCCCCCCTCCCACCAGAAGCAGTAACCTACTTGTGGCCTTTGGTTTCTGTGAATTGCAAAAGACAGCTCTGTCCAAATATGACTTCATTCTTGTTTTCAGTTAAAAAAATATCTTCCAAGTCATATCTACCAAAGAAGGCAATCTCTCTATATAAAAGCCAAATACCACTCACTCATCACAAAATCTCCAGAACTGTAAAGCCTACAAACTTGAAATTTTGCACGTATGTTCCTTTTGGCTTCTAGATGCTTGCTAAGAAAGGATTTTTCGAAATAACTATCAGATCATTAGTATTTCTTATACAGTAATTAACACGCCCTGATGCTAAGGAGTTCTACTCCCCCTCCCCAGCTGAAAAGAACTCTGTTACAGCTGCCTGTTGCCTTATACTAACACACTCTGATGCTAAGGAGTTAGACATTCTACTCCCCCTCTTCACCTGAAAAGAACTCTGTTCCATCTGCCGTTATCTCAATTCAAACTGGCAGGTGTTCCACTCCTTCACTCAGGAGCAGTCGGGAGCTCCTTACAGTACTAAATGTCCATGCCTTCTACCTATGGAACTGCTACCAGACTCAAGGTGGCGGGAGTGATATTCCCCTATGCTTTTCAATCACCAACCACCATTGAGCCAACGGATTGAACTGGAGTGAACCGGATTTCTCCCGCATTGCCCGATCGCATAGTTTCATCGCCAAGTACAGGTATCCAGCTAGTACTGTATAAAGGCTTAAGTGTCTGGAGAACGGAAATTCTATATACTGTACAAGTTTAAAATATACAGCAAATTCATTGAAGGCATTTCAGTGGTAATGTGCAATTGCAATGTTTTATCAAGGGCCCGTGGTGGTTTTGAGAGCAGACTAAGATCCATGCTCCACTTATGGGTGGGGCCACAATCATATTTTAGAGGCATTTTCAGTTGTTACACAGTGATCCATCTCTAAATTCCTATTTAAACTCTTAATTCTGCCTCCCCCCAAAAAATCATAAAAGCACAAAGAAAAGAGATCAATATTGTGTGCCCATAGAGTTGGGCACTCTAGAACCCATTAAAAACAGCTTTGGAACTCTTGTGCATAGGAATATGGTTTCAATGGCAAAGGAGCTTCTGAAAATTTGGATCTAAAGACAGGATATAATATTAATTTTTGAATTCTGATTACTCTTATCTACCACAAATTTGCTGTGACCGTCAGTAGTTCAGATGCCTGCAGAGAGCTTAAGCATGCAATAAGGGTTTATATTCATCTGAATTGCCTGGATTTCTTGATTTCTCATGCTTGCCATTAATTTCTTTTAATGAAGAAATTTAGGTGATTATCACACACTTACCCTTTTTCTTTACATTTTTCTGGTGTTTTCTAGAAACATTTCGATAAAGCAATTTAAACTTTTGATTAAGAGACCATTGGTGCTATGTTTTTAAATAGTCCAGCATTCCTTTTTGCTGGGAGCTTTTCTTCAAATACCAAGGTTATGTCGGATTGTTAACACAGCTATCATTAATTGCACAGACGATTGGAAATATTTTGAATAAAGGCTCCATAATAAGAACAAGAGTAAGGGAAAAAATATCCCACTCCTTCTCTTTGGAAGATACTCTTCTATTAAGAATGATGATGTTGTGGTCTGCTGGTGGCCTGTAGAGCTGGCAGCAGAGTCGGACAGTGAGGAGGTTGGGGAGGAACATGGGCCAGTTCTGGAGTCTGGGGGAGGCTCAGATGAGGGCTCTGCATCAGAGGCAGAGAGGGTCCAAGGCCATCTGGTAGTGATGTGCTGCCTCCAGAGCCTCTGGAGTCTGATATCAGCGAGGTAGAAGAACAGTGTGAGCCTGTTCCCAGTGTGCGCATGCGCAGAGCTGCCAGAAGACAAGAACAATTGAGAAAAAGGGGGCAACTCAGGAGTAAGGCTTGGAGATGATTGACCCCTACCATAAGACATAAAAGAGGAGCAAACAGACATGAGCCTTTGAAGGAAGCAATTAGTTCACCTGGTCAGTTCATACTCTGAGAAGTTCCATTTGACTCTGAGCTATGTTTGGCCTTGCAAAAGTAATTGGCAATTAGGTCTCTGGTAATAAGTAATTGGCAATTAGCTCTCTTCAAGGGAGATAAAGGTGGGTGCTTATCAACATTACCCTGAAAGACTGTGGCAACTTGAGCAGACATCTGTTGGACTCTTCACAAGCTGTTTGTGAATCATTTCGGGCTGTGAACGACCATAATTTACAGCCATATTAAAAGAGGGACTAAGATTGTGATTTATGCTTTCACAGGAAGCCTAGGTCAGAACAATTGTATGGATAACCAATAAGCAGATTTTTCTTTGCTTTACTTGCCCTTTTCTCGCTCGGGTCTCAACAGCCAACAGCCTGAAATAACTGTCAACTCTGAAGCTGGCTGCACCATTCCAAGTGGGTAGCAAGGTCTACAGAGATGGTATTCAGCCGGTTCGCTCCATTTGGGTGAACCGGTAGTGGTGGCTGCAGGAGGCTCCACCCACCAGCCCCGACATAATGTGCGAGCATTGTGCATGTGCAGAAGGCAGTGCATATGCGCAGACGAGGTGCATGCACTCATATTTGTGAACCAGTAGGGAAAGTAAGTGAATCCCACCTCTGAAGGTCTATCTATCCTCAAAATACTTAAAATTAAAGCTCCCCTGTAAGAAGCTGGATCTGAAGTTCACAGGACCTTTTCCTATAGGGAAAAGGGGTCAACCCTGTTACTGTGCAACTTAAACTTCCCTATTTGCTAAGGAAAAAGTGCATCCGATCTTTCATAGTAGCTTGTTAAAGCTGGCAGTAAATTCCCAGATCAGGCTAGTAGATCGGGCAGCCCCGAAACCAATTGTGGTGGAGGGAGAGATGCACTATGAGATAAAAAAGTTGTTGGATTCTAGATTGCATAGGGGTCAATTACAATACCTAGTATGGTGGAAGGGACAACAACACTCTGTAACCACGTGGGTCAAAAGCTGGGATGTAAAGGCAGATTCGGACAGTGAGGAGGTTGGGGAGGAACATGGGCCAGTCCTGGAGTCTGGGGAAGGCTCAGACGAGGGCTCTGTGTTGGAGGCAGAGAGGGGTTCCGAGCCGTATGTCAGTTATCAGCTGCCTTGAGAGTGAGGCAAACGAACAGCTGGAGCCTGTTCCCAGTGTGTGCATGTGCAGAGTGGCCAGATGAAGGGAACAGCTAAGAACAGGGGTCAACTTGGGAGTAAGGCCACAGGTAGACGATGAATGGCCCCTCCCAGAGGAAATAAAAGAGGAGCGAAAGGGGAGGGGAGTTTGCAGGAGACAATTAGTTCGCTTAATTGGTTCGTGACTCTCCAAAACTTCTTGCCAAGTTTTACAGAGATCGGCCTGGCAGCTCTCCAAGCCAGATAAGGTCTGTGAATGTACATCCTCCCTTGAAAGACTTTGCTGGATGTGAATGAGCAGAATTCACAGTAAATTAATAAAAGGGTTTTTTGTCGGGACAAGGACTTTGCTTCATGCTCTCGGTAACCCTGGGTCAGAACAGATCCATGACAAGTACTCCAATAAGCCACAGGGGCCTCCAGGGGGAGGAAGAGGAGGTTAGCCTGTGCTTCAATTAACCTCTTTGTATTTTTTCTTTTCTTCTTCCAGAAACTCCTTTTCAATTAAGGGGGGCTGCCTGTCAACCCTGAAGCTGCCCTGACTGTGGCCATTTTGCTGACACACTGGAGCCATGGGATAGGAAGGGGGGAATAGATAGTTGGGGTGCTATAGTCAAAACAAAACACTTTCTCTTGGGAATCAAGGACACTCCTGCAGGTGTTCGGAAGGAGGGGACTGATGTCACCTAGCAACTGGACTGTATCCTGATTGGGCCATGTAACTAGTTGTTTTGGGAAAGTGACAAACATTTACTTTTGATTAGGTGAAAACCGGGGGAATATTCAGAGTTGGTTTTCACCAGCGTGTGCCAATATGACATATCCAATAAACCTATTCTTTGAGGAATCTACCTGCCTCAGAGTCTTGTTTGCTATGGGTATGTTACTTGGAACTCTGACAATGACTTGCCTCTTTTGCAAGCAACCTCTTTTTTAAAGAGTGGGGGTGTCCAAGCCTGTTTAACCCCTGACAATCTCTTAAATTGATGTAAAAGGCAGCCAGTGTACTATTACAAACATTATTAGGGCAGGATGTTTTTTTTTTAAGTTCCAAATTTAGAGGAGAGATTTGAGCGATGGAAATGTGAATGTCGTCCCTAATTTTGGAACAGTTTCCACATTGTTGCTTGTCTCATACTTGGAGCAGTGACTGCATAAATTTATCTCCCTTCCTATTACCAAGAGAAATTCTGCAGCTCGATTGCTTTGCATCCAGCAAACTGGGAGGAAAAAAAATGGATTTCCCTTAGAGGTTAAATTGTATTATTGTATTATTTACCCGTCCAGTCTAGTCAGCATCTCAGCATCTCTTCATCAATCATCTTTTGATGTGTTTATTTCACTCTATGGCTTAATGATGAAGCTTTGCGACGTGCAACCTAGGATAATGAGCGTTGGCTGCCGAGCTAACATCAGTAAAGAAAGTGATCTCTACACAGAAATTATTCCAGTGAAAATTGCACACATAATATGTTGGTTTTTTGTATTGAAGTTCAGACTTCACGCAAATTAGAGGAGGAAGAAAAAAGGGACCAGCTGATAGGGCACTTTGGTTTCAGATGGTGTGAGTCTCACTGCATGTGTGTGTGTGTGTGTGTGTGTGTGTGTGTGTGTGTATTTTTCTATCATTCTCTTAGTATTCCAATCTATTGGTTTACCTCTACAAAGTGTTAAGTGATATAAAACAGAAAACAGCCTAGCACAAACAAAGAACATATATTGGAAGTATGGAACAAGCACAGGAAATGTTCAAATCCCAAAGCCTGATGGGAAATCTTCCAACAGCTAGAGAAATAATAGACTGTTTCTAGCCGCTGTTACAATATTTGAGTTTCAAAGAATTCCAGTAATATGGAATTGGTCCACCAGTGGAAAAATGAAATCCTGGAGTATTAACAGAATAACGGAGTTGGAAGGGACCTTGGAGGTCTTCTAGTCCAGCCCCCATTCCAGACAAATGTGTTGTGGCCTGCCAGCTGCCAGCAGACTCAGATGAGGAGGAGGTTGGGGAAGAACTTGGGCCTGTTCTGGGGCCTGGGGAAGGCTCTGATGGATACTCAGCATTGGACACAGAGCCAGAGCCAGGGCTGTCTGACATTTCTCAGCCAGAGAGGCCTTTGGAGTCAGAGATGAGTGAGGAGGAAGAACAGCTGGGGCCTGTTCCAGATGCGCATATGCGCAGAGCAGATAGGAGAGGTGAACAATGGAGGACAATGGGTTGGCTCAGGAAGCAAAACAAATGTGGACGCTGAATGGCTCCTCTGGCTGGGGAATAAATAGGAGGAAAAGGGAGTGGTTTGGTTGTCACAGACAACTGTTGGCATTTCTGGAAAGTTTTCTCCTTGTGTGTTTTGTGTGACAAAGACTGCCTTGCCAGAACTGAGGTTTGTCTAGTTCTCTGTTTGAACTGACTTAATTTGCAGCCTCCCAGCTGGGAGCTCACAGCCTTGCATTTATCATAAAGAGCTGATAAGAACGATTGCTTCAGTTAATTCCTCCCAGGACTCTTGCCTGGACTTTCTGTTGGTGAATGCAGTTAATTCCCAAGGTGCAAATAAAGAGGGTTTTTGTCTTAGCGGGGGAGTCTGTTTCTTGCTTCTGCAATGGCCGGGTCAGAACAAAATGGCTGTCCAGTCTCTTCTTAAAAGCCTCCACTGAGGGAGCATCCACAACTTTTGGAGGCAAGCATTTCCTCTGGTTAATTGTTCTCTCCTCCTGAGTAGCCTCGCAGCCCTTCCCTGGGCTTGCCTATGCTCCACTCTCCTTGCCTTTGGACGGAGGAAGATGTTCCTCATGGGGAGATTGGCTGCCCATCAGCACCATGCTGGTCAGCAGCCCATTCTCCTTGGCAGGCAGCTCTCCATCTGGTAGACCACCTCTCCCAATTAAGTTACAGAGGAATTACTGAGTCTGTCATCTGCACCAGAGGAGGGGTTCCTACTGGTTCAGACCAGTTTGGCTGAGTAGGTAGTAACTCAGCTGCCCACACACCCGAACTGGTTCTATTGTCAGCGGCGCCATCTTTATTTTCGCTTCTGCACATGGGCAGAACAATCTCCATTGCAGAAGTATAATTCCCCCCCTTTTTCTTACGTTCTGCGCATATGCGCTTGGAGTGTGCGTTTAGCGTGCATATGAGTGAAGCGTGCATGCAAAATGTTTTGCAAACTGAACTGGTAGTAATGCTGGTAGCAACCCACTCCTGATCTGCACCTCTATAACAGTCTGGTTTGGTTCTGCAACCCAACAAGGCAGACACAGACTTCAGAGGGGAATTAGAACTGCAGAAAAAACAATGGCTACCAACCTGCCTTCCATCGTGGACATGCAGGAGTCAAAAAGAGGCCTGTGAAAATATCTACAGACCCCTGTCATCCTGGACATAAATTGTTTCAAGTCCTACCCTCAAAAGGACACTATAGAGCAGTGGTTCTCAACCTTCCCAATGCCGTGACCCTTTAATACAGTTCCTCATGTTGTGGTGACCCCCAACCATAAAATTGGTGTCTCGGTTCCTAAGACCATCGAAAATATGTGTTTTCCGATGGTCTTAGGCGACCCCTGTGAAAGGGTCATTCGACCCCCTAAGGGGTCCCGACCCACAGGTTGAGAACCACTGCTATAGAGCATTGCATACCAAAGCAACTAGACACAAGAACAGTTTTTTCCCCCGAATGCTATCACTCTGCTAAACAAATAGTTCCCTCACCACTGTCAAACTATTCACTAAGTCTGCATTACAAGTACTATTAGTCTTCTCATCATTCCTATCACCCATCTCCTCCCACTTATGATTGCAGGACAGTAACTTTGTTGCTTGTATCCTTACAATTACATTGATATTGATTGCTTTCTGATTGCTTTTTTGTACCCTAGGACTATCATTAAGTGTTGTACCTTATGATTTGTGGTGAATGCACCTTGTCTTTTTATGTACACTAAGAGCACATGCACCAAAGTCAAATTCCTTGTGTGTCCAATCACACTTGGCCAATAAAGAATTCTATTCTATTCTAAAAAAAGTTGAAGCATGTGCTGAAATATGCGTAAGCATTACCGATCAGTTTTAAATATTGCAAATATTCTTTCAGAACAAGGCAAGGTCAATGTATGCAAGAAAAATGCCATGGAAAGAGCGTATTGTTTAGACATACTGAATACTATTTTCCATATGGCTGCTATAAATATTGGAGACACGGACAATGTGTGGAAGCATATGAGACGATCTTTGCCTCTTGCCAAATTACAACTTGCTTTACCTAAATTGAGTGCCTAAGAAGCCAGTCCTATCAGTAATTAGAATATAGAATAACAGTTGGAAGGGACCTTGGAGGTTTTCTAGTCCAACTCCCTCTGCTCAAGCAAGAGACCCTGTATCATTTCAGACAAGTGACTGTCCAGTCTTTTCTTGGAAACCTCCAATGATGGAGCATCCACAACTTCTAGTGGCAAGCCGTTCCACTGGTTAATTGTTCTCACCGTTAGGAAGTTTCTCCTTAGTTCTAGGTTGCTTCTCTCCTTGATTAGTTTCCACGCATTGTTTTTTGTCTTGAGTTCTGGTGCTTTGGAGAATAAGTTGACCCCCTTTTCTTTGTGGTAGCCAAAGGTGGGGGGGTCATATAATGTAACAATCGATTTGCCCAGAACAAAAAATATGAGTGCGCCACCTGTGCATGGCATAAAAACACGGCAACTATATAGGATAGGACAGCACCAGGTCGGGTGGGCAGGGCCAGCCGCTGGTCGGAACTACCAGTTTGCCCGAATCGGTCCAAACCAGAAGCAGCCCACCTCTGGTGGCAGCCCCTCAAATATTGGAAGACTGCTATCATGTCACTCCCCCTCTCTCCCAGTCCTTCTTTTCCCTAGACTAGCCATACCCAATTCCAGCAACCATTCTTCATATGGTTTAGAAACATTAGAAAGTAGCAAGGTTTTTTAAAATATATGTATATATTTATTATTTACAAATAAATATATCAAACGCAGTGTGACTGTCCTGGCATTTCATCTGCCATAGAAACCAAAGTGCAAGACAAATAACATACAGTATATACCAGTGGTGAGATTCAATTTTTTTTACTACCGGTTCTGTGGGCGCGGGTTGGTGGGCATGGCAGGGGAAGGATACTGCAAAATCTCCATTCCTTCCCTACTCCAGGGGAAGGATATTGCAAAATCCCCATTCCCTCCCCACTCCAGGGGAAGGATACTGCAAGATCTCCATTCCCACCCACACTCTGGGACCAGTCAGAGGTGGTATTTGTCGGTTCTCCAAACTACTCAAAATGTCCACTACCGGTTCTCCAGAACCTGTCAGAACCTGCTGAATTTCACCCCTGGTATATACTATTTACACAGTGCTAGTCTTATACAATTATTTTGACCAACTTATTCATTGTAATACATACCGTATTTTTTGGAGTATAAGACCCTCTGAAGTATAAAATGCACCTAGCTTTTGGGGAGGAAAACAAGGGAAAAATATCTGCCTCTGCCTCTCAGCAATTTGCCTCCTTGCAACAAACAGCACAGACAATATACACTGTTTGTAGTGTTACATTTCAGACTATACTTGTACAGATGCTGTTAAAATTAATGTGCTTTCTGGAGGTATAGTTATTCTCTGCTATTTAAAAGAAGATACAATAGCACTGGGCCTTTTCAGATCAAGCATTTATTTTAAAAAGCTTCTTCATTTTCTTAAGTTGTCTAGAACAATAATAAAGCAGTTTTTTAAAAATAAGTCTAATAATTTGAACATTCTATAGGCATTTATAGTTACTGACTGCTCCTTGCAGCAAACAGCCTGATTAGCACAAGGAAAAAAAATCTGCCTCTGCCTCCCAGCAATTTGCCTTGTGGAGCAAACAGCAAGTTTCACTTTCAGTTTCTCCCAATCATCAGCTGTTTTAGGCTGCAGGGATTGCTATAGTCTATTGGAGCCTCCGCAAGCCCCTGTTTGCTGCAAGAAGGTAAATTGCTGGGAAGCAGAGGCCAAAGGGTTGCGGTTGGTGGGTAGGTGGGGCTACATTCAGTGTAAAAGACGCACCCAAGTTTTCACCCTCTTTTAGGGGGGAAAAGGTGCGTCTTATACTCTGAAAAATATGGTATATAATCTCTCATTTCAGGTCTACTTAGCCTAATTTTTCTGTGTTCTGACTCCCATCTCATGTTTCCAGCCATTGATAAAATCTGTTCCATGTGTCATAATATTCTGCCTCTACTTTGTTTTTTATATTCTAATGTTAATCTATCCATTTCTGCATGTTAATATCTTCTTTATTATCTCCTTTTCTGAAAGGGTATTTCCACTTTTCCATTGCTGTGCATACACCATTCTAGCTGCTGTTAGGATGTGAAGGATTAGGTATATTGACCTTTTGCTATAGCCTTCTGTAATAATACCTAATAGAAATAATTCTGGCTTGAATTCTATACATTGTCCAACCATTTTTTCTAGCCACATCTGAATTCGTAACTGAAAGTAGCAAGTTTTGAAGGACCCTTAGAAGCCAGCAAAAATATAATAGTTTGATTCAGCAGGCATTGATATATTTTTCTGTCTAATGCTGAAAAAGTGAGTTATGACTGGTCCTCACACTTACAAACATAGCAGCATCTTCACAATCATGTGATCTGATTTATATACAGGTGATATTTTCAGTCAATAAAATAAGCAAATCTTTCGGAGATGAGTTTGATTGAGCTCTCAGCATTCATAATGCTTCTTGAAGCTTCCTTCCCTTTTTCTTTTTTCAAAACCACAAACCCGATTTTAATCAAGTGTTGTAACAGCTGCAAACGCTCCTTCTTACATCTCATTGAACACTTCACATTAAATGATGTAATTGGAGGATAGGAAGGTAGCTCTCCACAAACTGTGTGGGAAGCTCTTCCATTTATTGACATTTGTAATAGCCACAACAACACAATTTATCATCTGTTAAAAACAACAACAAAACATGCCCCAGTCATTGCGGAAAGGCCGTTTCAAGAGTTTCCTATTTCGGGAGAACAACTGTTACCACCGCATTTTCCTTCCACGCTGAAGTGTAAAGCTGATGTAATTTGAACAAAGCTTTCATTCACTACAGAATTTATTTTCCATCCCAGTGTTCACCTGTACGATAAAGCTCACAGGAATCTTGGTTTTGAGTTAAAACTGCAATTTCCAATTTTCAAAGCCAGCAAAGGGTTTTATTTATTTTTTTGACTAGCTGGCACGATAGAGATAACGTTTCCGATAAGTCCACCTGGAAAATAACAAGCGCAAGACACTTTCAGAAATCATAACCAGAATACCCTTCCCTTACTTCATTATCTTCTTAAAAATCTTTTTTTTAAGCTACAGTAGCTAGCGGGAAACATTGCAAAGAAGAACAGTGATTTCTTTTTCAGTTTAAAGACCAAGCGAAGGAAGGAAGGAAAGAGTTGGATGGATAAGAGGGAGGGAGGGAGGAAGGAAGGAAGGAAGGAAAGAAGGAAGGGAAGAAGGAAAGGAGGTAGGAAAGAAAGAAAGAAAAAGAATGTAAAAAGGAAGGAAGGAGTTGAGTAGATAAGAGGAAGGAAGGAATGAGTTGGATGGATAAGAGGGAGGGAGGGAGGAAGGAAGGAAGGAAAGAAGGAAGGGAAGAAGGAAAGGAGGCAGGAAAGAAAGAAAGAAAAAGAATGTAAAAAGGAAGGAAGGAGTTGAGTAGATAAGAGGAAGGAAGGAATGAGTTGGATGGATAAGAGGGAGGGAGGGAGGAAGGAAGGAAGGAAAGAAGGAAGGGAAGAAGGAAAGGAGGTGGGAAAGAAAGAAAGAAAAAGAATGTAAAAAGGAAGGAAGGAGTTGAGTAGATAAGAGGAAGGAAGGAATGAGTTGGATGGATAAGAGGGAGGGAGGGAGGAAGGAAGGAAGGAAAGAAGGAAGGGAAGAAGGAAAGGAGGTAGGAAAGAAAGAAAGAAAAAGAATGTAAAAAGGAAGGAAGGAGTTGAGTAGATAAGAGGAAGGAAGGAAAGAAAGAAAGAAAAAAGAAATAAGATAAAAAGGAAGGAAGGAAGGAAAAAAGGAAGGAAGGTAGGCAGGCATCGGGTGGATGAGAGGAAGAAGGAAGCAGAGGTGGGTTTCTGCCAGCTCGTCCCAGATTGGGCAAACCAGTAGTCGCAGTGGCAGGAGGCTCCGCCCACCTGCCAGGACACTTTTGCGCATGTGCAGAAGCATCATGTGAGCGTGTGCGCACACATGCACAAACCATTAGTTAAATAAATTGAAACCCACCACTGGAAGGAAGGAAGGAAGGAAGGAAGGAAGGAAGGAAGGAAGGAAGGAAGGAAGGAGTTGAGTGGATAAGAGGAGGAAAGGGAAGAAGGAAAGAAGAAAGGAAGGAAGGAAAGAAGGAAGTATAGAAGGAAGGAGTTGGGTGGATGAGAGGATGGAAGGAAGGAAGGAAAGAAGAGAGGAAGGAGTTGAGTGGATAAGAGGAAGGAAGGGAAGGACAGAAAGAAAGAAGGTTGGAAGGAAGGAAGATTGGTTGGTTTGCTTGAGACATTCTAACATAAGTAGAAGAATAAGTTTTGCTAAGTTCCTAGGGAAACATTTGCGATCAGCGAGTCAACTTACCTTGGCCACCTTATCTCATCCCTGCCTGCTGTGTAGAAGTGACGTCAATTCTAATCGGTTCATCAATTACCACTTGTCTGCATAAATCCCTTTGCAGCTCCTGTGTATAATGGGCTGTTTGGACACAAGGAACCTGAGGCTTTGACTCTTCTCTCCAATCCCAGGCTACTAGGGAGATCCAGACAGAGCTTTAGGATCTGGGATCGACACTAACCTAATCGAGGTTTGAGGACTGGCTTTATGTTATAGCAGGGAAAGATTGTGCAACTTTTGCTCCATGGAGGGGCAGCTTTCTATGAAACCCATGGAGCCCTCGAGGTTCAAATTTGATGAATTTGGCTCTGCCTTACTTTAACTTTAACTTTTATTTAATTTATAAACCGCGCCCTCTCCCAGAAGGGACTCGGGGCGGTGTACAGTCATATTAAAACACAATATAAATACATAAATATAAATAAATATAGATGGAGGAGGTAACATATAAACTGTACAATAATAGTTAAGATTAAAAATTGGAGATACATTAAAAACTACCCCTAAAAAAAGCTACCCCAGAATAAAATGTTTGCCAGGAGGTTAAAAATGGAACTATAAATGGACCAGGCCAGCTAATTGGAACAGGTGGGTCTTGAGTTTCTGTCGACCAATTCTTTTCCTATCACCGTGATGGGCAACGTATGGCACACATGCCTGAGGTGGCACATGGAGCCATGTCATCTGGCATGTGCGGTGTCGCCCGTTCCTCTTTCGGGTTTCTAGCATGCATGCACATGTGATGATCAGCTGGCCTTAATGCATGTGGCAGTGCTGGAAACGGAAAGAACTGGTCTTTCGTTTTCTGGTGCGAGCATGCACATTGGCCATACGCACCAGTAACCGGAAGACTAGCTGTCTGGCGTGCATGCGTGAGCCGCAAACCAGAAGTTCATTTTTTGCCCTGCGCATGTCCCCTGCCTTCCAGGTTGCAGCTCAGAAGAGCGCAGGCACATGCGCTCCTTTTTTAGCACTCCGTGCTGAAATGGTTTGCCATCACTGCCCTATCATTTCTACCGTCCTCCCCAGATGTATGGTGGGACATCCTCGACTTACGACCTCAAGGGAGCACAACATTTCTGTTGCTAAGTGAGACAGCTGCTTAGTGAATTTTGCCCCATTTTACGACCTTTCTTGCCACAGATGTTAAGTGAATCACCGCAGTTGTTAGTAACATGGTCATTAAAGTGAATCTGGCTTTGTTTGTCGGAAAGTCACAAAAGGGGATCAGAGGAACCCGGGACACTGCAACTGTCGTAAGTACAAGTCAGTTGCCAAGCTTCTGAATTTTGATCACATGACCATGGAGATGTTGCAACAGTTGTAAGTGTGAAAAATAGTTATAAATCGCTTGTCATGCCCCCGTCGGAACCTGAATCTGCAGAAAAGACGAGCCAGAATGAAGAGGACTGGGTTGACAGATGAGGTGTCAGATGGCTGAGGTAAATAGAACAGCTGTTTATTAACAGAAACGCTAGCGAGAGCAAACTATATACAAGTTCAGCACCTTGCCCTGCTTGACAGCTATTTATATGGAGCTGTCAAACTGGGCAGCCAATAGCAGTACAGCAAAAAGCCCGCTTCCAGCCAGGCACGCCTTAGCCAATAGGCGCGAGCCCTTGGTTGCCGGGCTGTCATTCATATGTCGAGGACTTGCGGCTGGTCATACGTCGAGGACCTAAGACCGGTCACAAGTCTAGGACATAACACTTCTTCCACCCCACTGAGGATGCATGCGCGGAGGTGGCACATGCGTACTCGCTTGAATAGGTGGGGTGACGCCGGACCTGCCCTGAGTGTCTCAGTTGCGGCTCGTCGGATGAAGAGGTAGGATGTCCCTGTGGAAACTCCTCCCCAAAGGGAGTGGAGCTCCGGGTGACATCACGAAGACCCTCGCCAGTAGGCCGACTCGGCTGTGCAGGTAAGTCCAGGGGTACTGGCGCGATGGCTTGAGACTGGGAGGTGACTGGCTGCCGGCAGGCGGTGGCATCGTAGGAGAGGCCTGACTGGGGGAAGGCCTCGATTGGAAGGCGGCGCCTCAGTTGGTCCACATGGCGCTGCCATTCTCGCCCATCCAGGAAGCCGACCCTGTAAGAACAGAGGCTGGTTATTTGAGTGATGGTTGCAGGCACCCACCTGTAAAATTCCTGGCATAGACCAGGTCCCCCTCCCAGAACTGTTGTGGTGGAGCCTCCAGGTTGTCAGACCATAAGGCACTATAGTGTGGGTGCAGCCTGTCCAGGGTCGTTCTCAGGTGCTGGCCCATGAGCAGCTCTGCGGGGCTTTTGTTTTAGAGTGGGCATGGAGTTGAGTGTTGGCCAAGGAAGTAGGCCACCACCTTGTCCGGCCAGCGGGGCCAGCTCATCAATGAGGCAGGTCCTCAGGGCTGGAG
The DNA here is from genome assembly GCF_964273705.1 of Natrix helvetica. NCBI lineage: Eukaryota > Metazoa > Chordata > Lepidosauria > Squamata > Natricidae > Natrix > Natrix helvetica. Next base: position 91,734,601 of record NC_138551.1, read on the forward strand.
ACACTAGTTGCTGGCATCGTTGTATCTCGGCTGTGAACCTGTCAGAAAGTTCTGCAGCTCTGGCTTTGTCCACAGCCTGCTGTAAGGTGATGTCGGAAAGGACCAGTAACCTCCGCTTGAGGCGGATGTCGCGTACCCCGCACACAAATTGTTCCAGGAGCGAGTCATCCAGGTCTGCGAACTCGCACTGAAGGCCGCTGTTTGGAGAAATTGCAGGAACTGGCTAACTATCTCTGTGTCCTTCTGGACACATTGGTGGAAGGCATAGCGGAGGGCTATGCGTGAAGGTGTAGGCACGTAGTGGTTTTTAAGCTTGGCAATCAGCATGTCCCACGATAAGGTGTGGACAGCTAAAGGCGAGGCGAGGGCTCTAGCGATGGTAAACATGTCTGGACTGCAAGAGCTGTGGAAAAAACTATACTTGCACTCCTCAGGCAGCTGATGGTAATTATTGGCAATCAGGAAACATTCGAATCTCTCCAGGAAGCCGGCCCATGATTCTGTAGTAGAACCAAATGGTGCAAAGTGAGGGAGGGAAGCCATAGCAGCCAATTTACCTCAGCGGAGGAGGAAGTTGGAGCGACGAGAGGAGAGAATTTCTTTTTCTTTTTCTTCGTAGCTGTTTGAGTGGGTCAACCCTCAGAATCCCATCCTCATCGCCAGTGAAGAGGACTGGGCTGACAGATGAAGCGTCAGATGGCTGAGGTAACTAGAATAGCTGTTTATTAACAGAAACGCTAGTGAGAGCAACTATGTACAAGTTCAGCACCTTGCCCTGCTTGAGAGCTATTTATACAGAGCTGTCAAGCAGGGCAGCCAATAGCAGTACAGCAAAAAGCCCGCTTCCAGCCCAGTGTGCCTTAGCCAATAGATGTGAGCCCTTGGTTGCTGGGCTGTCATTCGTATGTCGAGAACTTGCGGCTGGTCGTAAATTGAGGACCTAAGACCGATCACAAGTCGAGTATCTAACACAGAACTGGACCCGTGGAGACCGAGAGGATGGCTTTGTTGGCTTCAGAGGAAAATGGGGAAGAGCAGACCCTTTCAGGATTGGGACGGCTTGTAGGCAGGGCAGAAGTGGGGCAGGATGACCAAGAGAGGCTAAGCAGCGAACATGAGAGACAGAGCTCAGGCAATGAGCAGGGACTGCCCCCTCCTGATCCTCCATCACGGAGAGTGGAGAGAAGGTGAGAACAGCGCAGATTGCCCAGACTACAGGGGAGAAGAGCGCTGCACCCCTCTTCACAAGGCACACCTGAGGACTGAGACTTAAGGAGATGCTGTGAGGAGGGGCATTTGTCGGGAATAAATGTTGAATACATGGAATGTTGAGTGCCGACGTTTGAACTTTCCTGGATTCCTTGCATTCTTTCTGGATTTCTGGATTCCTTGCCTTGCTCCATTGCTTTCTGGACTCCTCAACCTGCCCTGCTGGATTTCTTGCTTTGCAGCTCACAAAGCTCACAACATTGGGCCGGACTTTTTGCAGCCAGAGACTGCTTGAGGTGTGTGTGTGTATGTGTGTGTGATCACTTTGCTCTGGGACTTGCCAGAAATGTGGGAGCGTTTGGGGCACTTTGGAGCAATAAAGGGGCAGTTTGAATTCTGTGCCGTGCCCCGGGTCATCACACCACATTTTTTCAGTGCCTTTGTAACTTCAAATGGTCGATAAATGAACTCATATAAGTCAAGGACTACCTGTAAACATGGATAGACTAAATAGGATGAATTTCTCCCCTCTAGACATCTTGCAAGCCACCCTTCCCTGTGGATAAGTAAGAAGAGGGTTTCTTAATGTCAAAGCCCTGTAGAGTACTTAGCTCGACTTTAATAGGCTGACAGTTGGATTTTATTACGTCTGAATATTTGTAAACTGCACTAAGTCACAAAACAGGAGTGGCAGGAAATAAATTTTAAATAAATAAATCCTGTCACTGGCAGACTTTCATCCAAACCAGGACAATAAATCCTCCACTCTGGAGCTTCCATGCTAAACGATGTGACAGGGCAGTAAAGTTTATTGCAAGTGCAATTAATACTTATAATAACGAAGACCAGCATCTGAAGAAGGTAAGAACCACCTTAGGTGTCTCCTAAATGTCTGTGGAGATTCTCAGTCATCCAGGTCATGGTTGTCCCTTAGGTGCTTTTTCCCCCCCAAGAGGCCACTGGACTTTCTGGTTTTTCTTTTGATGAAAGAAATGTCCTTCTGGGTTCGCTCCCAAGTGGGGAAAAATGCACTGGAGGCATGGAGGCTGCTTACAAAGATGGTTTAATATTTTAATGGAGGACAGGACCGCATGGCTGGAGGTCCTGGGGAAAAAGGTGATCACATGCTTCCAGGTGTTGGGTGAAGAAGAAGAAAAGGGAAGAAGGGTCGAAGAAGGGCTTGCAGGGCTTTTATAACCTGTTCGGTCCCACCTATCTGTTTCCTGTTCCTGTGTAAGAAATGTATTCTGATTGGTTTCAGACTCACATGGGCCCATGCAAGGGCAACCCTCTAGGCTGAGTTTTGAATCCAGGTTTGGTTGAGTTCAGATGCCATGTGGTCAGTTGAGTAAAGGCTTATATTACCATGCCTTCATTCCCATCCCCCTGGAGCTGAAGGGGAGAAGTCTTTTATTATGTAAAGTGGACTAGCTCGGGCTTTAATGGCTCATGGACAAAAGGTGGGGGCAGGAAGCTGCAGGGAGAGTTACCTTGTCTTTTTGAAACATGTTTCTTTTCACATCCAGAGAAATATTCTGCCTTTTCAATATTTCCTAGGATATTTCATTTTTCTGGGAGAGGGCTGGGTGATAACTTCCAACACTTTGAAGACGAACATGGTCTATACAGTACAATGCAGCGAGCCATTTGCAGAACTGTACATTGGGGAAACAAAACAACCACTTTACAAGTGCATGGCACAACATAGGAGAACAAAAACATCGGCACTTGATTCAGCAGTCCATCTGCATTTAAAAGACACAGCCCACTCTTTTAAAGGCAGCAAAATCCACGTTTTGGACAGAGAGAACCGCTGGTTTGAAAGAGGGGTCAAAGAGGCCATCTATGTCAAAATTGAGTAGCCCTCTCTCAACAGAGGGGGATCTATCTCCAATCTACAACACAGATCTTTCAACAGTTTCAAGAAGGGTCCACACCCGTTTGCACCATTCAAGTGACTCTCAGGACACAGATAACCTTCCAGGTGACTGTAGCGACCCATTAAAAAGTTGCAAATGATCAGCTGCCTGCAAGGAATAAAAATCCTTCCATTCCCCAATATCCAGTCAGAGCTGAAAAAGCTTCTTGGATGAGAAACGAAATGTCTTCAAAGAACACCCCCTTCCCCCCGGAAAATCCAGTTGCCTCTTGAAAAAGCACCTTTAGGTGTATCCTAAGTTTTGAAGGGGGTCAATGGCTAAGATGCTGAGCTTGTTTGATTAGAAAGGTCGACAGTTTGGTGGTTTGAATCCCTAGCACCATGTAACAGAGTGAGCTCCCATTACTTGTCCCAGCTTCTGCCAACTTAGCAGTTTGAAAGCATGTAAAAATGCAAGTAGAAAAATAGGAACCTCCTTTGATGGGAAGGTAACAGCATTCCGTGAGCCTTTGGCGTTTAGTCATGCCGGCCACATGACATAGAGAGATCTTTGGACAGCGCTGGCTCTTCAGCTTAGAAACGGAGATGAGCAACGCCCCCTAGAGTTGGGAACGACCAGCACATATGTGCTAGGGCAGTGGTGGGCAACCTTTTTTTTCAACTGAGCCAAATCTCGCCAAAACCACGATTGAAATTTACTTTGAGAGCCACATTTTTAAAACCGAAAATACATAGGATGGTACACTGTTTTTAGTTTCAATAAGTTTTTATTGAGAATATTCTGCATGCAAGTATCCACATAGGTCGGGAGGATACAAATAACATAACTAATAAAACAAAAACTTTAGAACGATATTATTTATCGATAATGTTAAATTCCGTAAAATTTGCCTTACAATGTAGAGAAAATTACATCCTGACATTGACTGACAAAGTCACAACCACTAATGTGAACATTGGCCTTGCATTTCCTTGGATAGTTTGAGTAAGTCAGGTTTGTATGTTGTTGTTTTTAATTTCATCTCTCTCTCCCACTTTCTTTCTTTTTTTTCTTTTTCTTTCTCTCTCTCTCTCTGGCTCTTTGTCTCTCTCTCCCTCCCTCCCCCATCTCTGTCACTCTGTGTGTGTGTGTGTCTGTCTGTCTCTCACTCACTCTCTGTGTGTGTGTGTCTGTCTCTGTCTCTCCCTCTGTCTCTCTCCCCTCCCTTCCTCTCTCTCTGTCACTCTGTGTATGTGGGTGTGTCTGTCTCTCACTCATTCACTTAATCACTCACTCTGTGTGTGTCTCTCTGTCTGTCTATCTTTCTCTCCCTCCCTCCCCCTCTCTGTCTCTCTCTGTCTGTGTGTGTGTGTGTGTCTGTCTGTCAGTCTCTCTCTGATTCCCTCCCTCACTCCCTCTCTCTGTTCCTCTCTCTGTCTGTCTTTCTCACTCACTCACACACACACACACACACACACACACACACACACTGTGGTCACCTTGTTGAGTGTTCCAATCACATTTGAAACACTCAACAACTGGCCTGCATTTATGGTATTTTGCAGCATTCTGCAGTCATAGGACCAAAATTGGTTGTCACTCGCCCGGGCTTTTGCAGAAGCTTCCCTCCGAAGCCCGAGAGGAGGGAGGGGAGCGGGCACCCGGCACACAGAAGAGCCGCATTAAAGGGTGTAAAGAGCTGCATGTGGCTCCCGAGCCGCGGGTTGCCCACCACTGTGCTAGGGGAACCTTTACCTTTAAGTTTTTAAACTATTTCCTTCTCCTTCATTTTGGTTGCTGGGATGGGTCAGTGGTTAAAGACCCTGAGCTTGTCAGCTCTCCAGCTGACAGCCCAGGTTTGAGACCTGAGCCCTTCACGATGGGGTGAGTTCCTGTTCCTTGCTCCAGCTCCTGCCAGCCACCGCAGTTCCAAAGAATGCAAACATGAATAGATGCATAGGTACCATTTTGATGGGAAGGTAACAGTGTTCTGTGTGCCTTTGGCATATAATAATGCTGACCATGGAAGTGTCTTCAGACAATGCTGGTTCCCTTGGCCAAGAAATGGAAGTGAGCACCTTGCCTTCAAGTCAGACACAACTGATGGAAAAACGTTACTTTTGCTTTTTTCATTTCTGTTGTAAGAGGCTAGTATTGATCTTTCCCAGGTTTCTCAGTTATTATCTGCTACCACCAAATTGTTTGCAACACTCATCTCCTTTCCAGGGTTTCCTGGTTTTAGAATAGAATAGAATAACAGAGTTGGAAGGGACCTTGGAGGTCTTCTAGTCTAACCCCCTGCTTAGTCAGGAAACCCTACACCACTTCAGACAAATGGTTATCCAACCTCTTCTTAAAGACTTCCAGTGTTGGAGCATTCACAATTTCTGGAGGCAAATTGTTCCACTGATGAATTGTTCTAACTGTCAGGAAATTTCTCCTTAGTTCTAAGTTGCTTCTCTCCTTGATTAGTTTCCACCCATTGTTCTTGTTCTACCCTCAGGTGCTTTGGAGAATAGTTTGACTCCCTCTTCTTTGTGGCAACCCCTGAGATATTGGAACACTGCTATCATCTCTCCCCTAGTCCTTCTTTCTCTTAAGCTAAACATACCCAGTTCCTGCAACCGTTCTTCATATATTTTAGCCTCCAGTCCCCTAATCATCTTTGTTGCTCTTCTCTGCACTCTTTCTAGGGATTCCACATCTTTTTTACATCGTGGTGACCAAAACTGGATGCAAAATGTGGCTTTACCAAGGCATTATAAAGTGGTATTAACACTTCACGTGATCTTGATTCAATTCCTTTTGCCTTCTCAGTTTCCATTTCTTTAAAATTCTGCTTAATACATGCCGGTTTCTCCTGCAAGGAGTTGCCAGCAAAAACTTTAGCTAGATCAAGAATAGGGGAAGTTTCCTTTAACTATTTATTTTGGTGCTAATCTGCTGCTGTTGTTTTCTCCCAAAACTCTTAATCACACAATGACAATCTGCTATGAATCAGTGACCAGCCTCTGGCATCATATAGGTAACCCTCAACTTTTGACCACAATACAGCTGAAAATTTCTGTTGCTGAGTGGGATAGTCACTAAGTGAGCTTTGCCCCATGTTACGACCTTTCTTGCCACAGTTGTTAAGCGAATCACTGTAGCTGTTAAGTGAGTCACATGGTTGTAAAGTGAATTTGGCTTCCCCAGCGATTTTTCTTGTCAGAAGGGCACAAAGGGGATCACATGACCCCTGGACATCACCACCATCAATCCAAAAATAAAAAGTAAAGTAAAGTAAAGTAAATATGAGTCAGTTGCCAAACGTCTGAATTTTGATCATATGACCATGGGGAGGCTTATGGCTGCTTTCCATATGTACGATACAGACGTAAGTCAGTTTTGTTCAGTGCCATTGTAACACTGAACAATCACTAAACAAATGGTTGTAAGGTGAAAACTATCTGCATGTATATGCAGGAATACTTTTGTGCCCCACAAATATTTCCTTAGGTTGGTTCCATACAGTATTCTTTCATTTTTTTGGTTAAGGGATGTTTTAACAATAGAAATAGGACTTAGACATACTGTATTTTTGGAGTATAAGACGCTCCGGAGTGTAAGACGCACCTTAGTTTTGGGGGAGGAAAATAAGAAAAAAAAATCTGCCTCTGCCTACCAGCATCCATGGTATTCATCTGGCTAGCATCCTGTCAGTGTGTGAGAGAGTTGAGGGCTGTTTGGAAACAAACAGTATTTGCTGTGTGAGCAACAAGGAAGGAGACAGCAAGGAGACAGGGCGTGGCTTGTTGTGTACTAAAGCTGCATGCTGTGCTGATATTTGAAACTAAAACTAAAAGTGAAACTTCTCTGCTGAACTACTACATTGGAAAACCTGCTTTTGAAATTATATATTTACTTAGTGTGTTATATTATATATAAAGAGACGTTATTGAATCCTGCTGAATAAGTTACTTGTGTGTGCTTTCTAAATGTGATTACTGTTGCAAACTCTGACTAGTCCTTGCAGCAAATAGTGAACAGCAGGTCAGCTTCAGCATGAGCAGCTGATTGGCGGGTGGATCGCTCTCCCGGAATATCCCCAATCAGCTGTTCCAGGTTGCAGGGATTGCCACAGACTATCACCTTCTACATGCCTTATGCTTTTGGTTACATTCAGTGTATAAGACACATCCAAATTTTCACCCTCTTTTTCTTTGAAGGCATTTCACTTCTCATCCAAGCTGAAGAAGCTTCTTGGATGAGAAGCGATACCTCTTCAAAGAAAAACCAGAAAGTCCAGTTGCCTCTTGAAAAATGCACCTTTGGGCTACGTTTGAAAGCTTAGTCCTATGGGGGAGGAATCTTCTGTGCCATTCATTTACATCTCAGATAAACGAGGGGAACCTCCCCACTTATCTTCAAATGATGGCAGCTTCCCTGGAGAATGGGGTTTGTGGTGGTGAGAAGATGGGACAATAAGTTTGTAGGAGATTGACCAGGATGACCCTGAGGAAGGGATCTAACACGTCATCAGTTATGAGTCCCTTTGCAGCCACAAGAGATCTAAAAGTCCAGCCCACCTTGAATTCTCTTGACTCTTATCTACCGCCAATTTGATTGGATCTGTTGGAAGAAATGTCCATCTGGGTTCAGTTCCAAGTGGGAAGAAAGACACTGGAATCATGGAGACTACTGGGAAAGATGGTTTTAATGGTGGACAGGACCACATGGTTTGAGGTCCTGGGGGGAAAAGGAAAGAGATGGCAAGAGCGCCCTGGTTTTATGCCCTATCTGGGCTTTTGAACTTAAGCTTGTATTCTGATTGGTTGTCAGACTCCCATGGGGCCATGCAGGGACAACTTTGTAGGTTTGTCTGTGTCCCAGGTTTGGTTGAGCCTTGCTGGGTGATGATGTAATGAAGGGGCTTTGGGCAATTCCTTCTATGGCTCTGCCTGAAAGAGGTAGATCTTTGTTATGTAGAATAGACCGGCTCAGGCCTTAATGGCCCATTGACAAAGGTGGGGGGAAGGCTGAGTTTCCGCCTTCCTTTTAAGGGAAATATTCTGCCCTTTTAATATTTCCTAAAATACTTCATTTTCCTAGGAGAGGGGCGGGTGCTGACTTCCTACAGATTGTTAGTAGTTTAGATTAATGTCAAGCAGAAGTAGGTTGCTACCGGTTCGCACCGGTTCTGGCAAACTGGTAGTGGAAATTGCGACTGGGTCGCTGAACGAGTAGGGACGGCAGGCTCGCCATACCCCTGAACCGGTTTCCTGGTCGCCACGGGATGTTTTTTTGCCATTTTTAATCTTCTGCGCATGCACATTACAGGCAACTGCGTATGTGCACAGAGCAAATCGTGCGCACGCTGAGCTGGCAGTAAAGCTGGCAGCAACCAACCCCTCATGTCAAGTGACAGGGAAATCAGAAGATCCTGTCAGGTATAAAGATTTATTAGAAGCTTAAGCTCTCTACGAGAATCCGAACTACTAACCATCCCAGCAAATCGCAGGTAGACAAGAGACAAGGCAACCCTCCTCCACTGAAGCTGTAATTCCAGAAGCTCTTCACACTTCATTGTGCAAACACAAGACTGATGCTGTTATAGAACCAACATTACAGCAAACTTCTGCTTCCCCTTTAACCAGTCCAAGAAACTCCTTCAGTAGTAAATTAATCTCCAAAGGGAGGGCAATACAGTGGTAACCTCTTCGTTTTGTCTCTGCAGTGGGAAGATTCAGACAAAAAAACAACAACCCATACCTTCTCATGCAAAGCGTTCTCCTTTTGAAACAAACCAATGCTGCCATTTGCAATAATGAGATTATAGATTAGGTTAACAGAGTTAGAAGGGACCTTCTAGGTCAGCAGTCACCAACTCGTGGTCTGTGGACCACTGGAGATCTGTGAGAAAATTTTGGTGGTCTGCAGAAAAATTATTTGCATTTTTTACATTGCACTAAATCAGGGGTCCTCAAACTATGCCCCCTAGATGGATGGGTGCAATGAACGCTTGTGTTGCTGCAGAGAGTCTCCCCCTTCGGGGTCTTTTTATGTGGGTTGAAGGGAGGGAGAAATTCCAACTTGGGGTCTGCTTCGGCCTCCTGGTGCGGTGCTTTGGGGGAAGGCTGGAGGGAAGCGCCACTGGTGGCAAAGAGCCAGAGGGCCTTGTTCCAGTGAGACTGCATCATGGCCTGGAAATGGCTGACTATTTCAGCCCGCTGAGCCTCCAGGCGCTGGTACCTGGCCTTGCACTCCCACAGGTCTTCCCTCTGCTTGGAAAGCCTATGCTCATAGTCCTCAGTGAGGTGCTTCTGCTGAGCCTCCTTCTTGGTCAGATCCAATTTGAACTGAGAAAGCTGTTTTCCCAACTCTTTCTCATGGTGGCTACTTAGCTCCAACAACTGCTTCCTGTTGGGGCCCTAAGTAGCCCGAGTGGGCAGGCGAGGAGTGGCTGGCAGGGGAGGAGCAAGTAGAAGCCTGCGAGGTGCCCCGTGACGTGAGTGACATTGATTTGGTCATGCCCATCCAGTCACATGACCACCTAGCCACGCCCACCCAGCTGGTCATTAGGCAAATCATATTAGTGGTCCACGGGTTTTAAAATTATGAATTTAGTGGTCCCTGACGTCTGAAAGGTTGGTGACCCCTGTTCTAGGTCATCTAGTCCAAGCCCCCCACTCAAGCAGGAGACCCTACACCATTTCTGACAGATATCAGTCCAGACTCTTCTTGAAAGCCTCCAGGGATGAAGCTCCCACAACTTCCGAAGACAACTTCTGTTCCATGGGTTGATTGTTCTCACTGCCAGAAAATGTCTCCTTATTTCTAGATTGAATCTCTCCTTGTTCAGTTTCCATTCATTATTCCTTGTCTGGCCTTCAGGTGCTTTGGAAAATAGCTTGACCCCCTCCTCTCTGTGGCAGCCCCCCAAATATTGGAAGACTGCTCTCATGTCTCCCCTGGTCCTTCTCTTCACTAGACTAGCCATGCCCAGTTCCTGTAACCATTCTTCATATGTTTTAGTCTCCAGTCCTGGTCTGAGAGAATCATCCTGGTTGCTCTTCTCTGTCCTCTTTCTAGAGTCTCAACGTATTTTTTATAGTGTGGTGACCAAAACTGAATGAAGTACTCTCAGTGTGGTCTTCCTAAGGCTTTATAGAGTGGTATTAGTACCTCACTTGATCTTGATCGTATCTCTCTGTTAATGCAATTTAGGATTGCATTGGCTTTTTTGGCTGCCGCTTCACACTGCTGGCTCATATTTAACTAGTTGTCCTCTAAGACTCCAAGATCCCTTTCACAGTCACTGCTATTAAGCCTGATTTCACCCAGTCTATATGTGTTCTTTTGTTTTTTCTTGTCTAAGTGTAAGACTTCAGAAGTTGTGGGAGCTTCATCACTGGAAGCTTTCAAGAAGAGACTGGACTGTCATCTATCAAAAATGGTGTAGGATCTTCTGTGTGGGGTGGGGGTTGGACTAGATGACCTACAAGGTCCCTTCCAACTCTGTTAATCTGTATCTGTATCTAATTTTATTTTTCTCTACTTATAACATGATAGTAATTTGCAACTGTTAGGGATGAATTTAAACTAGGTATTTGGATGCAATATTTGGTGCAGGGATCTGTGGTTTTAAGAATGGTTTCCTTTGAGTGGTGTTTGATTGTTAAAAAATGAACAGTTCTAGCAATTACACACCTGATTTACAGCTTAAACTGTTAATTTGCTATGTTTGATTGTGCACACTGGATGCCAATTACCAGACTGTAAATTCAATGGATTCTTTTGTATTGCTAGATTTGGTTTTGGTTGTTTGTTTTTCTGTGATCGTGAGCGCTGAGAAATGTAAGACTCGGCACTCAAGAAATCACAGGGAGGCAGAAACTGTGCCAATGACAGCAAAGGGACATTTTTGGATGTCCACTCCTTAATTCTTTTGGCTTTGTCGAAACACAAGCTGACCATGGATCAGAGCGAGCAAACCAAACAGTCTCATGGTTAAAAGGATTTCATTTTCTGCTACAAAAAAGAAGACCAGCATTTAGCCATCTGTTCTGTGGAAATGCACATTTGTTCTTCAACAACGATAAGGCGCGTGGCCTATTTTCTCAACAGTATATTAGGCAACATTGTGGTTAAATGCAGTAATGCTAACTCTCTGCCAAATGCATGTATACCGTATTTTTCGGACTATAAGACACACCGGAGTATAAGACACACCAAGATTCTGAAGAGGTAAATTAAAAAAAAAGTGTTTGCACTCTGCAAGCCTCCCAAACCCTCTGCATGCCTCATTTTTTGCAAAAAACAGGGCATGCTTAGGCTTTGAGAGACTTTTAGAGTGCTCCTGGGGGCTGGGGGGGGGGGGAAACGAGCAAAAAATGGGCCGTTTTTTGCTCGTTTTTGCCCTCCCCAGCCTCCAGGAACACTTTGCAGGCCGCTCAAACCCCCTGCATGTCCATTTTTGAGAAGGGGGCAGAGGCCAGAAATGCTGTATTCAGTGTATAAGACACACCCAGATTTTCACACTCTTTTTTGGGGGGAAAAAAGGTGCATCATACTCCAAAAAAAATACGGTAAATCAGCTGATTTCCCACTTTTCAGATTTTTGAAACAAAGTAGGTTGAGGTTTCAGGGGCGAAAGAACAGCCGACTGGCATGTTCCACCAATCCAAAATCATTTGCAAGACTCAATCAGAATAGAAAGAATAGGGGACCTTGGAAGTCTTCTAGTCCAATCCCCTGCTGACCCTTTAACAGGGATGGAGAATCTTTTCAGCACTGAGTGCCAAAAAGGAGCACGGGCATGCACTCATCAGGGGCGCAACCTGGAAGAGGAGCTGCCCAAAGGGCATGCACATGCTTGAAAATTAACTTTTGGTTTTCGGCGCGCGCATGTGCGCCGGCCAGCTAGTTTTCCAGTTACTGGCATGCATGCGTATGCAATGATCAGCTGCGTTGGAAAACGGAAGACCAGCTCTTCATTTTCAGCACTGCTGCACACCTAAAGCCAGCTGATCGTCACGCGCACATGCATGCCAGAAACCCAAAAGAGGAATGGGCGACGCCATGCGTGCCAGGCGACATGGCTCCATATGCCACTTTGGGTACAGACACCATCACGGCCCTATAACATTTCAGATAAGTGAATGTCCAATCTCTTCTTCAAAATCTCCAGCGTTGGAGCACCAACTTCTGAAGTTGTTCCAAGGGCTATTCTCACAGTTCGGAAATTTCTCCTTAGTTCCAGGTTGCTTCTCTCCTTGATTAGTTTCCATTCCCTGTTTCTTGTCCTGCCCTCAGGTGGCCTGGAAAACAGGCTGACCCCCTCCTCTTTGTGGCAGCCCCTCAAATATAGGAAGACTGGGATTTCAAACAGTTGCTAAGGCGAATGACTGAAATCCGAGGCCTATTTAAAGCCAGAAAGATTCATGCTGAGTAGATTCATTCTCCAACAGGTGGTGCTGTTTGGTGAGTTTTGCCCCTTTGGCTTCAGTCCTTAAATGCATAGTAAGGTTTCAATAAATTATTGTTTGTTTTTCTTTCTTTCTTATTCACCTTCTTCCAGAAATATTAAGCAGGCTCTTTCTACAAACTATTAAAAAAATGGTTTTCTTGGAGCTTCAGTACAATCTCACTTATCCACAGCAGGGGTGGGTTGCTGCTGGTTTTACTACCTGTTTGCAACCTATGCGCAACATGTGCACCCTGTTCAATGTAAATTGTTCTTTTCTAGTGTAGGAAGTTATCACCTAGCCCTCTCCCAGGAAAATGAAATATCCTAGGAAATATTGATAAGGCAGAATATTATATTTTCCTGGATGTGAAAAAGGGACAAACACATTTCAAACACAAAGTAAATTCCTGCAGCTTCCTGCCCATCCCCACTTTGTCAATGGGCCATTAAGAAGGCCAAGCTACTCCACTTTACATAATAAAGAGTTCAGCTCCAGGGGGATGGGTGTAGAGTTCTGGCAGTGACAATGAAGGCAGGATAATATTGCCTTTTACTCAACTGACCACATGGCATCTAAACTCAATCAAACCTGAATTCAAAACTCACCCTAGAGGGTTGGCCTTGCATGGGCCCATGGGAGTCTGGCAACCAATCAGAATACATTTCTTACACAGGAACAGGAAACAGATAGGTGGGACAGAACAGATTATAAAAAGCCCTGCAAGCCCTTCTTCAGTCCTTCTCTTCCCTTCTCTTCTTCTCCACCAACATTGAAGCATGTGATCACCTTTTCTGTTCAGGGCTCAAGCCATGTGGTCCTGTCCACCATTAAACCATCTTTCCAAGCAGCCTCCATGTCTCCAGTGTCTTTTTCCCCACTTGGAGCCGAACCCAGAAGGACATTTCTTCCAACACTAGTCACTAAAAACCAAAATGGCGGCGGCCCAGCAGAGGCAAGGGAACTGGTTTGGGGGCATGGCAGGCCTGGGTCGTTGCCGGTTCTGCGACCCAGGCCTGAATTCCACTACCGGCTCGGCTGAACCAGGCCAAACTGGGAGGAACCCACCTCTGATCCACAGGTCTCCCTGCTTTGTAAAACAAGAGCTCAAGCCAAATTGACAAAGGTTTCAGAGGCTTTGTCAAGGAGCTGAAGGAGCAAAGCATGGCTGCCTATCTCAGAAGGCCTGGAAAAGGCTTCATTGCATTTTATCGAAGGATAGGCTGGCAAGAGCTGGCCATTTCCAGTATGAATGGCACTGTTTTCACGCACACTGCTTGTCACTTTTTCACTAAGGCTTGCTGCATCTGACTCGGTTTCCTTTAAATGACTTCTCTGCAGAGACGGAATTGAACGTAACAACAGTTGCCCTGAAAGCTCCCCATGGAAAGGAATTCCCAGTAAAGACAGTTTCTGCCATGAAATGTAGAAGAAAAGGGATTCCAGCCAAATGGCTCTGAACTATTTTAGGGTTTACTTCCATCCCTCTTGGTGCAGTTTTTGTTGACACACAGTATTTGAGGATTTTACTCTGCAGTCCTCCTCCTCCTCCTCCTCCTCCTCCTCCTCCTCCTCCTCCTCCTCCTCCTCCTCCTCCTCCTCCTCCTCCTCCTCCTCCTCCTCCTCCTCCTCCTCTCTGCAAGTGCAGTATAGGTGGTGCCTTGCTCAATAGTAGTAACTGTGAAAGGGATCTTGGAGTCCTAGAGGACAACCATTTAAATATGAGCCAGCAGTGTGCAGCAGCTGCCAAAAAAGCCAACACAGTTCTAGGCTACATAAACAGAGGGATAGAATCAAGATCACATGAAGTGTTAATACCACTTTATAATGCCTTGGTAAGGCCACACTTGGAATATTGCATTCAGTTTTGGTTGCCACGATGTACAAAAGATGTGGAGACTCTAGAAAAGAGTGCAGAGAACAGCAACAAAGATGATTAGGGGACTGGAGGCTAAAACATATGAAGAACGGTTGCAGGAACTGGGTATGTCTAGTTTAATGAAAAGAAGGACTAGGGGAGACATGATAGCAGTGTTCAAATATCTCAGGGGTTGCCACAAAGAAGAGGGAGTCAAACTATTCTCCAAGGCACCTGAGGGTAGAACAAGAAGCAATGGGTGGAAACTAATCAAGGAGAGAAGCAACTTAGAACTGAGGAGAAATTTCCTGACAGAACAATTAATCAGTGGAACAGCTTGCCTCCAGAAGTTGTGAATGCTCCAACACTGGAAGTCTTTAAGAAGATGTTGGATAACCATTTGTCTGAAATGGTATAGGGTTTCCTGCCTAGGCAGGGGGTTGGACTAGAAGACTTCCATGGTCCCTTCCAACTCCGCTATTGTATTCTTGTATTCTTCTTCTTTTTCTTCTTCTTCCTCTTCTTCTTCTTTTTCTGCTCCTCCTCCTGCTTCTCCTCCTCCTCCCTGTTTTCCTCCTGCTTTGCTTTCTCCCTGTTCTCTTCCTCCTGCTTCTTCTGCTCCTCCTCCTCCTTGTTCTCCTCCTGCTTCTTCTTGTTCTCCTTCTGCTTCTCCTTGTTCTCTTCCTCCTCCTCCTGGGTCTTCATTTTACCAACCTCAGAAGGATGGAAGGCTGAGTCAAGCTTGAGCAGGTGGGATTCGAATTGCCAAATTGCAGGCAGCCAGTAGTCAGCAGAAGTAGCCTGCAGTACTGCACTCTAATCACCACGCCACCGAGGGCATGCCATTCAGACACCCAGTACTGTACTAACATAACTTAAGCAGGGGATTCACAATGTATTGTTCTTTATATGACATTTCTCTGTGATTGATACAGAAATTTCCAGTTATGAAAGTACAAATCCGGCAAATCTGATCTTTAACCAGGTTTTTTTATTCTTGAAGTTTGTCAAAATATTCATGAACTGGAATAGGATATAGCAACAGGTCAGTCACTGGGGATTGGCTGGAATAAGACATGGTAACAAGGTCAGCCAATGTATAGGCATGGCAACTGGATCAGCCAATGAGAACTATTTGGTGACTGAGAGCCATGCCAGACACCTCGGACCCTGGGCGTGGCTTACTTATGTACCTCTGAGTCTGTGCAAGAGAACCAATCTAGCCTGCCTGTGTTTGAACCTGTTTATAATCTCCCCTCTCTACCACATTGGAAGAATCTGCTGTTGGTATTGTACATTTACTCATGTGTTATTATATATATATAAAGAAGTTAATGAATCCTGCTGAATCAGTTATCTGTGTGCACTTTCTGGATTCGATTTTTGCAACAAACTCTGACAAAGTTGCCTGTCCAGATTTTAATTATTAATGAAATGTGTGTGTTTTGTTATAGAGAAGAGATAATTTATCGTAGAAACTCTGGGTGACATCCTTTTTGTACAAATGCCCAACAAATCCCAACATTGTTAGATTGTTAGGCAACAGAGATTGCTATTCCTTACAGAACTTCATGGAATGGCCACAAGACCCCACAAGTTTGCCTACAAAAAGGAACACAAAGAACCCAACCAATAGCTCATCCACAATGCTCTGCATGAATAGCCAACTATCAGGCGTATGTGTTAGGATCAAGAGGTACATGATGGCACCTCACAATGAGTCTACATTATCCTGGTGGATCTTCAGCAATGCTGCTGACACTTCAGCGCATCATGATTTACCGACTGCTCGGTAAATCTACCGAGTAAGTCTGCTTGGTAAGTCTATCGAGCAGTAGTGCTAACTACCCTGATGTATGCCAGTGAGACTTGGACTGTCTACAGGAGGCACGCTAGGCAATTGAACCACTTCCATATGACCTGCCTCCGCAGACTTCTGAGGATCCGGCAGCAGGACAAGGTGCTAGACACAGAAGTTCTCTCCAGAGCAGGCCTGCCATCAGTTTACACCCTGCTGATGAAAGCTCAAACATGCTGGGCAGGCCATGTTCAAGGATGCCAGACCACCACATCCTTAAACAGCTCCTCTATGGTGAGCTGTCTCAAGGAAAGCGATCGCATGCGGGACAAATGAAGTGATTCAAAGACATGCGGAAAGCCTCTTTCAAGTCCCTGGATATCGACACCACCTCCTGGGAAAGCCTGGCACAAGACTGATCCATATGGCGCACACTGATCTACCATGGCTGCCAGACATTTGAAGATAGAAGAACAACCACAGCACAAGAGAAGCGAGCACTCCACAAAGCCAGAGCTGCAAATGCTGCGACAGTGGTGCCTACACATGTCTGCCTGACATGTGGCAGAACATTTCGTGTCCATAGAGGCCTTACCAGCCACCTGCGGACACATCGTAGACATCCCACAACCTGTCAGATGTCAAGGTCCTCTTTGAACACGATGGACGAACATCATTTATCGACCAGAAGGGGGCAGTAAGATCTAGATGAAATTTACTCTATGGTTCCTCTTCAATTTATCTGAGGTGCTAATTTGACATTCATTCATTCATTCATTCATTCATTCATTCATTCATTCATTCATTCATTCATTCATTCATTCATTCCTTTGTATAACTTCCCATCTCAACAAATGACTCTGGCCAATGGGCACAATTAACATAAACACAATTGCACCAATGCAAAAATTGAAATGCATCACAACTGAGAAAACACCATACCACCTAATTTGCTAACACAACCAAGAAGTGGGTCCCTGCACAACACTCGGGGTTTTAGGCATGAACACACACAGCCAGGTCTTTATGGTGTCTAAACTGGTTGAAAACTATCCAGACAGGTTGGGTCAGAAAGAAGCATTCTTATTCATACTTGTGGAAAAAAAAGAGTTATCATATATTTTTAAGTTACTAAGGAAAACATAATATTTTCATTGCAAGGACCTTTCTATAGCTCCTCCACCCTCAATTAGTTTTTGGCCAGGACACAACAACCTCTTATCCCTAAGGTGGTTTTTAAGAATAGCATAGCATAGCATAGCATAGCATAGCATAGCATAAAATAGCATACAATAGCATAAAATAGCATAGAATAGAATGCGGAGTGGGGTGGAGTGGGAATAGAACAGAATAGAATAGAACAAAACAGAATAGAATAGCATAGCATACCATAGAATAGAATGCAGAGTGGAGTGGAGTGGGAATAGCATAGCATAGCATAGCATAGCATAGCATAAAATAGCATAGAATGCGGAGTGGAGTGGGAATAGAACAGAACAGAATAGAATGCAGAATAGCATAGCATAGCATGGCATGGCATAGAATAGAATGTGGAGTTGAGTTGAGTGGAGTGGAATGGAAATAGAATAGAATAGAATTCTTTATTGGACAGGTGTGATTGGACACACAAGGGATTTGTCTTTGGTGCATATGCTTTCAGTGTACATAAGGAATATGTACATAAAGAGGCAACTGGACTTTTTTGTAATTCTTTGAAGATGTTTCGCTTAGAATAGCAGAGTTGGAAGGGGCCTTGGAGGTCTTCTAGTCCAACACCCTGCTTAGGCAGGAAACCCTATACCACTTCTCACCCAAGAAGCTTCTTTAGCTCCCTTGAATTGGCTTTCTTGGATGAGAAGCAAAATGTCTTCAAAGACTAACAAGAAAGTCCAGTTGCCTCCTAATTAAAAAAAATCACCTTTAACGGATTAACAGAGTTGGAAGGGAATTTATAGGTCATCTAGTCCAAACCCCCACCCAAGCAGGAGACCCTCCACCATTTCTGATAGATGGCAGTCCAGTCTCTTCTTGAAAGCCTCCAGTGATGAAGCTCCCACAACTTCTGAAGGCAACGTCTGTTCCACTGGTTGACTGTTCTCACTTTCAGAAAATTTCTTCTTATTTCCAGGTTGAATCTCTACCATGTTTAGTTTCCATCCATTATTCCTTTGGGACAACCATGACCTGGATGACCAAGAATCTCCATAGACACAAGAAACTCTTGTTGTGCTGAGTTTTTATGTATGTAACCTCCTTGTTTTGCTGCATGCTTTGCTGTTTTTAATGCTTGGTCTTCCTCTCTTTATTGCCAATCCATGTGGCTGGTATTGATTCTTATCCCTGTGGCTGATAGATGATACTTATCGTATACCAATGTCTATGGTATATTTGCACTGTTTTTAATTGTGAGATTAGAGTGTCCTTTTGTAATGGCTGTAAATCTGAAAGGCGGAAAAATACTTCATCGGTGCTGGCAGCGTCGACCCAGAGGTCTTTCTCCCCTCCCTTAAAATATGCCCACCCTCCGAACAGAATGAAATCTGCCTTCTTTTAAACTCCATTCTTGTCTGCTTCTTTGTGCCCAGCTTAGGAAGTTGAGCTAGAGACTTGGCTTCTTTTAAGAGGGCGCACCTGTCTCTTTGTGTGAGCTGAGAATACAGCCTGAAAAAGCGATCTACGCCACAAAGCCAACCTAAGGCAGAAACCTGACCGAAATCTGAATGTTGAAACGGCGTACTTTTGTGTAAAATAAATAAATAAAAAAAAATGGCCAGCTGGTCTCATGCAGGGCTTTAGCTGCATATCCTTGCCCCAACACGTGGATTGTTTTTAGCTGCGAAATATGCAAAATGCACTGAAGGAAAACCGAGTGGGAAAGGGCAGAGTGTTTACCCATCCACCTGGGTGATGTCTCGTGGGCTTTTTCCTCCTTCTATGTTGCTGTTTATATCCTCTCGGGGGAACGTTAGCCTGCTCTGAATTAAAGAGGTGTCCCTTCATTAAAACACCACCACCACCACCAAAATAACTCTTCCATAGATCATCTCAGGAGACTTGCAAAAATACATTCAGACGGAACTACTTCAAAGGTGGCACCAAGGCTGTAACAATCCAGAAAGACATCCTGGCAGTTTACTTTATAGGTAGTTCTCGACTTACGTCTATAAGGTAGTGCTTGACATGCACACAGTTGGAACATAGGAAAGGCTGAGCGCCAAAGAATGGAGGCCTTTGAACTATGATGTTGGAGAAGACTCCTGCGAGTCCCTTAGACTGCAAGGCGATCAAAACGATCAGTCCTAAAGGAGATCAACCCTGACTGCTCTTTAGAAGGTCAGATCCTGAAGAGGAAACTCAAGGAAGGACTCACTGGAGAAGAGCCTAATGCTGGGAACGATTGAGGGCAAAAGAAGAAGGGGGTGACAGAGAATGAGGTGGCTGGATGGAGTCACCGGAGCAGTTGGCGTGAGCTTAAATGGACTCTGGGGATGGTAGAGGACAGGAAGGCCTGAAGGAACATTGTCCATGGGGTCATGATGGGTCAGACACGACTTTGCAATTAACAACAATGACGTAACACCTTCAATTGAACCCAACATTTCTGTTGCTAAGTGAGACATTAAAGTGAGTTTCACCCACTTGGGCATAAGATCCAAACACACTCTTTGCCAATAAGGTTGTTGCGTAGGAATGTTGCTTTGTGATACTGTGTATCTGCAATCAACTTTCTCCAGTCTTATAAAGTGCTGGTTAGAAATTGTAGAGAATATCCTTAGCTCTGGTTGTAGATTTAGAACAGAATAACAGAGTTAGAAGGGACCTTATAGGTCATCTAGTCCAAACCCTTGCCCAAGCAGGAGACACCTACACAATTTCTGACAAATGGCAGTCCAGTCTCTTCTTCAAAGCTTCCAGTGATGAAGCTCCCACAACTTCTGAAGGCAACTTCTGTTCCATGAGTTGATTGTTCTCACTGTCAGAAAATTTCTCCTTATTTCCAGATTGAATCTCTCCTTGATCAGTTTCCATCCATTATTCCTTGTCTGGCCTTCAGGTGCTTTGGACCTGGATGACTGAGAATCTGCATAGATATTTAGTGAACATATTCAACATCCTAACTGCACATACATGGAAGCATCCAAACTGATAGTTTAATTTCTCACCGTGTCCCAATACCATCGTATCTTAGAAGTAACTTTAAACAGAGGTTTCCCCATTACTTCTACTAGATACTGTAAGGTGTTGAGGACCACAAAAGGCAAGTCAAAATAATAGCACTAGCAATAGATTTATATACCGTTTCACAGTGCTTTATGGCCCTCTCTAAACAGTTTACAGAGTCAGCTTCTTGCCCCCAGCAATCTGGTTCCTCGTTTTACCGACCTCACAAGGCTGAGTCAACCTTGAGGTGGTAAGACTTGAACTGTCGAACTGCTGGCAGTCAGCAGAAATAGCCTGCACTATTGCATTCTAACCACTGTGCCCCCATGGCTCTTCAAAGTAAGCCATTCTCCTAGGAGGCCCCTTAAATCTATGTCCAGTAATGTTTCATCCACTGCCTAAAATAAGTGGTTTTCATTCTTCTGTGATCTTCCCCACCACTAAAATTTCCAAAATCCTATTCATAAGTAAATGTAGCATATCTTATTTTACTCCTCCTGCATGTAAATACTATTTAGTGAACATCAGGGTCACAGGCTACCCAAGTAAATAAATATCTACCTATTGATCTATTTAGGAAGAAGACGGCGGCAACCCAATAGAAGCTCTGCATGCTATTAAATTCAATGAGCTTGTCTCCACTCTGGATCCAATGGTAAATCTGCATAATTATATTAAATCTACCATTGTTGTCACTTCTGTACTTTTGTAATATAGAGAATGTTGCACCCAACTTTCCTTAATATATATAACCTTATTTTAGTGGACAAAATTTTGTATGCAACTTTGCAGGATAGTAACTTGCATTTAGAGATACCTGTGAACTCTCTTCTGTTTGCAACTTGTTTTTACTAAGTTAGTCACTTAACAGAATAACAGAGTTGGAAGTCGTCTAGTCCTGGGCTTTGAAACTCAAGACTTTGGGGGCGGGATCTGGCTCACAGGGTGCTTAGATCTGGCCTGTGGAGCTGTCCTGGAAATAGCCAAGGACTGGCCCATGGTGCCTCTTCCAGCAAAAATTGAGCTTGTGAGGGCCACACGCAGTCCTCACAAGCTCCATTTTCACTGGAAGAGGATTGCAGGAGGCTGTCCCAGCTGAAAACGGAGCTCGCAATGGCCGTGCATTCCCCCTGAGCTCTGTTTTTGCTGGCAGAGGGTTGCAGGAGGGTGTCACAGCCGAAAATGGAGCTTGGGAGCCCATTTTTGCTGGCAGAGCACTCAGGCCTCTACAGGCGCCCCCTACACCAGTGATGTCATGCTGGCCATGCCGATCCTGGCTACCCTTGTCCCCCAATGTCAAACACAACCCTGATCGGCCCTCAATGAAATTGAGTTTGACACCAAGGGTCTAGTCTAATCCCCTGCTCAAGCAAGAAACCCTAAACAATTCTGAAAAAATGGCTGTCCATTCACCTTGAAAATGTGTTGGAGCACCCACACCTTCTGGAGGCAAGGTGTTCAACTGACTAATTCTTCTCACTTACAGTAAATTTCAACTTAGTTCAAGGTTGGATCTCTCCTTGATTATTTTCCATCCATTGCTTCTTGTCCTACCTCCAGGCGAATAAGAGAGGTTTTGCCATCATTTCTGGTGGACCAAGAGGTTCAAAGCTATCCATGAATTAGACCAAAACCTTTTAAATCAAAGGTAGAGATATTGTAGTAAAAGAAATAAATAGTTCATTGTCTCTATAGCAGCCAATATATATATTGGCTGCTATAGAGACAATATTCTCCTGACTTTTTCAGGTGTTGGTGTCTGCAGACACCAAATACACTCTCCATTTCCCAGCATAATGCTTTGTCTCAACACAATTTGACATGCTTTGTGATTAGCCTAGCACCTTATCAAATAATGTGCCCGATTAGAGATAAAAGGTTTTACAACCTTGCTGCCTTTGTTTTCATGTACGTTTCACCCACCGAGAAGATTCCTCGGCAGCTAATAATTAGTGCAAAAGACAAAGGAAGATCTATACATCTGAGAATTGAAAGTTCCAGTGTGCATGTTAAGCAGCCAGGACTGGGTAGAAATATTACAGTTTGGGAAGCTGAAAAGAGGCTTTAAAAAAACGAGTGGATGACAGATGTTGGTTTAATTCTAGTTTTACATAACACTGGTATAAGAAGTTCACAGTATGGAGGTAAGACTGCCTTTGTGTGACATGAATGTCACAGCATTATACCTGTGAACATATAATGTATAAAACTGATTTCTGGGTCACACCTCATTCTAGAACTGGAGAAGGTTGTAATGACCTGAATTTCAGAAACTAGAAGTTTAGTCTCTAGGATGAATACAATGTGATCATATAAGCATAGACTAGACTAGACTAGACTGGACTGGACTGGACTGGATTGGACAGGACAGGAATATGGAATGTAGAGTAGAGTAGAATGGAATATGGAATATAGAGTGGAGTGGAGTGGATTGGAGTGGAATGGAATAGAATAAAATAGAACAGAACAAAGGGAACAAAGCTTTACAGAATCTGGTAGTCCTGCTAGAAATACTTCAAAACTTCCTCCCAGAGGGGAGCAACAGAAACAGGCCGTGAAGAGGGTGTGTGGGTTTGAGCTCTAAGCGCATAGCGCTTATAAGCAGCATCCTGAATAATGGGAAGCGAGCTTCGTACAATCTTCTCTGCTGTCCTCACCACTCTCTGTATGGACTTTCTACCTGAGGCGCTGCCGCCACCAAACCAAACAGGGATGCAGTTTGTTAAAATGCTCTTAATTGTGCCTCTGCAAAAAGTGGCCAGGACAGGAGGAGAAAGATGTGCTCTCCTCATCCGACTCCAATTATAAGCTGGGAAAGTGGTGCCCAGAAGGGAGAAGACAAATAGAAAAGGTGAAAGAGTTTAATAGGGTTTGATAAACAAGCTACCTTTGCTCAAACAAAGCTCAGCTTAATTGTCAAAAACAAACAGAATGTCAGAAATTCAAACAACCTTTTGCAAATTATGGATTTCCTAAAGGAGAAAGCTCACATGAGCCAATATCCAGAGTGATCCAAGGTCAGGATAGGGAAGTTCAGAAAGTTTAATACCAGCAGGGTTCTTGACAAACTGGAATTGAACAACCAACCAACCAACTAATCAGAATAGGGCTGGAAGGGACCTTGGAGGTCCTGGTCCAGCCCGCTGCTCAAGCAGGAAACTCCATTTCAGACAGGTGGCTGTCCAGTCTTTTCTTAAAAACCTCCAGTAAATGCAAGCTGTTCCACTGGTTAACTGTGCCCTTTGTCAGGAAGTTTCTCCTTAATTCCAGGTTGCTTCTCTCCTTGATTAGTTTATACCAATTGTGTCTTGTCCTGCCATCTGTTGCTTTGGAAAATAAATTGACCCCCTCCTGTTTGTGGCAGCTTCTCCAAAAGGAAGGGGGTCAAGTCAGGGGTTGGCTTCAAAATTTTTAGCAAGGGATTCTCTGCCTGGTTGCTGGGTGAGAGTGGCCATGGTGGGTGTGGCCTAGTCAGCCTCCTGCTTCACGGCGGGGGGGGGGAGCTTTTCCTTGACCTCCCGTGAGGGTGAAAATGGCCTCCCCAGACTCTGGAGGCCCACTAGAGGCCGGAAATGGGCCCATTTCTGGTCTTCCAAACTTCCACTAGGCCCGTTTTATGCTCTCTCTGAGCCTCTGTGCGTGCCCTGTACTTACCTGCAGTCAAAATAGGCCGCATCGGGACTCCTGCCAGGAGAGAGGCGGGGTGGGCAGGGCCAGCCAGGAGTGGGATTTGGGGGTTCTCTGAACTGCACAGAATCTTAGCTAGGGGTTCTCCCAAACTCCTGCAAACCCCTAGCAGCCCACCCCTGGGTCAAGTTTTGGTTGTCTGTAGCACATGAAATTAGTCAGTCTGTACTTAATGGTTGAAACTCTCTCTCTCTATTGGAAAAAAAGTTAGCAAGTTATGAATCTCCTTTTTTTTTTTTTACTAAACCTCTGTACCTCTGCAGCTTCTTTCTTAGAACTCCATGGAGAGAGGCTCAGCCAATTCCTTAGTATCACCTTTTGTATTTCCACAGCCCTCTTTGGCCCAGCTTCTACAATCTATATATTTTCTTATGGTTGTTATTAGGAATTATATTAGGTAGACCCAATATGAACTTGTTTCTTGTGGCCGTATGAGATCTGATTCTCATGCTGGTTCAGTCCCCCATCTCCTTTAATCTACAAGAGAACTAATCTGTGAGGGCTTGCTTTTACAGAGGCCTGGGGAATCTGAAAAGGTCATAGAAGATGGCTGTATGGCTGATTGATAGCTATAAGTGACAGATGGACTGTGGGCATGTTAACAATCACAACAATGCAAAGGGAAATTGCTCTAATTCTGCAAACGGCTATGTAGGTGATCAGAAAGTCAGAATGAATTAAAGTCAGGACAGGAATGAGGGTGTAAGAAGAAGACTTAAATAGATTTATAGGGCGGAATAAGCCCAAAGGAAGGTCAGGAAAGTTCTATGACCAAAGCAATCCATATGAGATACTGAAGAAAGGTTTGCATGCATGTGCTGCATGAAAGAAATGGTTGCAAAGAATGTAAGAAAACCGTTCACTTCATGATTGCCATCTGTGGAAGTAATTTTGCACAGAAATGTCTAGGAGATTACAAACACCTCCCATTTATTTTTGTAGAAATGTATGGCTGTAAACGTTTGGAGAAGGACAACTTTTTCATCTTCCCTTCCTCCACCTTTCTTACTTCCTTCTCCTTTTTCGCCCCTGTTTGGAAGCTAACATGGAGCATCTAGAAGGTGGAAGGAAGACTCAAGTCTGATGAACAGTTGATGTCAGACAATAAGAAGGTCTTCAATCAGTGGGGAAGTTGAAGAAGAAGAAGAAGAAGAAAGAGGAGGAGGAAGAGGAGGAGGAGGAGGAGGAGGAGGAGGAGAAGAAGAAGAAGAAGAAGAAGAGAATAATAATAATTTACTGAGCCAACATGGATACGGAAGTAGCAAAGCCAATTCAAATGTTTTTGTGCGCAAAGAGCATAGTTCAATGCTCTTGTTTTCCCCTGGCCCTCCCATTGTCAATTGTCAACAATATCACTTTAGGTTGTTCTGCTTTGTTGGTCTAAGTATCATGTGGATTGGCCTTTAAAATAAAACAATCAAAGAATAAGTCAGAATCCAAAGAACTGGTTCTAGAATGATCCTCCCCAAGACCTTATTTTTTCCATGCCACCAACAAAAGGCTCAGTTTGGTCTTGTGTATAAGGAATTATGCTAGAAACCAGGACACAGTGAGTTCTAGTGCCACCTAAGCTAGCTAAGTAATTTTGGGTCATTCACCAGGAGACAGTGAGTTCTAATCCTGCTTTAGGCATGAAAGCTACCCAAGTGATCTTGGATCCATCACCAGGAGACAGTGGGTTCCAGTCCCACCTTAGGCATGAAAGCTGTCTGGGTGATTTGGGGCAATCATCAGGAGACCATGAGTTCTAGTCCTGCCTTAGGCAAGGCAGATGTCCGGGTGACCTTGGACCAGTCACTCTCTCAGTCGACCTGACAGGATTGTTGTTGTTGTGGGGAAAATAGGAGGAGGAAGGAGTATTAGTTATGTTCACTGCCTTGAGTTACTTATAAAGTAATAGGTAAAGGTAAAGGTTCCCCTCGTACATATGTGCTAGTCGCTCCTGACTCTAGGGGGCAGTGCTCAGCTCCATTTCAAAGCCAAAGAGCCAGTGTTGTCCAAAGACGTCTCTGTAGTCATGTGACTGGCATGACTAAACGCCAAAGGGACATGGAACACTGTTACCCTCCCATCAAAGGTGGTTCCTATTTTTCTAGTTGCTTTTCTAATTGCTTTCGAACTGCTAGGTTGGCAGAAGCTGGGACAAGTAACGGGAGCTCACTCTGTTATATGGCACCAGGGATTTGAATAACTGAACTGTTGACTTTTCTGATCAACAAGCTCAGCGTCTTACTCACTGAGCCACCGCATCCCTTATAAAGTATAAAGTAATAAAGGCAGGATAAAAAATCCAATAAATAAAAAAAGAATAATAAGACAAAATTAAAACAAAGCAAAAAGTCTGAAAGAAAAGCAAGAGTATTTTAATAAATATTATTTTGCCGTATATATTTAGCTTATTTAATCCTTTATCGGGATTACTTTGGAAAAAAATAAAATAACCATTGGGAAGAATGTTGCTATGATTGCTAGTGTATATTGACCAAATTCAACTGTTAATTTTTCAGGCAAAGCAATTTCCCACCTTTTAAAATTACACCACTGCAGTGAAAGATCCACTTTGATTTTCCAATATTTTGCAATTGTAAATCTGGCAGCTCACAGTAAGAATTAAATCAAGGTATTATACTGGATCAACCTCTATGCAGCAGACAATATAGACAGCAAGGCAGCCTCAGGATTCATCATGAAAAATTGTTGCATGATTCTCCCATTCTCTCCCCCCACCCTGCCCCAAATCTTCCCAAGATAAAGTGCTTTCAGTCCAATTTATTGCTTTGGGATAAGAGATTTAAGAATGCACTTATTCTCCCTGGCAGGTCTAACACCCATCTTTTGATCACAGCTGCAAATCTAGGTTGGCGATTTGTGGCCGTGTTTTCATCCCTTCACTAAACTTTATGCTCTTTCTCTCTACGTGAGATCAGAGGTAGGTATTTCAAAAGATGCTTGGACATTAGCCAAAATATTGCTTCTGCTCTTCCTTCTTTTCTCTGTCTTCCTTGCAGGAAGTAGAACATGCATAGCAATAGCGCTTAGACTTATATACCGCTTTACAGTGCTTTACAGCACCTCTCTAAGCGTTTTACAGAGTCAGCACATTGCCCCCAATAATCTGGGTCCTCATTTTACCCACCTCGGAAGGATGGAAGGCTGAGTCAACCTTGAGTTTGGTGAGATTTGAATTGCCAAATTGCAGTCAGTCAGCAGAAGTAGCCTGCAGTACTGCACTCTAACCATGATGCTATCCTTTCAGGCATGTCCGATTCTTGGCATTTCTCTGGGCCAGGTCTCTCCACATCTTCTGATCTTCCACTACTTCAAGTTGTTCTATGCTCTGGCTGGTTTCAGGTTTGATGGTGTCCAACCACCCTGTTCTTTGGTGGCCTGGTTTCCTTTTACCACTAACTCTTCCCAACGTAATTGCTTTCTCCAGTAAAATTCAAAAATAAGTGAAATGCAGTTTGGTGATTTTGCCTTCCAGTACCATGTCTGGTGTTATGCGTTCCATTACTTGCTGTTTGGTCACCTTTGCTGTCCAAGGAATATGCAAAAACCACAAACAAGTCAATTTTCTTCACATCTTCTGTTTTTTAGTCAGATTTTTAAATATATATATCTATATATGTAAAAAAGGCTTGTATGTATGTATGTATGTATGTATGTATGTATGTATGTATGTATGTATGTTCTAGCATAACTCTGGAGCGCCTCGAGCAATTCCCACCAAAGGTGGTACACAGATGACTTACCCTCTGGAAAAAAATACTGGGGTAAGACACCCCTGATGTTTGTGTGTGTGTGTTCCAGCATAACTCTGGAATGCCTGGCCCATTAAGGAGAGTGAGTGTGGCATCCTAGAGCAATAATTGTATGTAATGGGGGTGGAGAGAAGGGAGAGTCTGGGTTGTTAAGGAGAGTATGTGTGGCATCCTAGAACGGCAATTGTTTGTGATGTCAGTTCCTTTGCAGCTTCCTCTGGAAAGCCAGCGATGAAGTTCGCCCTCCAAACAAATGGAGAAGTGCCAGTGGTGGGTTTCAATTTTTTTTAGAACCCCTTCTGTAGGTGTGGCCTGCTTTGTGGGAGTGGCTTGCTGGCCATGTGACCAGATGGGAGTGGCTTGCTGGCCATGTGACTGGGTGGGAGTGGCTTGCCAGCCATGTGACTGGGTGGGCGTGGCCAACTTGTGAAATGTGGTGAAACTCACTTACCAACGCTATTGCTTAGCAACCAAAATGTTGGCTCAGAAACTCTGGCATTTAAAGCACGCAAGTCTTAAAGCTGTCAAGTTACAGGACCCTTGCAGCCCTAACCCTTTAGAACCCCCCCCCCCCAGGGGTGTTCAAACTTGACAGCTTTAAGACTTGTGGACTTCAACTCCCAGAATTCCTCCTCCAGTCACGTTGGCTCAGGAACTCTGGCATTGAAGTGTGCAAGTCTTAAAGCTGCCAAGTTACAAGACCCTTGCAGCCCTAACCCTTTAGAAAAAAAAACCCTAGGGGTGTTCAAACTTGACAGCTTTAAGACTTGTGGACTTCAACTCCCAGAATTCCTCATCTCGCTCTTCATCTTTATGATGTGCGGACGGGAGGGGGGAGGGAGCTGGAACCGGTTCTAAATGGCACTGTAGATTTGTGGAACCTCTTCTATAGAAGAGGTTAGAACTGGCAGGAATCCACCCCTGGGAAGTGCCTAACGGATTTGGGGCAAAGTGCCATGATCGTAGACAGGGTAGGAAAGAGGAGCACATGGGTGGGGGAAGGGAGAGGGCAGGGATGATGGGCATAGGAGTAGTGGGGAGAACCGCCCCTATCAATGGCTCCCTGTCAGACAAATGCTTCTGGGCAAAGTGCCAGGATTGTAGACAGGGCGGCAGAGAGGAGCGCACTGGGGGTGGGTGGGAAGGGAGAGGGCAGGGATGAATGGCATGGGAATAGGGAGAAGAAAGGCCCCTCTCAGTGGCTCCCTGTTAGACAAACACTTTGATGTCTATAAATACCCAGGCAACGCCAGGTTATCAGCTAGTGTATATATATTTATTTGTGGGCCAACATACAACACGACATGGTCATTCTTCCTCAAGGGATCATTATTAGCAAGGGTGGGTTTCTGTTCTATGTAGGGCTTCATAGTACAATCCCGATAAGCTTTTTGGAGATTGTCTTAAGGTTCGAGTGGGAATAAAGTCAATAAAAGCATGTTGTAAATCTGACTTCAGCCTTTACGCGCTGTAGGATGCACGACTCAAAGAATAGGGACCGCTCTTCAAAGGATTTTGTCTGACCTCACCTTAATCAGCACAAGCTTCAGCCCAGCAGGCAGGTGCCATTAAAACGCTTCGTTTACAAGGTAAGTGCACACGCAGCGCGACAAGTCCAGAATTAGTAATGCAACTCATCCGTCATTTTTATCCTTTGGGCCCTGCAGGGAGGATCTGATTAAATGGATATTCAACTCTTTGCATTAATGCGCACCCAATTTTAATTTGCATTTCATTAACCGCACCAAAAAAAGAGAGAGGCATAATTTTATTATTTGCTGTTCTGAAAGCAATTCCACCCGCGAGAACTAAACGAGTTGCCCAACTTATAAGGAAAGTAACGCAATCTTGGATGATCTGCTTTGTTCCTTCTCTTCCTGTCATACCTTTACCTGCTATAAAGGTCAGCGGAAGTTCAGGTGGACCAACAACATATCAATCTAGTTACATTCAGGCTTAAATGCTATTGTGTTTTCTAAGAAAATCCTTAGAGAAAACAACAAAAATTAGCCCCTATATGTTGATTCCCTGTATGTTGAATAAGCATGCAGGAAACAAAAATAATTGGCTAATATCATATAGCGAGATCCCCATATCAAAACAACTTACCATATTTTTCAGAATATAAGACACACCTCCCCCCCCCCCCCCAAAAAGAGGGTGAAAATCTGGGTGCCTCTTATACACTGAATATGATTTAAAATGGAATAGAAATAGATAAAGATAATATATGATAAAATTATATTTCGGTGTCACCCCTGCAATCTACCCCAATCAGTCCCACCTATGCAGATCTCAACCGAACCATTTTGTTTAAATACTGTGCTGTGTTAAATGTTATTTTCCGATTCTGGCCACAGATATGCTACCATATTTTTCGGACTATAAGACGCACCAGAGTATAAAAGGCATCATGATTTTGAAGAGGTCAATTTTTTAAAAAAAAAGTTTTTGCACTGTGCAGGCCTGCCAAACCTTCTGCATGTCTCGTTTTTTGCACATACAAAAAAGGGCATGCAGACCTTTGGGAGGTTTGTAGAGTGCTCTTGGGGGCTGAGGGGGGGGGGGCAAAAATGAGCAAAAATGGTCCATGTTTTGCTTGTTTTTTCCCTCCCCAGCCCCCAGGAGCACTTTGCAAGCCTCCCAAACCCTCTGCACGTCCATTTTTGCAAAGGGGGCGGGGTTTCAGTAGGCCAAAAATGCTGTATTTTATTTCTATTCCATTTTAAATCGTATTTTATTCCAATTCCATTTAAAATAGTATTTTATCCAATTCCATTTTATATTGCTTTTATCAAATTTTAGTAACAATTTGTTTCTGGAACTTTGCATTTTGATATGACCCAAGGGCTAATCAATAAAGACTAATTAAAAAAACCACAAAAATTAGCCCCTCTATGTCGATTCCCTGTATGTTGAATAAGCATGCAGGAAACAAAAATAATTGGCTAATATCATACAGCGGACTGAGCTCTGGTTTAAATACAGGTAGTCCTCAAATTACAACCCCAGTGGAGGTCGAAATTTCTGTACCTGAGCAAGACAGTTCTTCAGTGGGTTTTGCCCCATTTTGCGACCATTCTCGCTGCAGTTGTTAAGTGAATCACTGCAACTATTAACTTAGGAGCACGGTTGTTAAGTGAATCTGGCTTCCCCATTCACTTGGCTTGTCAGAAGGTTGCAAAAGGGGATCACGTCACCCCAGGACACTGTGACCGTCACAAATATGAATCAGTTGCCAAGTGCTAGAAGAATCATAAGTGTGAAAAATGGTCATAAGTCACTTTTTTAGTGCCATTGTAACTTTGAACCATCACTAAATGAGGGACCGTAATCCCAGGACTACCTATAAATTTTACTTTATAAGAATATAAAAAGGTTCTATTAGACCAGATTAATCCACTTTCAAGGCCAGCACTCACTTCTTATGCAGGGAATTGGACTAAATGACCTCTAAGGTTCCTTCCAACTCCATGTTCTGGCTCATTGCTTCTCAGCTATTGATATTTAGGATATATTTCCTTAGAAACTGGTGATTTCATTTAGTTCTCACAGGAAAACTGCTGAGGAACAACATTACTTTGTCCCAGCAGATGGGTGTAACTCATCAAACTAGTCAGGGCTGGGAAATCAATCAATCAATCAATCAATCAACCAACCAACCAATCAATCAATCAGAATAGAATCAGAAGGGACCTTGGAGGTCTTCTAGTCCAACCCACTGCTCTAGTAGGAAACATTTCAAACAAATGGGTGTCCAGTCTCTTTTTGAAAGCTGCTAGTAGTGGAGCACCCATAAAGGCAAGCTGTTCCATTGTCCTCCTTGTTAGGAAGTTTCTCTTTAATTCTAGGTTGCTTCTCTCCTTGATTTAGTTTCCATCCATTGCTTCTTGTCCTGCCTTCTGGTGCTTTGCCAGAAATAAGTTGACCCCCCCCCCTTCTAGAGTCTTGATGGAAGACTATTGGGAACACCAAAAATTGTGGAGGGTTAAATTTACCCTGGAAGAAGGTAGTAGCAAACAGTTCTTGTTGCCAAGAAAACCATGAACCATCCATGAAGTCATTGGATGAACTTCAAAGTCATGATCAATACTTTGAAATGGACATGGATGATTATGGATAACCAAGGCATCAATTTTAAGATAAGTCCCAAAGGTGCTTTTTCAAGAGGCCCCTGGACTCTCTTGTCTTTGTTTGAAGACATTTTCCTCCTCATCCAAGAAGCTTCTTCAGCTCTGACTGGATGGAGAGGAATGGAAGGATTTATACACCTTGCAGATAGCTGGTCATTTGCATCCTTTTAGAGGGTCACTGAGGCCACTTGGAGGTTTGTCTGAGTCATCTCAGGGTCACCTGAGTGGTGCAAAAGGGTGTGGAGCCTTCTTGGGACAGCTGAAAGGACTATGTCGTAGACTGGAGATAGATGATGTCGACTCTGTTGAGAGAGGGCTCAATTTTGACCTAGATGGTCTCTTTGATCCCTCTTTCAAACCAGCAGTCCCCTCTGTCCAAAATGTGCACTTTGCTCTCTTCAAAAGAGTAGCCTTTGTCTTTTCAATTCAAATGGACTACTGAATCTTGTCCTGATAGGGTTGTTCTCCTATGTTCCCTACCATCCAGTCAGAGCAGAAGAAGCTTCTTGGATAAGAAATGAAATGTCTTCAAAGAAAACCAAGGAAGTTGCCTCTTGAAAAAGCACCTTTGGGACAACCATGACCCGGATGACTGAGAACCTCCATAGACATTTAAGATAGGTGTGATAACTGCACAGGGAGGTCTGACCTGCTAGCAATCTAGCTGGTATCTTTTGTACCAGCTGCAGTTTCCAGATGTCTTCACTGCAGCCGGTTTAAGAATATAATCTTTATCCAGTGAAATCCTGGGACCGTTCCTCTTCCTGTGTTGTTCATACTCTCAGAAAAACAACAACAACTAAGGATAGTTCTGCTCAATGCAAATAAGATCATCAAAGGAGGGATTTCGTAAGAAGTCAGGATGGAAGAAAATTCTTCCATGTTTAGTGCAAATTGGAATCTTTCTTTCTTTCTTCTGTTCAATCATGTCTGATTTTCAAAGATTGCCTGGATAAGGCCAGTGGTGGGTTCCTACCAGTTCGGAATGGTTCAGCCGAACCAGTAGTGGTTTGATAGCCTGGGTCGCTGGAACCAGCAGCGACCCAGGCTGCCACGCCCCTGAATCTTGTTTTTTGCTTCTGTGCATGCGCAGAACAATTTTTATTCCATTGCCATTGCTTTCTTCCTAGAGCTGAGAGAGAGGGACTAGATAAGGTCACCCAGCTGGCTTTGGACTTCAGGTGGAACTAGAATTCCCAGTCCCCAATTTCTAGCCTGATGCCTTTTTTAACCATTGTACCAAAACTGGCTCTCAAGTTGAGGCTATTTGTGTTTAAAAACAAAACCTCCTCCTTAAATCTAAATCAGGGCTGTCAAACCTGATTTCATTGAGGGCCCAATCAGGGTTGTGTTTGACTTTGGGGGGGGGCTGGGGGTTGGGTTTGGCCAGGGTGGGCATGGCCAGCTTGATATCAATCATATTGGGGGCACCTGACGCCCGAGGGCTCTGCCAAAAAAAAACAGGCTCCTGAGCTCCATTTTTGGCTGGGACGGCCTCCTGCAGTCCTCTGCCAGTGAAAACAGAGCTCGGGGGGGGGGGGGCTGTGTGTGGTCCTCATGAGCTTAGTTTGTGGTTGGGATGGCCTCTGCAGCCCTCTGCAAGTTAAAACGGAGCCCCCTGAGGGTTAGGGTTAGGGCTGCAGAGGGCTGCAGGAGGCTGTCCCAGCCAAAAACGGAGCTCTCCCCAGCTTTGTTTTCCCTGGCAGAAGCACTGCGAGCTGGACTTTCACTGTTTCCAGGGCAGCCCCACAGGTGACATCTAAGCACCCCATGGGCCGGATCTAGCCCCTGGGCTTTGAGTTTGACACCCCTGATGTTAATAGTTGGCCAAATAAATGGTGGGATTCAAATTTTTTTACTACCGGTTCTGTGGGCATGGCTTGGTGGGCATGGCTTGGTGGACATGGATTAGTGGGTGTGGCTTGGTGGATATGGCTTGGTGGGCGTGGCAGGGGAAGGATACTGCAAAATCCCCATTCCCTCTTCACTCCATGGGGAAGGATAC
The DNA here is from genome assembly GCF_964273705.1 of Natrix helvetica. Lineage (NCBI taxonomy): Eukaryota > Metazoa > Chordata > Lepidosauria > Squamata > Natricidae > Natrix > Natrix helvetica. The sequence continues at coordinate 91,768,518 of NC_138551.1, forward strand.
TGCAAAATCCTTATTCCCTCCCCAGTCCAGGGGAAGGATACTGCAAAATCCCCATTTCCTCCCCACTCCAGGGGAAGGATACTGCAAACTCAAAAATATGCAGACTCAAAAATAATTCAGAGTAGGTTGTTCCTATAGGACCAAGAGATTGAAAACTAGAACTATCAAACTTGACTTCATTTTCAAGGCTTACACTTCAAAATCCCCATTCCCTCCACACTCCAGGGGAAGGTTATTGCAAAATCCCCATTTCCTCTCAATCAGCTAGGACTCGGGAGGCAGAGAATAGATGGGGGCGGGGCCAGTCAAAGGTGGTATTTGCTGGTTCTCTGAACTACTCAAAATTTCCTCTACTGGTTCTCCAGAACTGGTCAGAAGCTGCTGAATACCACCTCTGAATTGGACCTGAGCTGCAAGCATCCAGACAACTACTAGACAGTAGCAGAGAGTTGCAGTTTTCTTGAGGTCACCTGGATTTCTGCAATTCATATTTGTCAGCCATCTCATCAATGCAGAAGTACCTTTCTGAACACTTCCAATCTGATTGCACAGGTACAGTATAAGTGGTACCTTGCTCAGTAGTAGTAACTGTGAAAGGGATCTTGGAGTCCTAGTGGACAACCATTTAAATATGAGCCAGCAGTGTGCAGCAGCTGCCAAAAAAGCCAACACAGTCCTAGGCTGCATCAACAGAGGGATAGAATCAAGATCACGTGAAGTGTTAATACCACTTTATAATGCCTTGGTAAGGCCACACTTGGAATACTGCATTCAGTTCTGGTCGCCACGATGTAAAAAAGATGTCGAGACTCTAGAAAGTGTGCAGAGAAGAGCAACAAAGATGATTAGGGGACTGGAGACTAAAACATATGAAGAACAGTTTCAGGAACTGGGTATGTCTAGTTTAATGAAAAGAAGGACTAGGGGAGACATGATAGCAGTGTTCGAATATCTCAGGGTTTGCCACAAAGAAGAGGGAGTCAAACTATTCTCCAAGGCACCTGAGTGTAGAACAAGAAGCAATGGGTGGAAACTAATCAAGGAGAGAAGCAACTTAGAACTGAGGAGAAATTTCCTGACAGTTAGAACAATTCATCAGTGGAACAGCTTGCCTCCAGAAGTTGTAAATGCCCCAACACTGGAAGTCTTTAAGAAGACGTTGGATAGCTTTTGTCTGAAATGGTATAGGGTTTTCTGCCTAGGCAGGGGGTTGGACTAGAAGACCTCCAAGGTCCCTTCCAACTCTACTATTGTATTGTATTGTATTGTATTGTATTGTATTGTATTGTATTGTATTATTGTATTGTATTGTATTGTATTGTATTGTATTGTATTGTATTGTATTGATTCTCTCCCCAGTCTTAGGGGGAGGTTTACTTAACTGGCAGATGGGCTGTGCAGACTCAAAAATAATCCAGAGTAGGTTCTTCCTATAGGACCAAGAGATTGAAAACTAGAACTATCAAGCTTGACTTCATTTTCAAGGCTTACACTTCAAGATCCCTTTTAATTCCTTTGTAGCCATCTGCTCTAAGAAGAGGAAATGAGAAATCCAACCATGAATTATGCCTTTTGTGACGCAAAGCATCTCACAGCTCATGAAAGATAAAACCCCGGGGGAAAAAAAAAAGAGGATTAAAAAAATCTGATGCCTTCCCCAGACTGAAATATTGCTTATAAAGACTTGTTTGGAAGATTAAGAATTCAGTGTCAAGTTAAAACATTCAGTACAGGGCCTCAACCCCCTCCTTCTTTCGTGTGCCTCATGTCCACTTAAATCTGTACTTAGGGCATCAATGTCTTTCATAGCCTTGGACAATTTCATAACAGATATGTTCAATAAAGAGAAAAGCATTGAAATAATAGGCACTCTTCATGTTGTGAGTAGCCCACCACCAGAATCCAGATTGCTGGTTCCTTTCTGCCAGTCTATATATGCCAGATTGTATCCAAGTTTGAAGTGGTCCTCAACTTACCTCCAATTGTTCAGCGACTGTTCAAAATTACACTGTATTGCCAAAAGTATTCGCTCACCTATCCAAATAATCAGAACCAGTTGTGAGCGAATGTTTTTGGCAATATAGTGTATGATGTCCCTGGAAAATGGATTTGTGTCTGGTCCTTAAAGTTCTGTTGCAGCATCTCTGTAATCACATCCCTGTTATCAGGATCTTTGAACTTGGTTGTCTTTTGACAAATGTTTCATTACTGAAATAAGTGACATCATCAGTGCTAGGAGGGATTTTAGAGGAGGAGGAAGAGAGGAAGAGGAAGGGGAAGAAGAGGAAGAAAAAGAAAAAGAAGAAGAGGAAAGGGGAAGAAGACAAAGAAGAGAAGGAGAAGGAGGAGAGAAAAAGAAGGCAGGGGAGGAGGAGAAGAAGAGGAAGGGGAAGAAGAAGAAGAAAAAGAAGAGGAGGAGGAGGAGGAGGAGGAGGAGGAGAACTGGTGCTCTTTGAACTTGGTTGTTTTTTTGCAGATGTTTCATTACCCAACAAGGTAACATCTTTACTGGTATTAGGTATCATCACAGATACCTCATTGGTAATGTTACTTAATTAGGTAATGAAATGTTTGGAAGAAAACAACAAAGCTTGGGGAGCACCAAGGACCCCATCTAGTGGTTTTCTAAATTCTTAGTCCTAGGCTTTAACAGAGGGACAGACTCAAGATCACGTGAAGTGTTAATACCACTTTATAATGCCTTGGGAAGGCCACACTTGGAATACTGCATCCAGCTTTTGTCACCACAATGTAAAAAAAGATTTTGAGACTCTGGAAAGAGTGCAGAGAAGAGCAACAAAGAGGATTAGGGGACTGAAGCAGGGGTGGGTTCTTGCAGGCACTACTGCCAGCTTGCTCGTAAATAAAAAAAATGTCTGTGCATGCGTAGAAGCAAAATAAAGAGGGCGTCGCCTAGGCGCCGCCCAGAGAACTGGTTCGGGGGCCTGGCAGACCTGGGTTGCTGCCGGTTCCAGCGTCCCATGTCGCCAAATCACTACCAGTTCAGCCAAACCGGTCCGAACCAGTAGGAACCCACCACTGGACTGGAGGCTAAAACATATGAAGAACGGTTGCAGGAACTGGGTATATCTAGTTTAATGAAAAGAAGGACCAGGGGAGACATGATAGCAGTGTTCTGATATCTCAGGGGTTGCCACAAAGAAGAGGGAGTCAAACTATTCCCCAAAGCACCTGCGGGTAGGACAAGAAGCAATCGGTGGAAACTAATCAAGGAGAGAAGCAACTTAGAACTAAGGAGAAATTTTCTGACAGGGAGAACTATTAATCAGTGGAACAACATGCCTCCAGAAATTGTGAATGCTCCAACACCGGAAATTTTAAAGAAGAGATTGGACAGTCACTTGTCTGCAGTGGTATATGGTTTCCTGACTGAGCAGGGGGTTGGACTAGAAGACCTCCAAGATCCCTTCCAACTCTGTTATTCTGTTATTCTTGCACCTATGTTGGATTATTGGTTACACTCAGCAACTTTACAATACCCCCAGTGAGGAATTTAGGAAGTTGAAGCCCACACCTCTTAAAGTTGCTGAGGTTGTGCAGTGTGGATTAGATTGAGACCAGTGGTGGGATTCAAACTTTTTTTTTACTTTTTTCTCTGGGTGTAGGTTGGTGTGGCATGGCTTGGTGGGCGCGGCAATTACAAAATCCCCATTCCCTCCCCACTCCGGGGAGAAGGATGCTGCAAAATCTCCATTCCTTCCCCACTCCAGGGGAAGGATACTGCAAAATCCGCAGTCCCTCCCCACCCCACTAACCTGCTTTCCAGCTCCGTTCTCCTGTACAGGTCAACCAAGGAAGACCCAGCCGATGAGCTGGGACTTGGGAGGCAGAGAATAGATGCTACTCCAGGGGAAGGAAGCTGCAAAAATTCCCATTCCCTCCCCACTCCAGGGGAAGGTTACTGCAAAATCCCCATTCCCTCCTGATCAGCTGGGACTCAGGAGGCAGAGAGTAGGTGAGGGCAGGGCCAGCCAGAAGTTGCATTTGCTGGTTCTCTGAGCTACTCAAAATTTCTGCTACCAGTTTGCCAATGGCTGAATACCACTTCTGACTGAGATGTACCCTTTACTTCAGAAAAGACCAATGAGTTACAAATTGACAATTCAAGCTCATCTGATCCATCGATATAAAACTGCTTCTGCTCCCTAGATGTCTAGAAACACAAGCGTTCCTTTCACTGCATTCTTTCATATAAAAAAAAAGAATAAGAAAAACATGTAAATATCTTATTGAAATTCAGCGAGGATAAAACCTAACAATGAGACTATATAATAATATGTTGAAGGAATGGCTTAATCAAATAAATTGCATGTCCTGATTAAGAATTGATTAAAAGAGAGCAAAGGGTGGAAAATTAATACTTGGAGATTAAATTATGAATCAAAATATCAGGAAAGGATTTGAGAAATTAATGAATAGGGAATAATGTATTGAAATGGAAGGATAAAAATCCTTTATTATTATTATTTTTTTGGGGGGATGCCGGTTTGTACATTTTATATACTACCTCAGTATTCCTACTCTTTAAGGGGATAATGCTATATTGAATTAAATACATTAATTCCCAAAAGCTTAAAATGTCTTGGTTTCCAATAGCTATACTACCGACTGTCTTATAGTTCTCAATGTAGTAATACGCTTGAAAATGTAAATGAATCAGAACACCACAATAAACACACAAGGAACAGCCATGTAGATTCAACACACATTTTTGGACCCAAAAGGCTTGTTGAGAAAAAAGAGAGATCAACATAATCTCTAGGACTATCTTGTTCCGGGGAAGGTGGGCCCCAAACTGCCCCCCTAAAACTGCCCTGTGTTGTGGCCTGCCAGAGGCCAACAGATCTGGCAGCAGATTTGGACCGTGAGGAGGTTGGGGAGGAACATGGGCCAGTCCTGGAGTCTGGGGAAGGCTCTGATGGGGGCTCTGTGTCAAAGGCAGAAAGGGGGGCAGGGCTGTCTGACAGTTATCAGCTGCCTTCAGAGTCAGACATCAGTAAGGCAGGCGAACAGCTGGAGCCTGTTCCCAATGTGTGCATGTGCAGAGTTGCCAGACAAAGGGAATAGCTAAGGAACAAGGGTCGACTTGGGAGTAAAGCCACAGGTGGTCAGTGAATGGCCCCTCCCATAGGGAATAAGAGAGGAACGAAAGGGGAGTGGAGTTTGCAGGAGACAATTACTTAATTCCTGCATTCTTGCCAAGTATTGCGGCGTCTGAAAAATATCGACTGGCCACTTTCCAAGCCTGATCAAGGTCAGTAATTGTGAACTCTCTTGAAAGACTGTGGGAGAGGAAAGACTTTGCTGGAGAGGAATTCACTGTAAATCAAATAAAAGGGATTTATCGGGACGATAGACAAGAATGCAAGCAATGAAAGGAACGGAAAAAAGAAATCAGCAAGTAGAATTCTATACTCTTCATTAAGATTTTGAATATAGAAAGTCAATTTTCTGTGGAACATTACCGCTTTGAAGACCAACTTGAAACACTTCAACGAAAGTACAGTAAGTTACAGCACAATTCTATAAATAATGCTTTCTTCAGAGTACGGTTTCACAAATCCTGTAAAATCTGATTCCAACCCCACCTACAATGAATTGCACTGATTTGTTTTCTGGGAAGATGGGGTCTCCTGTCGCAGGAGATTGTGAACAGAATTGGGGTGAGGAGTTTTTCACCAAAATATAAAGAATCCCGGAAATAGTGCGTAATCTGATATTTTTTGCTGTGGTCAAACCTGGAAGCCATCGGGCTTTCAGGCCTGCCACATTTTCTACTGTGGGAAAATGGGAGGGGGATTATATGGAAGATAAAAGGCAAAGGTAAAGGTTCCCCTAGCACATATGTGCTAGTAATTCCTGACTCTAGGGGGCAGTGCTCATTTCCGTTTCAAAGCCGAAGAGGCAGCGCTGACTGAAGATGTCTCCATGGTCATGTGGCCAGCATGACTAAATGCCAAAGGTGCATGGAGCACTGTTACCTTCCCACCAAAGGTGGTCCCTATTTTTCTACTTGCATTTTTACATGCTTTTGAACTGCTATATTGGTTGAAGCTGGGACAAGTAATGGGAGCTCACTCCATTACAGGGTGCTAGGGATTTGAACCACCGAACTGCTGACCTTTGTGATTGACAAGCTCAGCGTCTTAGCCACTGAGCCACCACGTCTCTTATGGGAGATATATAGTCTAAATAATGTTCCTTTCTCAGAGAGTCAAGGACTCCTTGTCCTGCAGCTGTGATGGTGTGACTGGGAGACATCTCCAGTTATGGATGGTGCCTGATTGGACCATGTGATGGACATGTGGGTGCTGGGCAGGGACTTGAACTTTCACTTGGGTGGGGAAAACCTGGAAGCTTTCAGGTTCAGGTTTTTCCAGATGTGCCAATATGACAACTCAAATAAAATGGAACTTTGAGGAAACTCAAGCCTCAGAGTCTTCTTTCGTTGGGAGGGTGTTACCTGGAACCCCGACAATCACTCCTTTAGGCTCCTTTCTGAGCTATTGGTATTCTCTTTTAAAGCTGGACCAGTTCCCAACATTTTTAAAATCAATTAAGCCAAGTTGCATTGGACATTCTCAGTATCCCCAATTTCCCACCCACCTTTTTTTTTACAGAACTTAGATAGGTAAGGTAAAGGTTCCCCTCGCAGGTATGTGCTAGTTGTTTCCGGCTCTAGGGGCGGTGCTCAGCTCCGTTTCAAAGCCGAAGAGCCAGCGCTGTCCGAAGACATCTCTGTGGTCATATAGCTGGCATGACAAAACGCCAAAGGCGCATGGGACACTGTTACCTTCCCACCAAAGTTGGTTCCTATTTTTCTACTTGCATTTTTACATGCTTTCGAACTGTTAGGTTGGCAGAAGCTGGGACAAGTAACGGGAGCTCACTCCATTACGCATGCTAGGGATTCGACCCTCTGAACTGCCGACCTTTCTGATTGACAAGCTCAGTGTCTTAGCCACTGAGCCACCACGCCCCTATAGAACTGAGATACCAAAGGACTAAGGCCCAAAGAAGGAACAGGAAAATCCATTTTGCCAGAATCCTAAAAATCAAATGAAAACACAGGAAGTCAGGAGCAGCATTCTCAGAATCAAATGTTACACACGTCTTAATTTCTTTCTTCTTTAAAATGTTCTGCAAAGGCAGCCCACCTCTTTCGTCAGCCACTTCATAAGAAGTCTATGGAGCTTCTCAGTCATCCAGGTCATGGTTGTCCCTTAGGTGCTTTTTTTCCCCCCAAGAGGCCACTGGACTTTCTGGTTTTTCTTTGAAGAGGAACATTATTTATGCAGTACAATGCAGCGACTCATGTGGAGAACTGTACATTGGGGAAACAAAACAACCCCTTTACAAGTGCATGCTTGAAAAAGCATCTTTGGGACTTCCTAAGGAGGTTTCTTTATGTTCTCTGCATTATTGAGAAGTTGGAGACATACTTGAATAAATACCAGGGTCCAGTTCTCTCCCCTCTCCACCCCCCCAAAAGATGGCTAGCGATCATTTTACTAGTCCCCAAATCTTAGGTGTAACTTAATCCTGAATCACTGAACAGAAATTAATTCAATCAGGATGCAGTCTGGGAAGACTGTCTGCAAATGCAAAACATGTGGCTATAACAGCTAGGCTATTTTGAGGGGTCCTTGGTGCTCTCTGAGCTTGCTTGTTTTCTTGCAGATGTTTCATGACCCAACTAGGTAACATCATCAGTGCTAGTAAGGAGTGCAGCTTGCTGTCATTCTCTTGTCTTGCCCTGTCAGTGTTGGTGGGGATAATCTTAGAGATTCTTTGGTTGGGCTGTTTGCTGTTGGCTCCTTGGCAGTTTCTTGATTGGGGTGTTGTTAACTTGATTGTTGGTCTGATGTTAATCTTGGAGTTCATCTATGCTGATCTGGGTGCTGATGGCTGGTGGAGATGTGCTTAGGTCTTTTTTGTTCTCCTTTGGGCTGGTTGATTGTCTCTTTTGCACAGTCTATAGATGTTGTTAATATCTCTGTGTCTACTGATGGCTGATTTCTCAGAGTGCCAGAGTAGAAATTCCCTGGTGTTTCTGGACTTGGCTTGTGTCAGAATTTGTTGCAGCACACACAATCAGACAATTCAGCAGGATTCAATAACTTATTTATATACTTTATAATAACACATAAGGCATATATACAATACCCACACTGGTTCTTCCAATGTGGTAGTAAATGCAAGCAAACACAGGCAGAAGGAGAGAACATTTCCCGTTTCAGTTCAGAGCAGCAGACCAGTTTAGAGCTCAGCACAGACTCAGAGCTTTAGTACAGAACAGTTGAACTAAGCCACGCCCAGGCTCCTTGCTGTCTGAGTCAGCAAACAGCCCCCAGAGGCTGACCTTGTTACCATGTCTTCCAAGTCATGAACCCTTATACACTGACAGCTTGGTCTAGGATGGTCACATTTTCCCAATTGAAACAATGGTTAAATCTATAAACTATAGGTTGTGAAATTAAAGAGTTTTCATCATGTCTTCTGACTGTCAGTTGGTGTTCGTGGATGCCTTCTGCCAGTCTTCTGCCTGTTTGTCCTACATACTGCTTGTTGCAGTTGGCTCCTGTTGTAGATGATTCTTGTTTTTTTCTTCTGGGTCTTTTGGTTTGTTTAGGATGTTTTGAAGGGATTTCGTTGGCTTGTGTGCTCTGCTGATTCCATGTGGTTGTAGGAGTCAGTGGTGGTACCAGAAGCTTTTTTATTTCCCCCCTTCACCTTTCTTGTCTTCCCTTCTGGTGCTTTGGAGAATAGCTTGACCCCCCTCTTCTTTGTGGCAGCCCCTCAATTATTGGAAGACTGCTATCATGTCACCCACTAGTCCTTCTTTTCATTAGACTAGTCATGCCCAGCTCCTGAAACCGTTCTTCATATGCTTTAGCCTTCAGTCCCCTAATCATCTTTATTGTTCTTCTCTGCACCCTTTCCAGAGTCTCCACATCTTTTTTTATGTAATGGTGACTAAAACGGGATGCAACTGCCTCATATTTATGATGGTTGCAATGTCCCAGGGTCATGTGGATACCTTTTGTGACATTTTGACAAGCAAAAGACATTGGGGAAGCAAGATTCATGCCACTAACTTAACAACTGAGGTGATTCACTTAACAACAGAGGCAAGGAAGGTCGTAAAATGGAGCAAAATGTACTGACCTTGCACACTAGTCCTCCTCCCAATAAACCCTTTTTATTTAATTTATAGTGAATTCCTCTCCAGCAAAGTCCCGGCCCAGAGTCTTTCAAGATAGTTCACAATTACCAACCATTATCAGGCTTGGAAAATGGCCAGGCCCATATCTTTCAGATGCCACAATACTTGGCAAGAATGCAGGAATGAATTAATGGTCTCCTGCAAACACCCCTCCCCTTTCTCTACTCTTTTATTCCCCATGGGAGGGGCCATTCACCGACCACCTGTGGCTTTACTCCCAAGTTGACCCTTGTTCCTTAGCTGTTCCCTTCACTTGGCAACTCTGCGCATGCACACACTGGGAACAGGCTCCAGCTTTTCATCTGCCTCACTGATGTCTGACTCCAAAGGCAGCTGATAAATGTCAGACGGCCCTGGTCCCATCTCTGTCTCCGATGCAGAGCCCTCATCAGAGCCTTCCCCAGACTCCAGGACTGGCCCATGTGCCTCCCCGACCTCCTCACTGTCGTAATCTGCCGCCAGCTCTGGTGGCTGCTGCCGGGCCACAACACTTAGCAGCAGAAAGTTTGAGCCCAAATGTGGCTGTTAGTCCAGTACTACCTATATTTAATTGTGTTCTTTCTAGCTTGGTTGTAGTCTAGCTCTGTGTGAATGTTTATAGGGATCTGTAAGCGTTAACAGTAATTCATCTCTACTGTGATATTTCCAGGATCTGTTATTGGATCTGCAATGCTTGCACTTTTTAAAGCATTAATTAGATACTTCCAAGCTCGGCTTTGCAATCCAGAAATCCCAATCTTTGGGATTCAGTCTACCATGATCTAACTAGGGGAATAATTTGACAAGTTGATTGAGAATTATAAGACTTTCTCCACCCTCTGTAGTCATGAGCTGTTATGGGATATGAATCAGAGTTGGGTTCCTACCGATTCGGCCCAGTTCAGCCAAACTGGTAATGACATGCCAGCCTGGGGTGCAGAACCGGCAGCAACCCAGGCTGGCCATGCCCCTGAATCAGTTCCCCGGTTGCCGCCACCACCATTTTTTTTTGAGTTCTGCATTTTGCAGTTCTGCCGGTTTTTTTGCAGTTCTGCCAGGTTTTTTTTGCAGTTCTGCCGGTTTGCTCGTGTGCACATGCACCGTTCAATTTCCATTGAACAGTGCATGTGCACACGAGCAAACCGGCTGTAATGCTGGCTGAAACCCACCCCTGATATGGATTTGTATAAAAGCAAGGAGGTCTGCAGGTATTATCATTATTTTGCAGGCAGTAGATGGTGGGGTGGGGGTAGAGAAACATGTATTTGATCCAATATTTGGTATTCTAATTTGGTTGAGGAATGCTTTTCCCCAGTTTTGGTTGTCAAGGTAACCACAGCCTTCCTCTCTAGGCATTCCGCAGGTGTATTACTTTTCCTCATCTCTCTCTCTCTCTCAGAGACCACATTATAGTATTGCAATTGAGATTTAGAAGGAAAAAAAATAAGGGGGGAAAATGACTCAAAGTCTTTTAACATCAAGAAGACTCATTAGACGGTCTGCCTTCAGAGCAGCATTTGGAGGCTTCTGCTAAGGTTTGTAAATGTATCTCCGTCTTTTCAATCAGTCTATCAAACGGCTGGTACCAAAGCCGTGGCAATTGTGTGTTTCCCAGCCAAAGTGTAGGCAGTTACAGTAGTGCCAAAATTGTTGGAACCTTTTGAGAAAAGTTCATTTTTGAGGTTTTGATGGCTAATAACACCACTTTTTGAATAACTTTGGATATTTCTGTTTTCCAAGCGCATTCCAAATTGCAAATAAAAGCATTTATTTTGGCATGGATCATTAACTTCTGAATAGATGTTGACATTCTCTGCCCTAGTTTGGTTCTCTCTAGAAGTTTGAAACTATGTTTCTCACAGCACCCAGTTAACTTGACCACCAATTGAGGTTTATGGGAAATACAATCCACTGCATCAGAAAAGCATGCCATGAGTTCTTCTCATCATCGTCATAATCCTGGCTCCAGAGCCGTGGTGGTGCAGTGGTTACAATGCAGTGTCACAGGCTAACTCTGCCTATAACCTGGAGTTCGATCCTGACAGGGCTCAAAGTTGATTCAGCCTTTTATCTTTCTGAGATTGATAAAATGATAGATAAAAAAGCCAACGCAATCCTAAATTGCATTAACAGAGGGATACAATCAAGATCAAGTGAGGTACTAATACCACTCTATAAAGCCTTGGTTACACCACACCTAGAATACTACATCCAGTTTTCGTCACCACACTATAAAAAAAAAGATATTGAGACTCTAGAAAGTGTGCAGAGAAGAGCAACCAAGATGATTCAGGGACTGGAGACTAAAACATATGATGAACAGTTGCAGGAACTGGGCATGGCTAATCTGGTGAAGAGAAGGACCATGGGAGACATGATATCAGTGTTCCAATATTTGAGGAGTTGCCATAGAGAGGAGGGGGTCAAGCTATTTTCCAAAGCACCCTATAGCCAGGCAAGGAATAATGGATGGAAACTGAACAAGGAGAGATTCAACCTGGAAATAAGGAGAAATTTTCTGACAGTGAGAACAATCAACCCATGGAACAGAAGTTGTCTTCAGAAGTTGTGGGTGCTCCATCATTGGAAGCTTTCAAGAAGAGACTGGACTGCCATCTGTCAAAAATGGTGTAGGGGCTCCTGCTTGGGCGGGGGTTGGACTACATGACCTACAAGGTCCCTTCCAACTCTGTTAATCTGAATCTGAATCTAGTTATTTTAGCAGCCAACATGCCCCCCCATTCTTTTTAGACATTTGACAATAATGGCTGTGGTTAATTTTCATCTCGTCTTCCCCCTGAAGGGAAGATCCTCCATTTTGTCTCCTCTCCCAAAACCCATCAGGTTGGTTTGTCTGAAGGAGAGAGATAAGATTGCCTTGAAGAATTTAAGAGCCAGGAAAAAAAAAAACGGAACTCCACCGCATCAAATTGGTTTGCTTATTATCCAAGGCGGCTGCTGAATTCCTTGTCTAGGATTCCCAGTTTGGGCTCAAAATGAGCTGTCTAGAAATCGAACGTTATGATGAGAAGGGAATTGCAACTGTGTAAAAACTGCAATTCCCATGATTAATGTGAACGGAGAACTTCTATTTCAAGGCAGCTGCTCTCCAGGAAAATGACAAGCGTGGGTTTTTTTCCCCTCTTCTTCTCTAGCCTGCACAGAAGAAAATAAACAACTCCAACTGATCTTTTACTAAATAACTCTCCACAGTGGCACCACCAGTGCTCGCTTCCCCTGATCTATTGACATACCAGAAACGCTGCAGAGAAGACAGAAAAAGAGCTTCAGACAGTGAAAATAGCACTGAAGGATCCCAGGTGCATTTTATATGGGGATCAGAAGGCCTGGGGTATGAGGCAGGTTGTCTGAAAGCGACAGCAGACAAGCTTACATTAGAGACAGGAAAGGCAGTAGGTTTAAATTCTGAAATTGCTTGAGTGGCATAGCAAATCCCCCCTTCTCTTTTCCCAATAGTTCATTGCTCAACAGTGTGATTACAATTATGTTTTTTAGAGAAACATAAATGAACATGTATATCAATACCAAAAATATTTAACAGAATAACAGAGTTGGGAGGGACCTTGGAGATCTAGTCCAACCTGCTGCTCAGGTAGGAAACCCTATACCTGCAATGGCAAACCTATGGCATGAATGCCACAGGTGACATGCGGAACCCTCTCTGCGGGCACGCAAGCCGTCACCCAGCTCAGCTCGGCCGCGCATGTGTGTGCACCAGTGGCGGGTTTCAAATTTTTTTAGAACCTCTTCTGTAGGGGTGGCCTGCTTTGTGGGAATGGCTTTGCCAGCCATGTGACCGGGTGGGAGTGGCTTGCCAGCCATGTGACTGGGTGGGCGTGGTCAACTTGTAAAATGTGGTGAAACTCACTTAACAACCCTCTTGCTTAGCAACCAAAATGTTGGCTCAGGAACTCTGGCATTGAAGTGTGCAAGTCTTAAAGCTGTCAAGTTACAAGACCCTTGTACCCCTAACCCTTTAGAAAAAAAAAACCCCCAGGGGTGCTCAAACTTGACAGCTTTAAGACTTGTGTACTTCAACTCCCAGAATTCCTCCTCCAGTCATGTTGGCTCAGGAACTCTGACATTGAAGTGTGCAAGTCTTAAAGCTGTCAAGTTACAAGACCCTTGTACCCCTAACCCTTTAGAAAAAAAAACCCAAGAGTGTTCAAACTTGACAGCTTTAAGACTTGTGGACTTCAACTCCCAGAATTCCTCCTCCAGTCATGTTGGCTCAGGAACTCTGGCATTGAAGTGTGCAAGTCTTAAAGTTGTCAAGTTACAAGACCCTTGTACCCTAACCGTTTAGAAAAAAACCCCCAGGGGTGTTCAAACTTGACAGCTTTAAGACTTGTGGACTTCAACTCCCAGAATTCCTCCTCTCGCTCTTCATCTTGATGATGTGTGGACGGGTGGGGGGAGGGAGCTGGAACCGGTTCTAAACGGCACTGTAGATTTATGGAACCTCTTCTATAGAAGAGGTTAGAACTGGCAGGAACCCACCCCTGGTGTGCACCCTCCGCTGGCCAGCTAATTTTTGGGTCTCTGCAGTGCATGTGAGAGATACATGTGCATGCGTGGAGGGGGGGCGGGACACATTGCATTATGGGTGTGGACACGTGTGCACATGCTGTCACGCGTGTGCACACACTTTAGGCTTGCAAGGATAAAAAGGTTAGTCATCACTACCCTATACCATTAGCTGTCCAGCCTCTTCTTAAAATCTTCCAGTGTTGGAGCACCCACAATGTCTGAAGGCAAGTCAATTAATCAATTGTTCTCACTGTGAGGAAATTTCTCCTTAGTTCCGGGTTACTTCTCTCCTTGACTAGATTCTATCCATTCCTTCTTGTCCTTCCTTCAGGTCCTCTGGAGAATAACTTGACTCCCTCTTCTTTGTGGCAGCCCTTGAGATATTGGAGGTTGCCATTTGTAGCTCAGGGTTGAACGGTGGGGGTAGTTGATGCCCTCTGAGCTTAGTTGTTTTCTTGAGAACATTTCATTACCCAACTGGGTAACATCATCAGTGCTAGAAGGGAGTGGGATGTATGTAATCACAAGCACTCACTGCTTTTTCATGTGTTCTTCAACTTTCTCTTATCTCTTATTCTTCACGACAAAGCTAACTTCTTTATATACACCATGAGCCACAGTTTATGGTACTTCAGTGACAATAGCTCATATCATTTTAGCATCTGCAAGTTGGCAAGTTGGTCATTTTTTTGGGAGAGATTTTCAATTATGAGAGAAATCTTCCTTCCTCCCTTTCCTCTTTTCCTCCCTCCCTCCCTCCCTTCTTTCCATTAACTAGGAAGATTTAAAAATGAGCTAATTTTTACAAAGGTTATTTTTCTTCTCACTCATTGAAAATAGTTTCATTGACCCTGACTGTTTGATACTTGCTCTAACTACAGTGGTTTCCACCAAGGTCCTCTGTTCCAGCGGGAACAGAGGTTTAATCCTATTGGTCGAAGGGTCTGACAGCTCCCTATAAAAGGGCTGCTGTCAGACTCAACCTTCGCAGGATTGTTCTCACTTGTTGTAACTAATAAAGATCTGTTGTTACCATTAAGCCTGTGTGTGCCTATCCATTACCCAATCTAACACTGGTGATGAGGATGGGATTGGAAGGCAAATAGGTGAACCGAAAGAGCATAGCAATCCAGCAAGTACATCCAGCCTGGAGCTCAGCGCTGTTTCGAGCAGCCATTTTTGAGCGGCAAACTCAAAACTCCCTCTGAACACAAAATGGCCATGCATGCCCCACCGACTCCATATGACCCAGTCACCGAGCACTGGGACTAGTACATGCTACATTTTGACTGCTTCCTTGAGGCAAACGACCTCATGGGGCTTTCTGAAGACCGCAAGAAGAACATGTCCCTCAGATACTGTGGCCGGGAAGTGTTCGAGATGGTGAAAGACCTCTCTAGCTGACACCGCTACAATCAGTCACCTGGTCCATGCTTCAGCAGACACTGAGGACCTACTATGTGCCCATGCCATCCAAGCACGTTCGCCGGCATGAGTTTAACATCAGAAACCAGAAGGAGGGTGAGTCAATTAATGAGTACGTTGCAGCGCTCCGCAAGGCTGCAGTGTAATGTGAATTCCGAGACCTGGACGAGCTGATTCTGGACCACATAATTTGTGGCGTGCAGGACATTAACCTACAGAGGACGTTACTCGCTAAACCTCACTCTGCAGATCGCACTGGATGAGGCCAGGGCATCTGAATCAGCCGTCAAATCTACTGAGACTCTGCAGCGCCAAAGCACTCCACAAGACGCATGAAAGAGCACACGCGTACATCGTGAGGTTGCAGAGCCCGAGAGCTCAGAAGGCGAAGAAGATGACAGCTGCCGCATGCGCAGTAGCCGCGCCCAGCTGGCACGCAAATTCAAACCGCATCTCCCGCCTTGCTCTAGCAGTGGAGGAGACCCTGCCAGATCGGCTTGCGGTTTCCGTGACGCAACCTGCCAGCGCTGCGAGCGAAAGGGGCACATTGCCAAGGTGTGCTGGAGCGAATTCCCTGTCACTACCTGGCAGTCTAGAAGCGCACCAAATCACCAACAGCAGCCCAATCAAGGGGCCTGTCAGAAGCCACCACAGCATTCAGAGGGCGACAATAGAGTCACCTATCACACGTCAATCGGCCAAGTCCGCACCAGGCGGCCAAAAAAGCTGAAGGTCACAGTCCTCATCAAGGACTCTCCATGTGAGATGGAGATCAACACCAGGTAATCATTGACCATCATGCCGTCGTCTACCCTAAAGCAGGCTATCCCTAGCCTAAAGAAGCAGCATCTTTGCACCCCTGACATCCGCCTACGCGATTACCAGGAAAACCGGGTCCCCATCATGGGCCAAGGCACCTTTCAAGTAAAGTTCAAGCAGTTCAGTGGGAAACTTCCAGTGACAGTGGTCAGCGGCAACCTGCAGAGCCTCCTAGGGCTAGATTGGTTCCAAGTCCTGGGCCTAGAGGTGACCGGTATCAACGCCTTGAAAGACGACAGCGCTGAAGCCATCTTTAAGGAGTTCGAGCATGTCTTCGGAACCGGTCTGGGTAGTATGTGGGGACTCCAATTTCCTTTAGTTTGGACCCCAACATAGCCCCAATAAGGCTAAAACCCAGGAGAGTACCTTTTGCTCTCCGCCCCAAAATTTACAGGGAAATTGACAAGCTCGTAGGCCAGGGAATCCTAGAGCCAGTCGATCACGCACGCTGGGAGACCCCTATAGTGACACCTGTCAAATCTGACGGGTCTGCCTGCATCTGCGCGGACTACAAGTGCAGAATAAATAAAGCACTACAAAAAAGCGCCTACCCTGTACCCATTGTACAGCACCTCCTTCATTCATTAGGCCCCAGAAAACTTTTCACAGAAATGGACATGGCACAGGCATACCAACAATTGCCTGTAGATGGTGCTAGGGCAGAGGCCCAAACCATTGTGATGCATAGGGGTGCATTCAAATGTCACTGCCTGCAATTTGGCATTAGTATCGCCCCTGGACTGTTCCAAAGCATCATGGAATGGCTTTTGCAGGAGATTCCAGGAGTCATCCCCTATTTCGATGACATCTTGGTATTGGCTGCAAATGAGGCACAACTTTTCAAATGTGTACGAACAGTTTTGACTCGAATTAGAGACAAAGGCCTCCGTCCCAAAAAAGAGAAATGCCAAATTAACTTGCCAAGAGTTGAATTCTTAGGGTAACTAATCGATGGCTCTGGGATTCACCTGACCACACAAAAAATTGAAGCAATTCAGGATGCCCCCACACCTCGCAATCAAACTCAGCTGCAGACGTTCCTCGGGCTCCTTAATTTCTACAGCGTCTTTCTTAAACAGAAAGCCACAGTTGCTGAGCCCTTACACCATCTCCTGGCTAAGAACGCAAAGTGGTCCTGGGGCAGAGCCGAGGCTGCCGCATTTGCCGCAGTAAAACAACTCCTGTTGGCAGACTCCTTCCTGGTACAATACAGCCTGACCCTGCTGTTGATGCTGACCTGCGATGCTTCCCCGTTCGGCGTCGGAACCATCCTCAGCCACCGCATGCCCAATGGAACCAAAGCCCCTATTTCATTTTACTCTAGCTTGTCTGCCGCAGAGCGGAACTACGGCCAGCTGGACCGTGAAGCTTTGGCTGCAGAGCCGGAGTAAAGAGGTTCCATGAGTATCTTTATGGCCGGGACTTTGAACTGGTTATGGACCACAAGCCATTGTTGGGCTTACTGGCTTGGGACCGACCTACCCCAGTGTCATTATCACCCCGCATGATCAGATGGACCATCTTCCTAGCTGCCTACTCCTACCGTCTCATCCACTGACCAGGCTCCATTTTGGGGCACGCTGACACTCTAAGCCGCTGCCCGCTGCCTGAACTCCTTGCTGACCCTACCCCCGAGATGCCAGTCCAACTCATTGTCTGCCTTGAGACTGGGCCTGTCTCGTCCAGTGACATTGCCTGTCACTCTGCAAAGGACTCCACCATCAAACAAATTTTGAATTGGGTGTGGAGGGGGTGGCCCAAGGGGCCTGTTGGGGCTGATTTCAAAATGTATTTTGCCAAACGCGATGAGTTATCGGTTGTAAATGGCTCTTTACTATGGGGGGAACTGAGTTGTTGTTCCACCCAAACTGTGCGTTGCAGTATTAGAGGCTTTACATGTAGGGCATCCTGGAATTGTCAGGATGAAGTCTTTGGCTAGGAGTTACGTTTGGTGGCCTAACATGGATAGGGAGATTGAAGAATGGGTGGCTACCTGCACACCGTGCCAGGAGTCCAGACCAGGTCCCCCAGAGGCGCCCGCTAAGGAGTGGGAGCGACTTCAAGCACCATAGTCTAGGGTGCACATTGACTTTGCTGGCCCAGTTCATGGCCAGCCATTTCTCATAGTTGTGGATGCCTACTTGAAATGGTTAGAGGTAGTCCTGATGACCTCCACTACGGCAGAAGCGGTCATCAAGGTGCTACAGAGATTTTCTCCATGCATGGCCTGCCCGACATCTTGGTCTCTGACAACGGGCCCCAATTCACAGCCATGCAATTTGAGACCTTCCTAGCAGCTCAGGGAATCAGGCACGACCTGGTTGCGCCATTCCATCTGGCCTCCAATGGTCAGGCGGAGAGAATGGTGAGATCTGCAAAAGAGACCCTCTCTAGGATGGGCCCAGGAGATTGGCAAACATGGGTTGACCACTATTTGCTAATTCAGCACATCACACCCAGTGCCACTACAGGTAGAAGCCCCCCCCCCCGAGCTTCTCATGGGTTGCTGGCTAAGGTCCCACTTAGACCGGCTACACCCCAAATTATTCTGCCTTATCGCCCCCAGACTCCACAAGCAAGATTCGGACATTTAGCGTGGGGGATTCGGTATACGCCCACAACTATGCTGGGGGAACTCTGTGGATTCCTGCCACAGTGATAGGCATCACCGGCCCTTGCTCTTACCTCCCAGAGCTCGAGGACGGTAGGAATTGGAGAAGTCATATTGACCAACTCCGTGGCCACCTCTCCAACTCCACTCTTAGACAACCAGAGGTAACTCCTGCACGAGTTAGCCAAAGCCCTACCCAAACGGAGCAAACACTCACTCCTTCCATGGCCAGCTCAAGCCCGAGGGTACCGTGAAACTTATCTGGTTATGTTGCAGGCCCGCAGCAAGCTCCGAGCGAACTGGCTCTAGAAGCTCCAGCCATGGCCTGTGAAAGGTTCCAGGAGCTTCCACCAAGCGGAGCTGCGGAGCAAACAGGTCTGATCTGTCCAAGGTAACCCCTCCTACTGAACTGCGCGGGTCAGGCAGAGCTACCCAAAAGCCCGCCTACCTGCGTGACTACGTTCCATCCAAGAGGGGAGGGGTGTTAGATACTTGCTCTAATTTCAGTGGTTTCCACCAAGGTCCTCTGTTCCAGCGGGAACAGAGGTTTAATCCTATTGGTCAAAGGATCGGACAGATCTCTATAAAAGAGCTGCTGTCAGACTCAACCTTCGCTGGATTGTTCTCACTTGTTGTACCTAATAAAGAGCTGTTGTTACCGTTAAGCCTGTGTGTGCCTATCCATTACTCAATCTAACACTGACTATGAAAAGAAACTGGTAAACAGAGAGGCCACCATTTCTTATGTCAACTGAAGGAGTAATTCAGCAACAGTTGGAAACAGTAAAATTTGGGGTTTATAACTAGATCAGATTTTCTGGCCAATGACATTTGAAAAGGGCCCAGGACCATTTGGTTCCACAGACCGAAAATCCAGTTTTATTGTCATATACAGCACTACATCATAGAACTGCAACAATAAAAAAGCAGATAATTTACCTTTTTGCTGCCTTTTAATGGCCTCATAAAATCTGAATGCTGGGCAAGAATGAGGTCTTTATTGGATGTATACTTCCCTTTTCTCTGAAAACACACAGTGGTTTATTATGAGGAAGGTTTCTTCTAATTTTATTTGACCAGCCCTTAAAATAGGTTGGCCTGAGAAAAAAAGTGATTGACCACAAATTCAAGTAAAGTGGGGAGGTAAACATCCTTACCCTAAGCACAGCTGGCAAATTCAGAAAATGAAAACTGTTTATATTTTTGGAAAGACCTTTACAGCTTGTAGCAATAGTACTTAGACTTATATACCACTTTACAGTGCTTTTACAGCCCTCTCTAGGCGGTTTAGAGAGTCAGCCTGTTGTCCACAACAATCTGAGTCCTCATTTTACCCACCTTGGAAAAAATGGAAGGCTGAATCAACCTTGAGCCTGGTGGGATTTGAACTGCCAAACTGCAGGCAGTCGGCAGTCAGCAGAGTAGCCTGCAGTACTGCAGTCTAACCACTGCACCCCCGAGGCTCATTGTAGCCTGATGTAACAGAATCTTGAAAGCCTTTCAAAGCAATTCTCATCCCAATTTATCCTTAGTGTAAATAGAGAAGAATAACTCTGAGTCACATTCTCATGCTTCCCGTTCTCTTGGACTAATGAATCTTTTCAGACAAATGGTTATCCGATTTTTTCTTTTCTATAATGTTCCTCCTTTTCAGAGTCTATTAGACTTTCCACCACTGCCTTAAATGCCACATTATGTTAGGCATATCATGCTTGAAAGTGTCAGATATGACTCTACTATTAATCCTACTATGTTAGGTACTTGAGAGACAGTCACACAGGTGAGGGGCTTGACATATTCTCCAAAGCCCCTGAGGGCAGGACAAGAAGTAACAGGTGGAAGCTAATCACAAGGAGATCTAACCAGAACTAAGGATAAATTTCCTGACATTGAAAACAATTGGTGGCAGCAGTGCCTCAGATAGAAAGCCCATACAGAGAGTGGTGAGGACAGCTGAGAAGATTATAGGAAACTCACTTCCCGTTATTCAGGATGCTGCTTATAAGCACTAAGTGTTTGAACTCAAAGCATTGTTAGAGACCCTAAATACCCACTTGGTGGTATGTTTCTGTTGCTTTCCTCTGGGAGGTTTTGAAGTATTTCTAGCAGGATTACCAGATTCTGTAACAGTGACTTTTCTGCCGCTGCCTGTCAAACCTGCCCAATCTGGAAAGGAAGATCCCTGACTCTATTTGAAATGATAAGCTATTTTACTAATGGTTGCTGGCTGCAGTAACATCAGGCTAGAACTAAATTTCCCGTGCAAAAAGTTACCATTCCCCCCCCCCCCCTCATCCCAGCCCTGCCCCATGATCAGTTCATCCTCAGCCAATGTAGCACCACATAGGTGTTTTGAGAAATGCTGAGATGTTTGATGCAATCCACATTCCAATCTCAGGGTGTGTGGCCTTGAGTGCTGGCACAAAATCATTCTGTGCTTCCCTGGTCAAGCTGTCTTCCCCCCTCCCTATTTCCCATCACATCCCCACACAGGGTTATTGTCCATATGCTTCTCCCCACAGCATTTGATGGCAGGATGCCAGTGACGTGCCAAGCCGAAGATGGCAGACCTGACATTGCCCCTGCATTGTGGAACAGTAATTACCGAGTCTGTCATTTGCACCTCAATAACTGTCTGGTTTGGTACAATCACTAGATGGACAGGTACAGACTTCAACACATACTATAGTTAGGGCTGCAGAAAAAAAAACAATGATAACCATCCTGCCTTCAATTGAGGACTTGTATACTGTACAGATCAGAAAGAGGGCTGTGAAATTATCTACAGACCTCTCACATTCTGGACATAAACTGTTTCATCTTCTGCCCTCAGGATGCCTCTATAGGGCCTTGCATACCAAAACAACTATCAATCAATCAATCAATCAATCAGAATAGAGCTGGAAGGGATCTCGGAGGTCTTCTAGCCCATGGGATGCTTAGATCTGGCCCACGGGGCTGCCCTGGAAACAGTGAATGACTGGCCTGCAGTGGCTCTGCCAGTGAAAATGGAGCTCGGAAGGGCCATGCACAGCCATCCTGAGCTCCGTTTTCAACTGTGACGGCCTCCTGTAACCCTCTGCCAGCAAAAATTGAGCTTGGGAGGGCCGTGAGCGTTCTAGCCACCACAAGCCCCCCTGACATAAGTGATGCCGAGCTGGCCACGCCTACCCTGGCCATGCCCACTGGCTCCCCGAGGTCAAACACAGCCCTGATGGGTCCCTCAATGAAATTGACACATCTGCCCTATACCATTTCAGACAAATGGCTGTCCGGTCTCTTTTTGAAAGCAGTAATGGAGTTCCCACAGCTTCTGAAGGTACACGGTTTCGCTGGTTAATTGTTCTCACCGTTAGGAAGTTTCTCCTTAATTCTAGGTTGCTTCTTTCATTCATCAGTTTTCATCCATAGTTTCTCATCTTGCCTTCTGATCAGAGATGGTATTCAGCCGGTTCAGACCAGTTCGGGTGAACCAGTAGTGCCAACGATCATCTGGCCCCGCCCACCTGCCCCTGCCCTATCTTGTCCTTTATTTCCTGCTTTGTAGCTCATCTCAATCATGCGGCACAGTTGATTCCCCCCCCCACTGTTCTACTTACCATTGCTGACTTGGAAGGTAAGCAGCTGAGCTTCTAAGTGCTCTATTTTAACCGCTGTGTGCCAAGCGCTTTAGGCACGCATGCAAAGTGAGCTCTCACCAAACTGGTTGTTAAACCAGCAACATCCCACTACTGCTTTTGATGCTTTGGAAAATAGGTTTACCACCCCCACAACCCTCGCAAAAAAAAAACCCGAAAGGAACCCAAAAAATATCATAGAAATAGAATATCACAGAGCAGTGCGGGTGAACCGAGTGCCAAAAAGGAAGCGCACGCTCGTCTGGGCCACAACCTGGAAGAGGAGCTGTCCAGGGGGCATGCGCGTGCCAGAAAATGAACTTCCAGTTACTGGCGCAGGAATGGGCACCAGGTAGCTAGTCTTCCGGTTGCTGGCATGCATGTGTGCATGGCAATCAGCTGGCTGGCGTGCATGCTCATGCTCAGACCAGCTCTTCCAGTTTCCGGCACTGCTGTACGCACAAAGATCGTTGTGTGCGCACGCGTGCCGGAAACCCAGAAGAGGAACGGGTGACGCCGCACGTGCTAGGTGACATGGCTCCATGTGCCACTTTGGGCATGCATTGCATAGGTTCGCCATCACGGTCATAGAGTATTAAAACATCATATAAATATCATAGAATAGAAACCAAAGCATATTATCCAAAGTAACCGTACAAGATGTTCAAAACTTCTTATTTCCCTTCTGCTTTTTCACAACCGCTCCTTCTCTTGGTGTCTGACTTCGATTGTTGCCCTTCCGCTGCTTCTCGTGCAACATCTTGCATATTCATTTCTTGCATTTGGGGAAAACAAGGTTAAAGGCTGTAGTAGCACCTGCTTCCTCTGATGGCAAAGCTAACAGGATCTTTTTCAGGTGCTAATATGACAGTGATGCTAATGAACCTTTGGAACTAAGAGGTCATTGTCTCCTTTTTTCAGCCCACTACTTGGAGCTGAAAAGCACCCCACAGCTTAGCACCCCGCTGAATGGACACAAAGCTTATCAGATTTATCTGCAGAGGGGAAGCCAGTGCACTTTCCTCAAGTGACAAATGTGTTCAATATTAATGGGCAACAATTAATGGGACCCTTCTGCTACTCGACTGAGCCTATGATTCTACTGTGTAAGAAACAACCTTGAATTGCTTGTAAATGATCTTCTTCTTCTTCCTCCTCTTCTTCTTCCTCCTCCTCCTCTTCTTCTTCCTCCTCCCCCCTTTTTGCATTCCTTCATTTTAAGAATTATTTTAAGACTTATTGTTAGTTTATTGTATGCCACTCTTGGTACTTTTCAGAGGAAGTCTAATTTGAGATGAATTGTTTTACTCGTGCTGTATTGATCAGTGGGTGCCAGCTATTTGTACTCTTCTATCTTCTTTCCCCCCCCTATTTGTAGCCAGTGAGAAAGGATTGCTGTGTGTCTTTAGAAGTTATACAGAGTTCAATATGTGTCATCATAGCCAATCCAGGAGAGAGGAAATTAGTTGCACCTGACATTGATTTTGCCATCTTACAAAGAAAGTTTAGGAGTCTGATTCTTCTTGCTAATACAACCAAACATTTTTGTTTTGTTTAATGTACCTGAACCATGCAATAAAATTATATCTTTAATTCTTAACTAAAGTTAAGATTCAGCCTACTATAAATATACCACTATCCTATGTCATTCACTCTAGCAATCTAAATTTCCTTTCAACAATCCATGGTGTAATTAGATTCAAAAACCAATCACAGCGTTCAAAATAGTTCCCCTTTATAGTATGATAGTCATTTTCGAGATCTGTAACTGCACCCATGTAAGTTGGGCAATAAGTCACTCAGAACTAAGAGATGGACAGAAATTAAATTTGATACTGGTAATAATCCAAATTGTCTGAATAGTGGATGTGATAGTACCTAGACATAGAAGAAGAGAAAGAACTGAAGAAAATATTGTTGTTTGTTATGAAGTCATGCAGAAGTTGGACAGAGCTTAGACTAGCTTTCATGAAAGAGATTTTAATGCATTACATAATGCAATTCGCAAAATCTTTGTTGTTAGTTGTGAAGTCATGTCCAACCCATCGCGACCCCATGGACAATGTTTCTCCAGACCTTCCTGTCCTCTACAATCCTCTGGAGTCCATTTAAGTTCACGCCAACTGCTTCAGTGACTCCATCCAGCAACCTCATTCTCTGTTGTCCCCTTCTTCTTTTGCCCTTAATCTTTCCCAGCATTAGGCTGTTCTCCAGTGAGCCCTTCCTTCTCATTAGGTGGCCAAACTATTTGAGTTTCCTCTTCAGGATCTGGCCTTCTAAAGAGCAGTCAGGGTTGATCTCCTTTAGGACCAGTGGTGGGTTCCTGCCGGTTCTCACTGGTTCGGGCGAACCTGTTGGTCAATGAACCCGGAAGTAAGTTCCTGCCCCGGCCCTGTCACTCACTCGCTCGCTCGCCCCCACCCGTCCAGAAGCTGCTCCATTGCTCACTCCCCCCCGCTGAGTGGGGTGGGGAATCCTCCCTTTCCTCCTCTCAGCAATCTTTTGCAAAGGGAAAAAGCTCTGAGAGGAAGGGAAAGCCTCCCATCGAAAACGGCACTGAGTGGGGTGGGGAATCCCCCCGTTCCTCCTCTCAGCAATCTTTTGAGAATGGAAATAGCTCTGAGAGGGGGGAAAAGCCTCCCATCGAAAACGGTGCTGAGTGGGGTGGGGAATCCTCCCTTTCCTCCTCTCAGCGATCTTTTGCGAAGGGAGGCTTCTCAAAATGGGACGCCCCCATCTCTTTGCACCCTTCAATCCGTCTCTCTCTCTCCCTCTGCCCTCCCCCAATGGCTCAGCATGAAAAACTGGGGGGGAACCGTGCAGAGGAAAAGGAGGAGGAAGGAAAGGGGGGAGAGAAACGGGGGGAGGAAGAGAGAGAAAGAAAGAGTGACACACAAAGGGGGGAAGTTGGGAGATGCTCCCTCTAAATACTGACGCCCTCTGCTTTTGGGGGGAAAGGAGAGGAGGGTCCTTGGTGAACCTCTACCCCCTATTCCCCCTATCCCAGTTAAGCCAGCTCGGTTGGGGACCCAGCCTTTCTAACTTCATTTGGGATCTTCTAACATCCCACTCCCACCCAGTCACATGGCCAGCAAGCCACTCCCACCCGGTCACATGGCCGGCAAGCCACTCCCACCCGGTCACATGGCCGGCAAGCCACTCCCACCCGGTCACATGGCCAGCAAGCCACTCCCACAAAGCAGGCCACACCCACAGAGTAGGTTCCAAATTTTTTTGAAACCCACCACTGTTTAGGACTGACCAGTTTGATCGCCTTGCAGTCCAAGGGACTCGCAGGAATCTTCTCCAGCACCATAATTCAAAGGTCAGAGAAAATAACAAAATATAAATATCTGCAAATAAAAGTATATCAACCATGTCAAAATAAAGCAAAGGTAGTGTCAAGAGTAATAGATACCTTGGGTGCAATCTTAAAACAACTGGAGCACTACTTGAACTCCATCGGCATTGACAAATTCACCATCAGTTAATTGCAAAAGGCAGCATACTTGGAACAGCTTACATCCTCCGTCCATATCTGTAGCGCCACAAAATCAACATCTGCCTACCTCAGGTCCTTGGGAAGGACAAAAATGCCAAATCCAGCCTGAACATTTGACTGACTGTGCAACCAATCAACACAATAACAACAGCATAGACATATTTTTGCTACTGCTTCCAACTTCTGACTATGGTCAGCTTCAAAATTGCGCTTTCGCTGTTACAACTATTATTGCTTCTCAACTTGTCAACAAACTGGTGGAGGGGGAAGGGGGAGATGGAATGTAGGCTCCAGACATCAGGAAGCCAGCCACAAGAACCAAGGACACTTGGGCAGACGTTTACCAGAGCCAAAAGACTTTCTCACAACAATACCAGGAGACGCCATTGGACAATGTGACCTGGTCTAATAGGGGGCGGGAGAATCTAAACTTTAACGATGTGGATTTGCATGGGAAATAGTTACCGGTATATCTGGTTTTGCCCTCATCATTTCCAAAATGATATATCATATTTTTTGCTCCATAAGATGCCCCTGACCATTAGAAAGACTCCTGTTTTTGGCATCTGTGCACCCCGTTTTTGGCCTCCGTGTGCCCTATTTTTGGCCTCTGCATTTCCCCATTTTTGGACTCGGTCTGTCCCATTTTTGGCCTCCCTGTGTCCTGTTTTCGGCCTCTGTGTGCCATGTTTTTGGTCTCTACATGCCCTGTTTTCGGCCTCCATGTGCCCCATTTTTGGCTTCTGCCTACCCCATTTTTGGCCTCTGTGCATCTTGTTTTCAGCCTCCGTGTGCCATGTTTTTGGCCTCTGTGCCCCCCCATTTTTTCGGCTTTGTGTGTCTCATTTTTGGCCTCCGTTCATCCCATTTTCGACCTCGTGTGCCATGTTTTTGGCCTCTGTGTGCCCCATTTTTGCCTCTGTGTGCCATGTTATTGACCTCTGCACACACTATTTTTGGCCTCTGTGTGCCCCATTTTCATCTTCTGTGAAGGCCAAAAATGGGTGTGTGGAGCCCAAAAATGGGGCATGTGGAGTCCAAAAACAGGGCACATGGAGGCTGAAAATGGGAAGTGCGCAGGCCAAAAACGGGAAGCGCAGGAGGCCAAAATGGCCAAAGGGTGGGGGCAGGAGGGAGGGAAGAGCTTTGGCAATATTTGCTTCATAAGACACTCAGACATTTCCACCCACTTTTGGGAGACAAAAAAGTGTGTCTTATGGAGCAAAAAATACAGTATTCAATAAAGTTTTGCATTGCTGAAGAGAACTGATGTCGCAATGGCATAACGTGCGATCTTGGTGCTCCGAGATCGCAGTCGAATTCCTGCTGCTGGACAGTCCATTTGGACCTAAACCCTCCCGCAGAGACAGTGATTGAGAAGGGCACCTCTTGCTGATCTCAGGGACTCCGCAAAGTCCCTGAAAGATCCAGGAATAGCCCTTTTTTCCAGCGACAGAAACACAGCTAATGAAGCTGCTGAAGTTGGGACAGCTCCAGAATGGGAAGAAAGCAGAAAGAGAAAGTGTGTCGAATTGGTGAGGAAATTTTATTATTAGAGGAAGAGACTACCCAAGAAAATTTTTTAAGTTAAGTTAAGATCGAAGGCAAAAGACTGTAGGTGGCGAGATTGAACTGCATTGAACTTAGTGTGTTATCCAGTTTCTAATTTCTTTTTTTTCACGGATGGAACTTTTGCAGGGGCTCCCTATTTTTTAAACTGAATGGATTAATTCTTTCTTCTTCTTTTTTCACTTTTGCTTATACCTATGGATTAAAATTCTCCTTCTTTTTTTTATAATGCTTGATTTGATTGATTGGATTGTTTTTGATCTCCATTTAAGGGTTTTTTTCTTTCTTAAGCTTGGAATATAAAGAAGAAAATAAGAAGGATTATAAAGAGGGTTATAACAACAGGAGGAAAAGCAGTTACACTGCCACTTAGAGGCTGGAGGCTGGATACATTGTTTTTTCTTCTTACTCTTTGATCACTTGAGATTTAAGGTTCTTTCAGATTGTTTACTGACAGTGATAGTAGGAAGTGCACAAGTTGTTTATACAGGTGCCTTTTGGAAGTTCTATCACTAGCGATTGGAGAGAAGACAACATTTTGACTTGAAAGATAATAAATGAACCTGTTTGAAGTTTATTAAAATAGCCTTGAACCCTATAGTGGCAGTATCTGCAAAATTAAAAGAATAGCTCAGCAGGAAAAGGAAACTGTAACATTGCAAATGATTATGTTTGAAATTCAAAATCTATTAGTTGTGACAGAGATAATTGAAAAGAGTTTGGAGAATATGGAATACAAAACAGAAAAATCTGATGGAGAAACTGAGGATGTTTACCAAATGAAGAAAGTGGAGGACAGAGTTCAAAAGATGGAAGAAAAAAATGAGCAAAGAGATAAGAAAACTGTGGATTCTGACAACAAAGTGAGCGTGGTTGGCAATGGCAAGAGCGGAATATGGAAAGGGGAGATGGATGGATTGGAACTCTAGCCCAAACTTCAAAGCACAGAAGAAGAAAAGAGAGAAAAATTGATGGAGATAAGGAGAGAAATCTTGATAGAAGCACTAGCGATAACCAAAGATAAGATGATGGAAAGAACAGATGTTGGGTTTCAAGCTTTTGTGAGATACGAAAGGAACAGCATGTTGCCAAGGGAGGTTTATACAAGATTTATTAAGAAAGTAACTAGAACATTAATGCTACAAATGGCAAGAGAAATAAGACCGTACTATTGCTGGAGGGATACAGGTTGATGCAATGAAAATGTATAATGAAAATTAAGCTAAAATTTAGTTTACTAGTAGTATGTATAAAATGAAGCGACAATAGCTATAGTTAAATAATGATTAATAATGATAACAATACATATAGATATATTAGTTTGATAATATGAAATTTTATATAAACAATATATGGAGATTGTGAGAGGAGGTTTAAAAGCTTTATCTAGAATATGTTATAAAGATGTATTGTGATTGGATGATTTTAGAATGATTTAATGGAATGTTATCATATAATCCTATTCTAGATTTTGAATATTATATATAAAAGGACGTAAAAACAATTATAGTGAAATTAAGGTTGAGAGGTAATAATTGTGATATACATGAATATAGGTGAATTTAAAATATGTGATTTGATATGAAAAGCAGGTGGTGACTATGGAAGAGATGCATGGAAATACTGTAACCAACTGACACACTTTCTACAATTTGTAATGGAAGATGGGTTTTTTTATTTTTATTTTTATGTTTGTTTGTCCTTGTTTAAAAAACAAATAAAAATTATTTAAAAGAAAATAAAGTTTTGCCTTAAGAGATTGGATCATCTCGGGTATGCTTGCTTTGGTTGGGTTTGTCAGTTGGAATGTTGACACTGCATTGGAGTTCTGAGAGGGTCCCCATCCAAATCCTAACCAGGGCTGACCTTGCTTATCTTCCAAAGCCAGCCAAGGTCAGCTAGGTGTGGTCAGCTATTGAAACTCCATTTTTATACTTACAGACACCTAGAATGAAAAACAAGGTAAAACAACACAGATATTGTTTTACAACAAGAAAATAAAAGTGAAGATGGGTGGAATGCATGAACAGATGTGAAATTTAGAGGTACCAAGTAAAGCATACTATTTCTTCTTCATTAAAAAAAAAAGACTTCTAAAAATGGAAAAAATGCAATAAAATTAGAATGACACTGCCTGTTTTATTGCAGCTAGAAATAAAATATTTATTCGCTTGTCACCCGCAGGAAATTCAGCTAACTTACAAAGCCAATGACCTCATGTTGATCTCTTTTTTTCTCTCTCTCTTTCTCTGCATGAGGTTATGGAGACCCTAATCCAGCCTTTTATCTTGTATCCACAATTAGAATGCCAAGATTGGAGAGTTTTTATCTGCAGGGTGAAAGTGACTGAGCAAACTTCAAAAGGCATCATTTTGCCTGCATCTTAAACCTCTTCTTAATTATTATATCCTTCCTGCAAAAGAAAAAAAAATATTAGAAAGAAGGAAAGGAGGAGTTTTTTTAAAAAAAACCACGTTTTAAAAACATGTCAATCACAAAGCAGTACATTTTAAACGACTCAAACAATGCATTTAAGCAAATCCCAGACCTTTTCTTCTCACTGTCCATTAACCAAATTGTAATGTTTGAGAAAAATACCTCTTATTATGATATTAGCATGCAGGGCTGGCTAAACTGCTCAAGGAATTAAAAACAGAAGATTAAACGCCTTGCTTGGTGATACATCTTTGCAAATCATTTTTTAATTTGCAGCAGTAGGTCAGCAGCAAATGCTGAGATCGCTGACTAGACGATGCCCAGAATGGGTGATGACTTTTTAAGACTGCATTTATTTGATTCCTACTGCTTTTGTATAGGTTTGGCTACAAATCAACCCGGGAACTTCTGTCGATAAAGGGGGGGACTAAAATTTCCTTTGTCTTTGCAATACAGGGAGTCCTTGATTTACCACAGTTCATTCAGTGACCATTTGAATGTACAATATCACTGGAAAAAAGTGACTTAGGGCCATGTTTCACACTTACAACCATTGCATCCCCTTGGTCATGTGATCAAAATTTAGACGCTTGGGAACTGACTCATATTTATGAGGGTTACAATGTTCCGGGGTCACATGATCCCATTTTGTGGCCTTCTGACAAGCAACGCCAATGGGGAAGCTGGATTCACTTAACACAATTGTGTGGCTAACTTAACAACGGAATTAATAAATGTCTTACTTAGCAACAGAAATTTTGAGCTCCATTGTATGTCAAGGACTATCTGTATGAACAAAAACTTAACTGTAAGTTCTCTCTCTCTCTCTCTCTCTCTCTCTCTCTCTCTCTCTTTCTCTCTTTCTCTTTCTTTCTTCTTTCTTCTTTCTTTCTCTCTCTCTCTCTTTCTCTTTCTCTTTCTCTTTCTCTTTCTTTCTTTGTCTCTTTCTTTTTCTTTGTCTCTCTGTCTCCCTCCCTCTCTCTCTCACGCACACAGACACTTTGAGGAAGAAGTATTAGGCAAAATTTCTCCCTGATGAACTAGATACTGACTTCTAAAGCCTTCCTTTTTACACAAGTCCTTCCTTGCCATTCAAAATCCATGAGTTCTGCTGCTCCTTCAAGATGGAAAATTGGAGGTTCAGTTGTGATAGAGAACGTGGTAGAGGAATGGCTTCACCATTGCAAGCCGTCAACAAATTCACCTGTCAGAATAAACGGGTACATTTGACACAGAGTTTTGTCAAACTTCCTTCTGCCAAAAAAAAAAAAAAAAACAGAACATTTCAGCATCACAAGGTTTAATATTTAGTCTTGGATATGCCAAGGCAAAATACAGGGCAACTAAATCCTTTTAATCTTTATTAGGTAAGCACATGTATATATGACTATAAGCTATTTTTATAGCTCAAGTCATCTAATAAAAAGTCTCTCTTTGCAAGGTAAATCAGGAATAATCCATCTGACCTCCTTTTTCTCTCCAAAGGTTGCAACTGATATATTTCACTTGGGTTCTTTAATGCAACATGGTGAATTGCTATTTTTTTAAAAAAAGGCATTTGATTGGAGAGACTGCCTTTCTCCCTACTTCCTATAATGGGGTTTCACAACTGGAGAATATTTGGTACATCTTTAGGGGAATAATCTCCTGGATAAATGTTTCTGGATAGTTGTTAAGGATCTTACAATCGAATTAACTAACTCAAATTTACCTCTAAGGTTTTCCTCCAAAACCAATGTTCCTTTTGATCCATATCAAAAAGATCCAAGTTGTGTGAAAACTTACTTCCTGTTTACTTTGTATGTTCAGCCATTCTAACAAAATAAAATTCAACGTAGAGAAAAGTAAAGCCTTACACTTAGGCAAGAAAAGTACACACATAGACTGGGTGAAACAAGGCTTAATAGCAATAACTGTGAGAGGGATCTCAGACTCTTAGTGGACATCCAATTAAATATGAGCCAGCAATGTGCAGCAATAGTCAAAAAAGCCAATGCAATCCTAAATTGCATTAACAAAGGGATACAATCAAGATCAAGCGAGGTACTAATACCATTCTAGAAAGCTTTAGGAAGACAACACTTAGAGTACTGCATCCAGTTTTGCTCACCACAATATAAAAAAGATGCTGAGACTCTAGAAAGAGCACAGAGAAAAGCAACCAAAAGAATTAGGGGACTGGAGACTAGGACATATGAAGAACAGTTACGGGAACTGGGCGTGGCTAGTCTAGTGAAGAGAAGGACCAGAGAAGACATGATAGAAGTGTTCCAATATTTGAGGGGCTGCCACAGAGAGGAAGGGGTCAAGCTATTTTCCAAAGCAACTGAAGCCCAGACAAGGAATAATGGATGGAAACTGATCTAGGAGAAATAAGGAGAACATTCCTGACAGTAAGAACAATTAACCAGTGGAATGGCTTGCCTTCAGAAGTTGTGGGAACTTCATCACTGGAAGCTTTCAAGAAGAGACTGGACTGCCATCTGTCAGAAATGGTGTAGGGTCTCCTGCTTGAGCAGAGAGTTGGACAAGATAAGCTAAGGTCCATTCCAACTAGAGGTGAGTTCCTACCAGTTCAGCCTGGTTCTGCTAAATTAGTAGTGGTTTCCCAGCCTGGATTGCTGGAACCGGCAGTGACCCAGGCCTGCCACGCCTCTGAACCAGTTCGGCATTGTTTTATTTTCATTTTTAAATGTTCTGCGCATGCGCAGACCTATTTATGGGTGACTGCAGATGCACACGAAGTGAGCGGCCACACGCAAAATTGCATGTGCACCGAACCAGCAGTAATGTCGGCAACAACCCACCCCTGCTTCCAACTCCGTTCATCTGTTACAAACTGTAAGTAATGTTGATATGGGACTATTTTAGAAAATACGAAGTATGAAAAGCAATAGGAAATTAAACCCATCTCTCTCCTACTTGGGCATAAGAAGTAAAGTCTGTTAAAATAATCCTATACGGAAAAAAAATACAAGTAGAACCCCTTCCCCCCACAACCAAGCCTCTGTGACACAGAGGTGCTTCCTCCTGGATTGGTTAGTAAATGGAACATCAACAGTGTAAGTACAGCATCCATGAAGAATTAGTTTTACCTAAAAAGAAGGATGGGCAGCAGCATCCTTTAAAGTGTCATCTTTCAACACCTTTTATCATCAGACTCTTGCATCCGGTGAATCAAGGAAGCCGTAAAAACGGGGCTTGTTTAACTTGGAAGCATTTGCATTCAAAAACATTGGACTCCGATGAATATGAATATTGGCACAGACGGACAGTAACGCCTATTGGATGGCAAAAGAATCTCTCTTCAGAATCTTAATTAAGCAGAGTCCCAAATGGGTGAGGGTTTCGTACTGAGTCTTTAATCCTGCATTAGTTTACTTAATTTTATACAGCCTTTCTGTCTTAGATCCTTTCATAGGAAACTGGAGAGCAAACCTAAGGTCTCTGGAGTGTAAATCATGTGCTAAAAGTATTCATGAATGTCCCCCCTTTCTTTAAAAAAACAGCACAGCAGCATTTGTGTTAATTAAGTTAACAGAATAACGGAGTGGGAAGGGGCTTTGGAGGTCTTCTAGTCCAAAGCAGGAGACCCTATACTATTTCAGACAAGTGGTTGTCCATTCTCTTCTTAAAAGCCAGTGATACAGCGCCCACAACTTTTTTTTTTAAACAAAGTTTTATTGGTTTTCAAGTATATAGGGAAGGGTAAATAGGTATACAATTTTTTTTGGCAGCTTTCATACTGCTGGTAGAGATCCCAGCACGATACTCATTTATATAACATTGTACAACAAATTTATAGAAGAAAACAGTAAACCAAATCTTACTCTATATTGTTAGTCTTGTGTTCCTACATGTTTCTCTTTGTCGTTTTCTAATATATCACTAACTGCTATTGATCCAAATAATTTTATTTTTGAGATCTGAGCCTTTTCGATATTGCTTCTTCCTCCCTGTCGCTAGGGAGAGCCTCAGTGCCCCCCTCCTTCCCGTCTTGGATCTTACTGTCTTGTGTTTTACTGTCTCTTTCACTACTCCCACTCAGTTCCTCCTCTGAGAGTGGAAAATTCTTTTTAATGAAGGCCTCCGTCTCCTGGACTGTATTGATTCTGATCCTATTTCCCTCCCAGAAGATTAACATCCCCTCCGGAATCAGCCATTTAAACCAGATCCCTTTTTCATATAGTTTTTTTTGCTAGGGAGGAAAATTTCCTCCTTCTATCTCTTATTTTTTTGGGGATCTGTTTGAGAATGGTGATCTCTTCACCCTTATATTTCAATGGTCCCTCCCTTTGGGTCGCAAGTACCTCGTCCCTTGTGGATCTCCTGACAAACTTAACATGTATGTCCCTCGGAACATTGTGTCTTCTAGCATATGCTGAATTTATTCTATATGCTAGATCCATA
Source organism: Natrix helvetica (assembly GCF_964273705.1). NCBI lineage: Eukaryota > Metazoa > Chordata > Lepidosauria > Squamata > Natricidae > Natrix > Natrix helvetica. The sequence continues at coordinate 91,802,684 of NC_138551.1, forward strand.
TCCCACCATGTTTGTTTTTTATCTCTCTTGAGATAGTCTGCTAGAATTGTACTCATAATATCTTTAAGGTTTTCATTCTCTGTTTCTGGTAAGTTCTGGAATCTAAGAAAAAAGGACATTCTTTCAAATTCTACTTTTGTCTGAAAATTTTCCATATCTATGTTTCCCTTATTCATTGCTTTCACTTCTTCCCCCAGCCCCGCCATTCCGTCCTCTAACACCAAAATTCGTTGTGTATTTCCAGCTATATGTTCTTTAACCACTCTGAGTTCTTCTTTGATCTCAGCCCTCATTTCATTCTGTCCCTTCATAAGTTCTTTAAACATTTCCATAACAGATAATTCCTTAGGATCCTCCCCAGCCACTGCTTTCTGAAACATTGACGATATCTTAGACTGTTGCATCATGGGACTTGGGGCAGCCGATGAAGGGGCTGAGTGCGCTTTGCCGGTAGGGGGTTTCCTTGCCGCCATTTGTTTAAGTTCAGAGATGCAAATCCTTGCCAAGGGAAGTGGTGTCAGAGGGTTTCACAGCTACGCTGGTCTCCAAAGGAAAACAATCGCAACGGCACCCAATTTGCAGTTCCAAGAGTAGAATACACCAAGATGAATGGAGAGAAAAGTCAGCCAAAGATCAGAAGATCCTACACAGGAGGAGGTCCCAGTTTCCCTTTGGGAGAGTAAACAAGCAATCCACTTTTCTTTATTCTCTCTTTGGGAGTAGCTTCAGAGGACAGACTTCATTTGCATAAAGACAAAGAAAGAGGGGCGAGCGCCATCTTGGCCCTCCCCTTCGCAGGGAAAGAAGTCACCAAAAGTTTTTTGTTTTAAAACAACAGTTCAGAGTCGTTTCTAGCAATTGTGAAAGTCATTTTCAATTAAAAGTCAAATAAATCAGTCTTTTAACCTCTCTCTTCCCGAGGGTCCATTTTCAAAGCCACTTAGTCCGAGGGGGGGGGAAAGGGTAACCCCCCCTCTAATCTCTCTTCAAGGACAGAAACACAAAAGACTCACAAAGTGATTGTTGCTTTTCTCCTAAGTCCTCTAAGAGCATCGGTCAGGATCCCCTCCTTCAGTCTCCAGCTGCACTTCTCCAACTTTTTTTTTAGCCTCCGGAGCCATCCGACGAGAGGGCGGGCAGCACAAAGCTGTCTCTCGCCCCCCCTCCGCTCCCCAGCTCCTAGGCGAAGCCGAAAAGCACCCCAGCTGGCTGCCGCCACATGCGGGGTGCCTCGGCCAGCCGCCCTTCAGCAGGACCCCCCTACAAGGGCTCCTGTGTCCCCTAAGGGACCCACCGGGGAGACGAGCGGTGGACAAACACGTCCGTCGTCATCCGATCCCGGAAGTGACCTGAGCGCCCACAACTTCTGAAGCTGTTCCCCTGGCAAAAGAATTCTCATTGTTAGGAAATTTCTCTAAGTGACTTAAACGCAGCGAGTTAACTGGAATTCGGGTGGGTTTTTATTTGTTTGATATTGATAATTGAAAGAAAGTCTCAATTTAAAATTTAAAAATGTAACTTTTTAATATATAGATACAGTGCCTAAGTAATTCCTAAAACATGCAAAATGTTATTGAAAATATGTTTGAGAGTATCTGTGTTAAGAGAGCTAAAGAAAATGATGTATTAGTTTCAAAGAAAAGTTTAGAGTTTTAAAAAGGATGTGTACAAAAGAAAAAAAATATTATTCTATGAGGGTAGTTTGGAGGGAGGAGAGTGGAGAGGAGAGGAGAGGAGAGGAGGAGAAAGGAGGAGGAGAAGAGAGAGAGGAGAGAGTGGAGAGGAGAGGAGGAGAAGAGAGGGGGAGGAGAAGAGAGGAGGAGAAGAGAGAGAGGAGAGGGAGGAGAAGAGAGAAGGAGAGGAGAGAAGAGGAGGTCGGTTGTTCAGACAGCTCGAGACTGGGCCAAAGATATCTAGTGGTTTTCTTGAACTTGGACTTCCTAAATTTTAATTCAGATATTCTTCAATAAAATAATTTCCTCCCAGGCAGACTTTTGTCCTCAGACATATTTATCAGCCACCTGAAAACTCATGAGGCTCCATTATTCAAAACCAAACTGTTATGCGGATTGTTGGAGTAACAAGAGCCAACAAAAGGGTCATACAAAGGCCATGCTCCAAATTTTATACAGTGCAGATTGGGCCCATTCATAAAACTAATTTCACATTTAGCCGTGTCACTCTACGTCATTAAATCTGACAGACCCTTGCTACTTAGTGATGTGAAATATGATGAATGAAACAAGCAAACCATGTCTTGTCAAATACCCTTGCTCGCAATGTGAAATGGAAATATTTTCCTGCTTTGAACTTTAAAAATAATAATCATTTAATGGGATTAGAAATTAAATATTCATTTATTATCCTGTTGAGTCCCATGGTTCCACCTAGCTGCTGATGGCATAATCCCATTCTTTTCTTTTCACTCTTGTCAAGTGGGTCCTTGGTGCTCTCTGAGCTTGGCTGTTCTCTTGCAGACCTTTTATTACCAAAGTAGGTAACATCATTGGCGACTGATAAGGTTACCTAGTTTGGTACTGAAACGTCTGCAAGAAAGCAGCCAAGCTCAGAGAACACCAAGGACCCCACAGTTCAACCCTGAGCTACAAATATTCCCTTCTATTGGCATAGTTATGAAATCTTTGTTTTGGGTTACTTACAAGGGATCCTATTAGGGAATTGGGATGCAGGTATTAAGAATGTGCTACTTGGGATCAGCTTGATTTAAAGGTTCAATTGAAGTTGGAAAATTGATCTGTACTGATTGATACAATTGATACAATTCATAACCAGCTTGGTTCAATTTGTTTTGGGCTGGTTTAAGTATTTCAAATACATGCTGGAGTATCCCAAATTGGTCCAAATCAGTTTGGATACATTAAATTCAATGCTACTAATCAAATTGCTTCTTCTATTTTATCCACTATATCAATTTAAAGGTTCAATTTCAGTTTAAGTGATTCAAGTTTTTTTAAAATATACTCATTACATAGCATACAGGATACAGAACGACAGAGTTGGAAGGGACCTTGGGGTGTGTTTGTCTTCTAGTCCAACCTCCTGCTCAAGTCAGAAACTCTATACCATTTCAAACAAATGACTGTCCATTAGTTGTCCAATCTCTTCTTAAACATTTTCAGTGATGGAGCGTTCACAACTTCTTTTTTTTTAAATAAAATTTTTATTGGTTTTTCAACATTTATAGGGAAAAGGGTAAATGGACAGGTATACAAATTTTGGCAGTTGCAAAGTGTGGTAGGCGCCCCTCCCTCCATACTCATAGTATACATTTATATATAATGCATTGGTATATAATTGGTTACAATCAGCATGTTAGTTCTATTACTATTTTCAATCAGATTAGACATTACAGTATAAAATCCAGATATAATTCCATTATCACTTTCGGTCAGTTTATAATAATATGATTTTCTTGTTTATTTTTGTGATCTGAGTTTTCTTGCTGTTGCCCCTTCTCCCTCCACTGGCAGAGCTCTGGCCCCTCCCGTGTCCTGTATGTCCGTTGTAGTGTCTCGTGTTTTTTCTAGGTGTGGTTTGTTTTTTTCCATAAAGGCCTGCGCCTCTATGGGTGAATTGATTCTGTTTCTTGTCTCCTCCCAGAATATCAGCATACCTTCAGGCATCAACCATCTAAACCACACCCCTTTCTGGTATAATTTATTCGCTAATTGCGAATAATTCTTCCTTTTTTCTCTAATCTTCTTAGGGATCTGCTTCAGAATGGTTATCTCCCTATCATGGTATGTCAATGCTTGCCCCCTTTGTACACCCAGAATTTCATCTCTTGTGCTTTTTCTAAGAAATTTAATGTGAACCTCCCTGGGTACATTGTGTGTTCTAGCATAGGCTGAGTTCACTCTATAAACCAGGTCTATATCCCACCCCATCTGTTGTTTTTCTTTGTGTGTGTAGTCAGTCAGGATGTTTGTCAAGATGTCCCTTATATTTTCCCCATCTTCTTCTATAACATTTTGAAATCTAAGGTAATAGGACATTCTCTCAAATTCTATTTTCATCTGTTGGGTGTCAAGATCTTTGTTCCCTTTCTGCACAGCTTCTACCCCCCCCTCACCTCCTCCACCCCCCCTTCCACAAGATTCAGTCTTTGTGAGTTCTTATATATTTGGGCTTGATTTTCTTTAATTTCATCTTTCATTTCCCTTAGCTGTTTCTTGATTTCCTCCTGGCCCTGTAAAATTTGTTGAAGCATTTGTTGAAAGTCCATCTCTGTAGTCTTAGGTTGCATCAGTTCTGTTATCTTTGACTGTGTGGCTGGACTGGATGTTGCGGATGTTGGAGCAGAAGTGGCAAAGCCAGGTTTTCCAGGAGGGGGTCTTTTGGATGCCATCCTTTATAACGTTAGAAGTTCAGTCCATATATAAGATAGACAGTTAGAAAAGAAGGGTAGCAAGGTGAGTTTCGGGAGCAGAAGAACCAGGCAGAAGAGAGTCTCTCTAATAAGTCTGGCAATAGATAGAAAATTTCCCCTAGAAAGTTTAAAAAATACCAATCCACAAGAGATTCCTCTGGGAGAAACGGAGACAAAGACCGGAAGCCTGAATTTTTAAGGTGGAGTCAGGTTTCACAGTTCATAAAGACAACGGAAGTGTGCCATCTTGCCCTGCCAGTTTTGGGCATAGAGGCATAACAAAGTTTTAAAAGTTCCAAAAGTCCTCAAATCATCAGTAATATGTAGAATTAAATTGAAGAGAAAATCATTTTAGCCTGGGTGAGGCTTCATTTGTTGGCTCTCCCCCCTCCTCCTTCCCCGGGGGCTGAGAGCAGAATTGTTCCTCGCCGCTTGTCCAAGGGGGGGGGGGAAACCCCCTCCCTCCAGCCGCGCCTCCAAAATGCTCCGAAAGTTAAGATTTTAAAAAGCTGAGTAATTCTTCCGTGCAGAGTAGGGAATGAAAAGAGAAGCAACCTCACCGCACTGCAGCTGCTTCCTTCTATTGTTACATTCTCCAGTCAGCTTGTAGCGAGGCGCGAGGCGCAGAAACGCGAAGCGCCCTCCGAGTTTGCTCCCCGGTGCCTTGGGCGCGCGCGAGACCTCCCGCTGGCCGCCGCTGCTGCAGGAGTCCTCCGCGATGCCGCCCCTCCGGCAGGACCCCTCTGCGGGGTGTCCTGTGCCCCCCAAGGAGTGGGGAAGCCCACCGGGGAGCCGGAGCGGGCAAGGAGCTGCCCGTTGCCGTCGGCCGCCGGAACCGGAACTCCCTACTTTTTAAGCAATAATCGCGCCTCGGATAAACCTCATTGGCTACGATACTGCCATTGCGCAAAGCTTGAAAAGATATTTTTAAAAGTCTCCTTTTATTTTTAAGTAGGCACATGAAAAGGAATCAAGGTTGGAGGAAATAAATATATATACAGTATAATACTACTAAAATCACAGACAGCATCTAAAACGAAACTTCCATAAATTGCTAGAAAGGAGAAGATACACCTACTGTAAAGCATCTGATTGGATAGAAGGAAACTGCTAATAATATGCCTTGAAATCTGAAGATGCATTAGGCATACAATAACCAGAGTGCATGGAGAAAGTAAACATCAGAGATAATAACACATGCTGAAGTAGATTGCAGTTGTTGATGATGATACCTTAACATAATGCTAACTAGACATTTATCTACATCTATCTAAACCACAGTTCTTCAATCAGAAATGTTTCTGATTCAGTTGTACCTGTATTTGTTTTCTGGGAAGTCCAGGGTTAAATCTGAGACTAAACTCCCTTTTTAGGACCCTGTAATCCTTAAATTTGGGATAGAGTTCGGGCAACTGAATGGAGCTGAGCATTTACTGGCCGCCTGCCCGTCCTGATGCCTACGTGGAGTTCACAGCAGATATTTTTCTTTTTGCACCCTAAGAGAGAAATATCTGCTACTACCTAGGATTGAACTCTCAACTTTCCGAGTGGGAGGAGAGGGTCTTTACTACTAGGCCACTACATTATTTGATCTATGACTATCAAAATCACAGTTCTTAAAATCAGAAATTTGTTTCTGATTCCGTTGTACCTGTACTTGTTTTCCGGTTTTTCTAGGAACTCCAACTTTAAATCTGAGACTGAAGGAAAAAAAATTCTCTCTGTCCTTTCTCTCTACCTGTTGTGGCCCAGCAGCGGACGGCTGAGCTGTTGATGGACTCTGACAGCTCAGACCATTGTGGGACTGCTCTGGAGGATGAGGAAGACTCTGGAGGGTGTTTGGAGTCAGAGCAGGAACTAGAGAGGCGTGTTGGCCACCAGGTGGCATCTGAGTCAGGGAGCAGTGAAGAGGAACAGAGGGAGGTTGTCCCTGATGTCTGTGTGCATAGAGCTGAGAGGAGAAAGGAACAGCTGTGGAGAAGACGTCATAGAAGGAAGTAGGGACAGCTGGCTAAGGGTGTGGCCCCTCCCAAAGAGTTTATAGGTGGAGCGACGGGAGGGGAATCTTTGCAGGAAACAACAGTCCATTTTATTAGCCGTTGAGAAAGCATTCCGTAAGTCTAATCTTGGTTTCTTGAAGATAGCGTTCTAGGCTCCTAGCCAAGGGGTGGTTTTATCTGTGTAATTAGTCGTTGCAGACAGCCAAGCCTGTGTCTGCATATTTATTAGAATCATGGGACAGAACACTACCTGGGCATGTTTCTTGATTTCTTCTCTTCCACTAGATAACTTCTTCCATTTCAACCAGGCAAAACCTCCCGAGCTCCATTTTTGCTAGCAGAGGCAGTGCGGACTGGTCCTTCATTGTTCCCAGGGTGGGCCCGATCTAAGTGCCCTGCAGGCTGGATCTGGCCCCGAGGCCTTGAGTTTGATTCCCCTGGTCTAGAAGAGTGTTGGGTTCCTACCAGTTTGGATCGGTTCAGCTGAACCAGTAGTGGTTTGACAGCCTGGCTCACTAGAACCCAGGCCTACCACGCAGTGGTGGGTTTCAAAAGTTTTTAGAACCTCTTCTGTAGGTGTGGCCTGCTTTGTGGGAGTGGCTTGCTGGTCATGTGACTGGGTGGGAGTAGCTTGCCAGCCATGTGACAAAGTGGGAGTGGCTTGGCAGTCATGTGACTGGGTGGGCATGGCCAACTTGTAAAATGTGGTGAAATTCACTTAACAACGCTCTTGCTTAGCAACAAAAATGTTGGCTCAGAAACTCTGGCATTTGAAGCACGCAAGTCTGAAGGCTGTCAAGTTACAAGACCCTTGCACCCCTAACCCTTCAGTAAAAAAAACCCCAGGGGTGTTCAAACTTGACAGTTTTAAGACTTGTGTATTCAACCCCCAGAATTCCTCCTCCAGTCATGTTGGCTCAGGAACTCTGGCATTGAAGTGTGCAAGTCTTAAAGCTGTCAAGTTACACCCCTAACCCTTTAGAAAAAAAACCCCCAGAGGTGTTCAAAATTGACAGCTTTAAGACTTTAAGGTTTAAATAGGACTCTTAGAGGCAGGTGGGGCGATTGGTGTGCCAGCCAATCAGTGAGTGGCGGGCGGGGCAAGTGTGGTCTGGATGGGCGGGGAGCGGGAGCTGGAACCGGTTCTAAACAGCACAGTAGATTTGTGGAACCTCTTCTATAGAAGAGGTTAGAACTGGCAGGAACCCACCCCTGCTACCACGCCCCTGAACCAGTTCATCTTGTTTTTTGCTTCAGTGCATGCGCAGAGCAATTTTTATTGCACTGTGCATGCACATGCAGTGCATGTGGGGGGACGCAGCCACGAACAAACCGGTTGGAACCCACACCTGGCCTAGGACATTTTCAAGAGACACAACACACAAAACAACCCAGGGAAACTTCTCTGGAAAAAAATCTTCTTGTTAGATATTAGTTAACGCTTCTTGAAAACAGCAACAGCGACAAACAACAACAACCGGAGTTTTGAAAACTCTAATTAAAACTCATTTACCAGCAGCAATACAAATATGAATAAGCACATACACACAAACGAGGAGACCACTCATTTGAAATGCTAATTGTTACTGCGTCTATTGTGATCTGCCGCAGCTCCTCCTCTACTTCAGTGATGCTGTAATTAATTGAAGGGAATTAATTATCATGTTGCGTTATTGCAGCGAACGCCAGTAATGGGGGCTAAATGGGTAATGAATCTTATTAAATAGGGTATTCTGCTTTGTCTGTCACTCACTTTCCCATTCCTCAACAGGCTACCCAATAAAAACAGCCGAAAAAGATTCTGTGCAGGGCTGCAGAACAGGATGCTAAAGAAAAGCCTTCCTAGCATATTTTGTATATTAAATCACCGCTCCCAACATCTGCATTTTCCAACATTGTATAGGCAGGTTCGTAGCCATTTTGGTCAAAGCACTTGAAAGAAAAATGAAATCTCTCCATCTGCTGGCTCCTAAAGAAATAACGGCTTATTGTTCTTTGGTGAATTTCAGAGTGTTCCTTCCGATGTTTAATTATCACCCCACTAGCAGTATAATGAAGATTGGAAAACTTACATTATGCTGATTCTGTAGAGTGGGCCATGTATCCAATATCTTCCTTCCTCCTTCTCATTCTTCTTCTCCTCTTCCTCCTCCTTCTTCTGCACCTTCTTCTGCTCCTGCTCCTTCTTCCCCTGCTCTTTCTCCTTCTCTTTCTCCTCCTTCTCCTCCTGCTCCTTCTCCTTCTCCCTCCTCCTTCTGCTCCTAATTCTTCTTCTGCTCCTTCTTCTGCTCCTTCTCCTCCTCCTCCTCTTTTTCCTCCTTCTGCTCTTTCTCCCCCTGCTCTTTCTCCTCCTGCTCCTTCTTCTTCTGCTCCTTCTTCTTCTTACAATACAATACAATACAATAGCAGAGTTGGGAGGGACTTTGGAGGTCTTCTGGTCCAACCCCCTGCCTAGGCAGGAAACCCTACACCATTTCAGACAAATGGCTACCCAACATCTTCTTAAAGACTTCCAATGTTGGGGCATTCACAACTTCTGGAGGCAAGCTGTTCCACTGATTAATTGTTGTAACTGTCAGGAAATTTCTCCTCAGTTCTAAGTTGCTTCTCTCCTTGATTAGTTTCCACCCATTACTTCTTGTTCTACACTCAGGTGCCTTGGAGAATAGTTTGACTCCCTCTTCTTTGTGGCAACCCCTGAGATATTGGAACACTGCTATCATGTCTCCCTTAGTCCTTCTTTTCGTTAAATTAGACATACCCAGTTCCTGCAACCGTTCTTCATATGTTTTAGTCTCCAGTCTCCTAATCATCTTTGTTGCTTTTCTCTGCACTCTTTCTAGAGTCTTCACATTTTTTCTACATCATGGTGACCAAAACTGAATGCAGTATTCCAAGTGTGGCCTTCCCAAGGCATTATAAAGTGGTATTAACACTTCACGTGATCTTGATTCTATCCCTCTGTTGATGCAGCCTAGAACTGTGTTGGCTTTTTTGGCAGCTGCTGTACACTGCTGGCTCATATTTAAATGGTTGTCCACTAGGACTCCAAGATCCCTCTCACAGTTACTACTATTGAGCAAGGTACCACCTATACTGTACCTGTGCATTTCGTTTTTCCTGCCTAAATGTAGAACCTTACTCTTTTCACTATTTAATTTCATTTTATTAGATAGTGCCCAATGTTCAAGTTTGGCAAGATCCTTCTGTATCTTAAGCCTATCTTCTGGAGTGTTGGCTATTCTTCTTCTACTCCTTCTTCTCCTGCTTCTTCTTATGCTCCTTTTTTTCCTGCTCCTCCTCCTCCTCCATCCCACCCCAAAAAAGCACTGGTGGATTCATGCTTGTGCTCTATAAACAGGTCTTAATCTTATTTTACATTCCATAGGTAGAGGCAAGCAGAGCTGTTCAATTCTTTTGGGACTAGGAGAACATGATTCACAACTTGATTCAAGATTTTTCTCATGGTCATTTTTCACAACATTGGCATCTATTTATATTTCTGCTTCCTGTGGCAACTCCTACTAATCAATCATATATGTGCTCTTGTCATAATAGTATATGATCTGAAGCAAGACAGGGATGGAGCCATGGGATATCACACCTATCATGGGTTTATCTCATAAATTATGCAAATTATATACGATTTATCATTTATGTCATGACATGATTGATGCAAGTTACATCAATGATTTGACCAGTGGAGAACCAGTCTGATATAGTGATTAAGAGCAGGGAAATCTGGAGTCTAGACCTCTGTTGGGCATGGAATTCAGTTGGGTGATCCTGGATCAGTCACTCTCTCTTAATCCTAGAATATGCTCTGCAAAAAATCTTCTGAAGACCATCCTTTGTGGGTGTCTATCACTGAAGAGGTTAGGTGGCCATTTGTCCAGAAGTGGTATAGAGCAGCAATGGCGAACCATTTTTGGCTCGCGTGCCATAAGTGGGGCGAGCGCAGGGGGGTCGTGTGCAGGCATGCCGCACCCATAATGCAATGCACTACAGGCACGATCCCCCCATTTTTGCATGCTTTTTTCGCCCTCTCCAGGCTCCAGAGGCTTTATATGAGCACGGGGAGGGTGAAAAGAGCCTCCCCCACCACCACGGAAGCCCTCTGGAGGCTTCAGGGAACTTCAGGAGGCTTCCCTGAAGCCTCCAAAGCTCTGAAGGCTTCAGGGGCCTTCAGGAAGCTTCTCTGAAGCATCGGGAGCAGTCAAAACGACCCTCCCAGCAAACAGGAAGTCACTTCCGGTTTGCCCTTAGGGCCGTTTTTTTGCGCTCTAGAGGCTTCAGGGAAGCTCATGAAGCCTCCGGAGGGCCTCCGGGGGGGGGGGGGAGGCTCTTTTCGCCCTCCCTAGGCTCCTATAAAGTCTCTGGAGTCTGGGGAGGGCGAAAAATGGCTTTAAGAAAGGGTGAACTCAGCTGGCCAGCGCATGCATGCGTGCTGGCCAGCTGACAGGGCAGCGCCTCGTGTGCCCTTACAAATGGCTCCGCATGCCACCTGTGGCACGCGTGCCATAGGTTCGCCATCACTGGTATAGGGTCTCCTGTTTGAGCAGGGAGTTGAACCACTGGTGGGATTCAAACAATTTTACAACTGGTTCTCTGCCCTAATGATTTCTTACAACAACCAGTTCACCAAACTGCTCAGAAACTTAACAACTGGTTCTCCCGAAGTGGTGCGAACTGGCTGAATCCCACCACTGGGTTGGACTGAAAGACCTCCCAGGTCCTTCCAATCTTATTATTCTATGTTCTACATTCTAATATTATTTGGGTGAAGATGTTGTGATGAATGGGACCTCAGAGTGGCTTCCACCAGATGTCTATAAACAGGTATGGTTTCACTCTCCTTCCCTTTGTAAACAGTTACGTATATTTAAAACTGCTTAATTAATCAAATAATTGCAGATATTTAAAACTGCTTAATTAATCAACTCCAAATTAGTTGCATAATTTGGGATTTGACCTATAAGAGGAGGTGAAACAGCACGGGAGACGGATGTTAAATACAAAGAGGACCTCTTCCACCCAGGATTACTTCCCGGGCTTGCTCCAAATGAAAAGCAATGATTGCAATCATAAATACCAACTCCCAGAAAATATTTCAGGAGATGAAATAAGATACCACGATGCACTGCTAAAAGGTCAAGGAGAATCCTAAATTGCATTAACAGAGGGATACAATCAAGATCACATGAGGTACTAATATCACTCTTAGTAAGACCACACCTAGAATACTGCATCCAGTTTTGGTCACCACACTGTAAAAAAGATGTTGAAACTCTAGAAAAAGTTCAGAGAAAAGCAACCAGGATGATTAGGGAACTGGAGGCTAAAACATACGATGAAAGGTTTCAGGAACTGGGCACGGCTAGTCTAGTGAAGAGAAGGATGAGGGGAGACATGATATCAGTGTTCCAATATTTGAGGGGCTGCCACAGAGAGGAAGGGGTCAAACTATTTTCCAAAGCAGCTGAAGGCCAGACAAGGAACAATGGATGAAAACTGACCAAGGAGAGATTCAATCTAGAAATAAGGAGAAATTTTCTGACAGTGAGAACAATCAACCCATGGAACAGCTTTTGCCTTGAGAAGTTGAGGGAGCTTCATCATTGGAGGCTTTCAAGAAGACACTGGACTGCCATCTGTCAGAAATGGTGTAGGGTCTCCTGCTTGGGCAGGGGGTTGGACTAGATGACATACAAGGTCCCTTCTATCTCTGTTAATCTGTGAATGCACCAGAAAGCGCTGTTTCTGTTTATCCATTGTCCATCGGGGCAAGAAAAGTGTCTTATTTCCATAACAAGATTAGTGGTCTTACTGAGAAATATTGACAAAGCAAAGAGGAGTTCCTTCCTCCTCTGGTCCCTTAGTCATCTTTCTTAAGCCTCTCTGTTCTCCAAGGCCTTTGGGTGGGTGGAGGGAGGATTGCATGTTGAGCGTGGAGATGACACCATTGTTTTAGCCTTTCCATGTTCACAGTTGAGACTCTAGTTTTGTTGGAGCGATTGGTGAAATGGTTTGTCAGGGCTGCCATCCTTCACTCGCACTTATGCTACGCTAGATGCCAGTCTGCCATCAACAATGCAGGGAGGGGGAGGGAGCTGGGGAAAGGACCCTGTTGGGGATGATAAGCTGACTCTGTAAACTGCTTAGAGAAGGCTGTAAAACTCTATGAAGCGGTATATAAGTGCTAGTGTCAGGCCTGGAAGCCATCTTTTGCATTTGGGGCTTCAGGCTTGCCACATTTTCTACTGTGGGAAAATGGGAGGGGGCATTATATAGAGTATGGGAGAGATATAGTCATAATAACATTCCTTTCTCAGAGAATCAAGGACATCCTGCCCTGCACCTGGAGTGGTGTGACTGGGAGGCATCTCCAGTTGGGACGATGCCTGATTTGGCCATGTGATGGATATATGGGTGCTGGGCAGGGACTTGAACTTTTGTTTGGGTAGGGAAAACCTGGAAACTTTCAGATTCATGTTTTCCCAGAGGTGCCAATATGACAACTCAAATAAAATGGAACTTTGAGGAAACTCAGGCCTCAAAGTCTTCTTTCTTTAGGGGTGTTACTTGGAACCTGACAGCTAGTCAATCAGAATAGAGCAGGATGGGACTTTGGAGGTCCTCTAGCCCAACCCCCTGCTCAAGCAGGACACCCTTTTCAGGCAGGTCACTGTCGAGGCTCTTCCCGAAAACCTCCAGTGATGGAACACCACAACCTTCAGAAGGAAACCATTCCACTGACCAACTGTTCCCATCAACAAGAAATTCCTCCTTAGTTCCAGGTTGCTTCTCCCCTTGATTGTTTTCCACCATATGATTCCTATCCTGCCTTCGGGTGCTTTGGATGCAATTTGGATGATATTCAGATAATATAAAATGCTTAATTTAATTTAATAGAATTTAGTTGCGTTGCGTTGCGTTGCACTGCACTGCACTGCATTCTTTTATTATTCTTTTATTGTATTTGATTCTTTTATTTGATTCTTTTATTTGGTAGATTATTATATTTGATGGATTCTTTTATTTGATGCTTTTATTTTATGAGCAGAGGGCGCTATGGCCTTTCTTAAGCTATCATGTCCCTTTGTTCTGGAGTGGTCTCACCTGTCATTTTCCACTGCAGTGGTCTCACTGTCCCCCTCCCTCCCCTCTCTGTTTTTCATTGCTTTGCCACACTCATTACTCACTGACAACATCCTGCGAGTGCCGGAGGATTCACAAAAGACCAGGTCAAGGATGTGAACAGGAAGACCGGGACAAAGCCGTCGAAAGCTTCAAAGTACCGGAGCTTGTAGAAATGCTAGGAAATCAAACTTGCAGCGTTGGTGGTTGACTATGTAGTTTTGGTAAAAGGGCTGTTGAAATGTGGCCGAGTTTTTAGAAACTGCTGTCTGCTTTTAGCACATTCCAAAAGGGGCTCAGGCTTAGTTTGCTTTTAGAAGAAAATAATAGTTTGAAAATGCAAGCCTGTGGCAGGTGGGGAGATGTTGATCACTTTTGACTTCCAGAATCTCAGAAGGAACTGTGGGTAGGTTGCATCCATGCCCTCAAGCTCCCCAGGAGAGATTTAGGCAACTTCTATGTAACCCAACCAAGCCAATTTATGGCTCATTAGAAATGTAATAATCCAGGTTTAAGAAAAAAAAAAGGTTTGCCCTTTGTTTGTGATTGCAAATGGACGAGATAATTAACTGTTTGGGCAGGGAGTTGGACTAGACCACCTACAAGGTCTCTTCCAACTCTGTTATTCTTTTAATTATTTGCCAGTCCACAAAATGGAGCTCAGTGCTTTATGGTAAGCATAGCAGGACATTAGCTAGACTAATAATAATATCCACAAATTCCACCGAAATAGATGCCATTGAAATATTTCAATGATGATAGTATAACAACTAATCACAGTATTACTTTTCTAGATACCCGTCAAGTTATTTCTTTTTTTTTCTCTCCAGAGGAAATTATCTGCCAAATGCAAAGAGGAAGGAAGGAAGGAAGGAAGGAAGAAAGAAAGAAAGAAACCAATGAAATTCATTAAAAATTAAATATACACAACATTGGAAAAATGAGGAACCACCCATAGAAGAAGATGTAATTTAAAAATAAAAATACTAGATTGTGCAGAAATAGATAGGTTGACATTAAAGATAAAAGATAAAGAAGATACAGAATACTTTCAAACATGGGATTTATTTTATCAATGGTTGGAAAATAGAAGTAGAAATTAGAAATTGGAAAAATACTATTATGTATGTTTTATGTTTAATATATTATATATTATTATGTAAGCAAATTAACCCAGACAATACACTGTTCATAAAGTACTTATGTATGTTAAGGAAAATATATAAATAAACTGTTTTTTTTTAAAAAAAACATCCCATATTTTATGCCCATAAAAAAAGGGTTGTGTTCATTTCAAGTTCCCAGCCGAGGGAGCCAGCGTTGTCTAAAGATACTTCTGTGGTCATGTGGCCAGCATGGCTATACATTGAAGGCACACAGAACGCTGTTACTTTCCCACTGAAGTGGTATCTATTTATCTACTTGCATTTCCATGCTTTCAAACTGCTAGGTTGGCAGAGGCTGGGGCAAGAATGGGAACTCACCCCATCAGTGGTGACTTTATGCCTTATACAGTTAATCTCAACTTAGATTTCTTATAAATCAGACATCAAATAAACATTATTTCCCAATTTCATACAATTCTCAATGACCTGCTGAAGAGCTGGAATCTTAGCTGCATACTCTCTGCTCAAATATATAATAGAATAGAGTGGAATGGAATGGAATAGAATAGAATAGAATTCTTTATTGGCCAAGTGTGATTGATCACACAAGGAATTTGTCTTTGGTGCATATGCTCTCAGTGTACATAATAAGACAAGATACATTCATCAAGAATCATAAGGTTCAACACTTAATGATAGTCATAGTGTACAAATAAGCAATCAAATCATACCAGGAAACAATCAATATAAATCGTAAGGATACAAGCACAAAGTTACAGTCATACAACCATAAGTGGGAGGCGATGGGTGATAGGAACAATGAGAAGATTAATAGTAATAGTAATGCAGACTTAGTAAATAGTTTGACAGTGTTGAGGGAATTATTTGTTCAGCAGAGTGATGGCATTCGGGAAAAAACTGTCCTTGTGTCTAGTTGTTCTGGTGTGCAGTTCCCTATACCATCGTTTTGAGGGTAGGAGTTGAAACAGTTTATGTCCAGGATGTGAGGGGTATGTAAATATTTTCACAGCCCTCTTTTTCACTCGTGCAGTATACTTGTAAATATTTGTGGGATCTGCCCATCCTTCCAGGTCCAATAGGATGGGTGTACTCCAGATCCTGGTGGGACATGGTGGCTCAGTGGCTAAGACACTGAGCATGTCAATCAGGAAGGTCGGCAGTTCAGTGGTCCGAATCTCTAGTGCCATGTAATGGAGTGAGCTCCCATTACCTGTCGCAGCTTCTGCCAACCTAGCACTTCGAAAGCACATAAACAATGCAAGTAGAAAAATAGGGACCACCTTTGGTGGGAAGGTAACAGCGTTCCGTGCACCTTCGCATTTAGTCATGCTGGCCACATGAGCACGGAGACGTCTTTGGACAGCGCTGACTTCAGCTTTGAAATGGAGATGAGCATGTAGAAGTGATATAAAGTATGGTTGAAGATGTCAAAGAATTGAGTAAAATAACTGCTAATATGAATGTAACAATGATATTTTGATATATATAAAATATGAAAGAGATGCAAGATTCCGGGGAAGTACCACCTTCCGTATGATGTAGCTGTCAAAAAAATTTTCCCCACACTTATGTACCCTTTTCCCCAAAATATTTAAAAAAAACCAATAAAACTTTTATAAAAAAAAAAGAAAAAAAGAAATGGAGATGAGCACTGCCCCCTAGAGTCCAGAATGACTAGCGCATATGTGCGAAGAGAACCTTTACTCTTTACCTTACTCCAGATCCATCCTATAAAAGATGGGCCATCTGCTGGGACCTCAGAAATGCTCCTTTTTAGTGGGCTGTCCTGACTCTTTAGAACAGGGTCTCCAAACTTGGCAATGTTAAGAATTGTGGACTTCAACTCCCAGAAATCGTTAGCCAGAATTCTGGAATTTGGAGTCCAAAAGTCTTTAAGTTGCTAGGTTTGGAGACTCCTGCTTCAGAATATCCTCTGTCCTGAGATTCGGAGAGCCTCCATCTATTAGCCTTCTAGAAGCCTATGGAGACCTGGGTCTTTGCTCAGGCATTGGGCTAGGAAAGGAGCAAATCAAGAAAATGTAAATTTAAATTGTATTGTATTGTGTATTGTATTATTATTATTATTATTATTATTATTATTATTATTATTATTATTATTATTGTATTGTATTGTATTGTATTGTATTGTATTGTATTGTAAATATAGAATTTGAGTGCTGTTGTGACACTATAGATCATACATGGTGTTGTTGTGGCTTTGGTTGACCATATTTATTTTATTTAGGTTGAATTTCATTTTTGAGCCATCTAGGATTATCGTGTAAACAACAGTTGGCCATATATGTCTACTAACTAAATAAAACTTCAGTGCACTTTCCAAATTCTTCTCGCTGTCGTCATTTCAGCCAGAATTCTGTGGAAAACTTTCAAGACAAACTGATCCTCCCACAGATTTTGTGTTCTTGCTACCTTTTTCCCTTTCAATAAGGGGACGAGAATGGCTTCCGTCCAATGGCCAGACACTGCAAAGAGATTTAAAGCTGATCTCAGGGATAAGGAAAGAATGAATGAGCTATTACAAGGGAATTTGCAGGAAAGATGATATCATTCTGAGAAAGAAAGTCAAAATCACCCTCCTCCCTTGGTTCCCTTTTGTATGAGTTGCAACAGAGGAAAAACTTGGACTGGATTTCAAAATTGATGTTAGTTCTTCCAAATGCCCCATGTGAAGAAAGCAGGGAGGGCAGAGGTCCCACGAATGCTCTTGATTTGTAGGATAGGAGAGCAGTATCTTAGAACACAGAAAAATAGAACTGGAAGGGATCTTGGAGGTCTTCTAGTCCAACCCCCAGCCTGTGTCAGGGAATCCTATACTGTTCTGGACTTTCTTTGGGCTTGATGGGATGGATACACATGATCATAGAAGGAATAACAGGAGTCGGAAGGGATTTCGAAGGTCCTCCAGTCAAACCTCCACCCGAGCAGGAGATTCTACATCATTTCAGACAAATGACTGTCTAATCTCTTCTTAGAAACCTCCAGTGATGGAACTTCTGGATGCAAACCAACCCATTGATTAATTGTTCTCACTGTCAGAAAATTTCTCCTCAGTTCTAGGTTGCTTCTCTCCTTGATTCGTTTCCATCCATTGCTTTTTATCCTGCCTTCCTGTGCTTTGGAAAATAGAGTGACCCCCCTCTTCTTTGTGGCATCCCTTCAAATAGTAGAAGACTGTTATCATGTCACCCCTACTGCCCTTTTAAAATGGTTCTAGACCAGGAGTGTCAAACTCACGTCGTCAAGTGACGTATCAGGACTCCCCCCTGCTAAAACGGGCATGGGGCATGGCCAGCGTGTGATGCATCTGGGCCGTGGGCTGGGAATTTGTCAGCCCTGTGCTAGACTCTCAATCGCTCAAGGTAGGAGAATTCAGTGGTGCAGAAGAAGCCATTCTACATAGTAGTAGAGTTAAGGGCCTTCAAAACACAGTTAACTGTTTTCTCCATTGCAAAACATGGGTCTGAATGGTTTTGAAAGTGGACTGGACAAGTTCATGGAGAAGCAGCTATGTATGATTACTTGTAATGATGACAGTTAATTAGTGGCAGTGTACCTTAAAGCACTTAAATATGAGTGTGATGCAGTTGTCCAAAAAAGCCAATACAGTTCTAGGCTGCATAAACAGAGGGATAGAATCAAGATCACGTGAAGTGTTAATACCACTTTACAAGGCCTTGGTAAGGCCACACTTGGAATACTGCATTCAGTTTTGGTCGCCACGATGTAGAAAAGATGTGGAGACTCTAGAAAGAGTGCAGAGAAGAGCAACCAAGAGGATTAGGGGACTGGAGACTAAAACCTATGAAGAACGGTTGCAGGAACTGGGTATGTCTAGTCTGATAAAAAGAAGGACTAGGGGTGACATGATATTTGAGGGGCTGCTACAAACAAGAGGGGTTCAACCTATATTCCAAAGACAGGAGAAGAAACAATGGATGGAAACTAATCAAGGAGAGAAGTAACCTGGAATTAAGGAGAACAATATAGAACAGTTAGAACAATTAACCAGTGGAACAACTTGCCTCCAGAAGTTGTGGATGGTCCAACACTGGAAGTTTTTAAGAAGAATTTGGACAACTATTTGTCTGAAATGTTATTGGGTTTCCTGCCTGAGCAGACGGTTGGACTAGAAGCCCTCCAAGGTCCCTTCCAACTCTGTTCTTCTGTTAAATGTTGCTTGCTGGGAAATCATGAAAAATGGTGACATTGTCCTCCAATTCAGGTGTATAAGAACTTCGTAAAAGTGACCAGTTGACCATCATGTGACACCAAATGTGGGATTAGATGAATGTATGATCAGATCTAGCAAGACCATTCTTATGTTCTCTTTCAGGTTAGTTATTACTAAAACAGAATGGTAACTTAGATGAATCTTGATCTGATTTAAGAGCATGATTATTTCGCTTATCATGAATGGCAAATTCAAAGCAACTGTGAAGCAAACTGAATAAGTCCACCCGCTTGTAGTATGGAAACAGCGAAAGATCACCAGATAGGATGCTTACTTTGAGTTACATCTGAAATACCTCTTGCTATCTATTCAGAGATCTTATTATAATTCCAAATAGGAACAAATATTTTGGGCTCGTACCTGAAGCCATTTTCCCCCAGTCTGGATTGTCTTCCTATAGAATCGCAACCCAATGTTGCTGCATGTAGTATTAACATTTTCCCACGAATTATATCATTGTAGCCTAAAAATATATTGGCTCATGATGGCATATTTCCATGTGAATGAGAGACAAATTGAAGGCAGTCCTTATCATGAGCATCTCTGCTATTCGAGGGGCTTCCTTTTAAGTGGACCTCAGAGAGATCTTGAAGCAGGAATTCAGAACCTACAGAACAACACACTTCTGTCAAGAGAAATAGAAGAAATGCGACCACAATGGAATGTTAGCCCTATAAGTCCGGGATGGGAGGCAGACATGGGTGGGAATGCTTGGAGCTAAAATCTTTCTTTTTAACATGTTTTTTTTTAAAGCAGACTTTATTGACTAGATGTAAATATGCTATTAAGTTTTCCACACTCTTCTCTTCCCTTCCCTTCCTTTCCCCTCCCTTTCCCTCTCCCCTTCCCTCCTCCTCTTCTCTCCTCTCCTCCTCTCCTCCTCCTCCTCTCCCCTCCTCCTCTCCTCTCTTACTCTCTCCTCTCCTCCTCTCCCCCTCTCCTCTCCTCCTCTCCCCACCCCTCCTCCCCTCCTCTCTCCTCCCCTCCCCTCCTCTCTCCTCCCCTCCCTCCCCTCCCCTTCTCTCCTCTCCTCTGTCATTCAGATTCTTGTAGGGCAGGAGTGTCCAAACTTGGGAACTTTAAGACTTGGGACTTCAACTCCCAGAATTCCCCAGCCATGCTGGGGAATTTATTGCATTCTATGCATGCTGGCTGGGGAATTCTGGGAGTTGAAGTCCACAAGTCTTAAAGTTCCCAAGTTTGGACACCCCTGATGTAGGGAGTGTTAGAATGCAATAAACTGTATTCATTTGAGCTGTCTTGACTCCTGATTTTCTGAGCTTGACAATATCTTCCCTTTAAGATGCAAAATATCTTGCTTCTAGTCTGACTTTTTGCTGTTGTTATTATAAAAGTCTTCCTTTTCTTTGTTGTCCCCTCTCTCCTTTACTAACCCCCTTTCATATACAGAAATACGGTTTTATCTTCTCTTTCATAGATTTCTACCTGATCCGACAAAGTATGAGTTATTTCAGCAGTTCCCTAAACAATTTCTTTCACAAATAATTTCTTCCACTGGATGCTTTGTGAAGCTATCTTGGAGCATTTCTCTTTTGGAGTGTATACCCACACTGAAAAGTAAATTTAGGTGAGGCCAAGTCTGTTACCGGGTTACTTCGCGCGTGTATGTGCACTTCACTTGCATGTGCACCGAAGGTGCTAAGAAGCCTTATCTGAGTCTGCAAAGGTAAATAGAACAGTGAGAGGGGGGGGACAGCTGTGCCATGCCATTTAGATTTGCTAAAAAGCACAATTTCCTGCTTTCTAGCGAATATAAATCGCATGGCACAGCTAATTGTCACCCAGCTGATCGTCAGAACTTTTTTATATATATACTATTTTTAGCATTTTTTTACTACTGGTTCGGGCGAACCGGTAGTAAAAAAAAGCTTTAAAAAGTAAAAAAAAAAGTTCCAATGATCAGCTGTGCAAGAATCAGCTGTGCTGCACGATCATCAGAACTTTTTTAAAACTTTTTTAAAGATTTTTTACTACTGGTTTTATTTTTTTACTACCAGTTCAGGCAAGCTGACCTGAACTGGTAGCATTTCACCCCTGGGTGAGGCCCACTTTTTAATGAGGTAAAAGGCACAGACCCCTACTTCAGATTAAAGTAACCAAATCTGGTTTTCTGATTGAAAATAAACGTTGCAACTGTAATGTGCTTAAGCAAATGTTGGATTATGATTGATTTCACAGTTGATTTTAGTCACAGATTCCATTCAACCTCCGGCAATGCCAACCAATGTTAATTAAGTACCCTATGTTCTTTATAAGAGAACACGCTGGTAACAGGGACTTGGTGAGAAACAGATGATGGAAGCAAAATATACTTTTATTTGTACGGTGCCCAAAGTCCCTCTGTGAGAGAGATGGGTGGTTTCTAAATGCCATGAATAAAAATAAAATTTAAGAAAAGGAAGACTTAATATGGGTAGTTTGTAGATAAGATTTACCTAGATCTTATCCTCCTAAGGGAGGTTGAACACAGAGGTGGGTTCCTGCCGGCATTACTACCGGTTTGCCATGTGTGCACATTTGCAACTAAAAAGGTCTGCACAAGCACACAACGTTAGAAAAAGAAAAAAAAAGTAAATTTTTGCAAAGAAGATTGTTTTGCGCATGCACAGAACAGAAAATCAAAATGGCGCCGCCGAGAATAGAACCGGTTCGGATGCGTGTCCAGCTGAGTTACTAAGTTCCTGAGTTCCTGAGTTACTATCTACTCGTCCAAACCGGTCCAAACCAGTAGGAACCCACGTCTGGTTGAATAACTAGCCTTGTGGTGCAAGCGGAACAATCGTGAACTAAACACACTCAAAATCGTATAAATGGTGGTAGATTTTAGGAGAAACCTTCCCATACTACCACCTCTTACAATACTAGACAACACAGTATCAACAGTAGAATCCTTCAGGTTTCTAGGTTCTATCATTTCTCAAGACTTAAAATGGACACCTAACATCAAAAACATCATCAAAAAGGCACAACAAGGAATGTTCTTTCTATGCCAACTCAGGAAGCTCAAACTGCCCAAGGAGCTGCTGATTCAGTTCTACAGAGGAATTATTGAGTCTGTCATCTGCCCCTCCATAACTGTCTGGGTTGGGTCTTTCTACCCAACAAGACAGGCACAGATAATGGATAATCAGAATGGCAGAAAGAAAAATTGCTACCAACCTGCCTTCCATTGAGGACCTGTATACTGCATGAGTCAAAAAGAGGGCTGTGAAAATATCTACAGACACCTCTCATCCTGGACATAAATTGTTTCAACTCCTACCCTCAAAGCAACACTTTAGGGCTCTGCACACCAGAACAACTAGACACAAGGACAGTTTCTTCCCCAATGCCATCACTCTGCTAAACAACTAATTCCCACAATACTGTCAAACTATTTACTTTGAATGTATTACTATTATTCTTTTCATTTTTCCTATTACCTGTCTCTTTTCACTTATGACTATGACAATATTGCCTGTATTTTTATGATTTATATTGTTCAATTTGTTTCCTAGTATGATCTGATTGCTTATTAGTAACCTATGACTATCTTATGATTCTTGATGAATGTATTTTATTTTTCTTTATGTACACTGAGAGCATGTACATAAACAAATTCCTTGTGTGTCCAATCACACTTGGCCAATAAAGAATGCTATTCTATTCTAGATGGGTGTAGGCTGCTTTTTTCAAGTGGTGCCATCCATCAAAACATTCTGGAGGTGCTTTTTCAAAAGGAAACTGGACTTCCTTTGTTTTTCCTTGAAGACATTTCACTTCTGAACCAAGAAGCTTCTTCAGTTGAGTTCTTTTTCAGTCTTCAAGGAAAAACAAAGAAAGTCCACTTGCTTTTTGAAAAAGCACCTTTGGGACAACCATGACCTGGATGACTCTCCACAGACATCCCATCAAATAGCTCATCCTAAAAATGAACTCCGCTGAAATTGTAGTTAAATAAGTACAGCATGCCACCGTCATTGGAGCAATGAATCCAATGTTACTTTTTAGCACCTTGGAATCTACTGAGCCAAACAGGGACAGAAGGGTATAAAAGAGAATTAAGGATTTTTAAACCATGACCACTTTTATCTGTATAGCACTGTCTGCTATAGTATCTGTGGCGGTTGCTAAACTGTAATTATGCTTTCTCTCTTTCTTCCAGAGAATGTGAATAAGGTAGAAGCCTACTCCTGTTAGGCTGCGGTTAACTTAGGGTTAGCCTTTGACTCCCTGTAATATATTTTCTATAAATGTTACTATATTTTAAACATTTTAATCTTCAATTCTGATTTCAATGTTAATTTTATTGATTATACTGTACACCGCCCAGAGACCTCCTCTGAGAGTGAAAAATGGTTAAGCAATAAGAAAAAATAAATGATAGATAGATAGATAGATAGATAGATAGATAGATCTCCTTTCTGTTATAAAATCTCAGATCAGGTTCCCTGTTAGATCGGGTAAAGGAAGACACAAAAGGCTAGCGATAACAGCTCTTTATTGAAGTACGTGCAAACATCCACTGAGGAGATGGTCGGCCAGCTCCCCTTTTAAATGGGAGCTGTCCAGCCTCTCAGCCAATCAGGTGCTCCTCTGTTCCCGCCGGCAACAGAGGACCTGAGTGGAGACTTCTATTGTTTAGCAGCAATAGAGGGGGAAGTATCTAACACCCCTCCCCTCTAGGATGGAACATTCTAACTGGTAACGTAGTCCCGTAAGTAGGCGGTCTTTTGCGTTGCCCTGCTGGACCTGCACAGTTTAGTTTGCTGGTTGCCCTCGCGCAGGTTGGATGGACCTGTCGTTTCTTCGGACCTGCCTGGTGGAACCTCCTGGAACCTTTGGCAGGCACTAGCTGGAACTTCTGGTGGTGGATCTCCCCAGCCCACATCAACAGATAACACATCCCGTGATGTGTCCTGAACTGTCGGGAGGTGGTGCTGCTCGAGTTGTGGAGGAGTCACCGTTGGTTGTCGGAGTGGGGAGTTGGTTAGCCGACCCAGGAGTTGGTCGATGTGTCTCCTCCAATGTCGTCCGTCCTCGAGTCTTACAGAGTAGGATCTCTGGCCGGTGACGCTGACGATGGTCGCGGGTATCCACAGCCCCCCCCGTGTAATTGTGCGTGTATGCCGGGTCACCTATGCTGAATGATCTGACCTTGCTCGTGGAATCTGGGGGTGTTTCTGTGGAATAGTTGGGGTGTAGCCGGTCCAGGTGGGACCTGAGACGGCGGCCCATGAGGAGTTCGGCTGGGCTTCTTCCAGTAGTGGCACTGGGTGAGATGTGTTGTATTAATAGGTAGTGGTCTATCTAGCATTTGCCAGTCGGCCAGGCCCATCCTGTTGAGGGCTTCCTTTGTGGATCTCACCATACGTTCCACCTGGCCATTGGAAGCCAGATGGAACAGTGCGACCAGGGCATGTCGGATTCCTTGTGCCGCTAAGAACTCCTCAAAACCCCTGGCCGTGAATTGTGGGCCATTGTCTGACACTAGCATGTCGGGGAAACCGTGAGTCGCGAACAGCTTCTGTAGCACCTTGATGACCGCGTCTGTGGTAGTGGATGTCATCAGGACTACCTCTAGCCACTTTGAGAATGCGTCCACAATTATGAAGAAGGTTTGGCCATGGACTGGCCCAGTAAAGTCTATATGTATTCTAGACCACGGTGCTTGGGGCTGCTCCCACTCTTTTGCGGGCGCCTCTGGGGGAGCTGGTCTGGATTCCTGGCAGGGTGTGCATGTGGCTACCCACTCCTGTATGTCTCTGTCCATGTTGGACCACCACACATAAATCCTTGCCAGTGCCTTCATCTTGACTATCCCCGGGTGCCCCATGTGAAGCACCTCCAAAATGGCTATTTGTAGATGTTTTGGGATGACCACCCGGTCCCCTCATAACAGACAACCCTTGATGGCCAACAATTCGTCCCACTTCGATAAATACATTTTATATTCTGGCCCAACTGGCCCCTCGGGCCACCCCCTCCACACCCAGTTCAGAATCTGTTTGATAATGGGGTCCTTTGTGGAGTGGCATGCGACGTCACGGGAGGGGATGGGTCTGGAGTCCAGGCAGTCAAGCAGGAGCATCACGGCCTCGGGGGTGGGGTCATCCAGCAGTTATGGTAGGGGGCAGTGGTTCAACGCGTCGGCGTGTCCTAGTGTGGTGCCTGGGCGGTGGATGAGCCGATAGGAATAGGCCGCCAGGAAAATAGTCCATCGGGTCATTCGGGGGGAGAGTGACACTGGGGTGGGGCGGTTCCCCGTCAACAGTCCCAGTAGAAGCTTGTGATCTGTAACTAGGTCAAAGTCCCTGCCGTACAGATATTCGTGGAACCACTTGACTCTCGCCACTGCAGCCAGGGCTTCGCGGTCCAGCTGGCTGTAGTTCCGTTCCACCGCGGACAGTGTCCTTGAGTAGAATGCGATGGGGGCTTCCATTCCATTCAGCATCTGATGGCTCAGGACAGCGCCAACACCAAAGGGGGAGGGGTCTCAGGTCAGCACCAAGGGCAGGGTCTGGCTGTATTGCACGAGGAAAGAGTCCGTGGATAACAATCCTTTCACGGCGGCGAATGCTTTGGCCTCGGCTTTGCCCCATGTCCACTCTGCATTCTTTGCCAGCAGCAGTGTAGCGGTTCAGCAGCTGTTGCTTTCTGCTTTAAAAACACGCTGTAGAAGTTAAGGAGCCCGAGGAATGCTTGCAGCTCGGTCTGATTCCTCGGTGTGGTGGCTTCCTTAATAGCTTTTATTTTTTGGTTAGTCGGGTGAATTCCCGGACCATTGATCATATAACCCAGGAACTCCACTTTTGGTACATTTATTTTACATTTTTCTCTTTTGAGATGGACACCCTTGTCTCTGATTCTGCTTAGAACGGCACGTACTCATTTAAAAAATTGTGCTTTGTTTGCGGCTGATACCAGTATGTCATCGAAATAGGGGACGACTCCGGATATCCCCTGCAAAAGTCATTCCATAATACTTTGGAACAGTCCAGGGCCGATACTAACTCCAAATTGCAGGCAGTTATATTTGAATGCCTCCCTGTGCATCACGATGGTTTGGGCCTCCACAGTACCACCATCTACTGGCAGCTGATGGTATGCCTGCACCAAATCTAATTTTGCAAAAATCTTTCCCAGACCAAGGGAGTGTAACAGATGCTGGACTACCGGTACCGGGTATGTACTTTGTTGCAATCCTTTGTTAATTGTGCATTTATAGTCAGCACATATTCTGATAGACCCGTCGGACTTAACGGGGGTCATGATCGGCATTTCCCATTGGTTTGAGGATGCCCTGGCTTATCAGTTTATCGATTTCTTTGTCAATTTTTGGCCAGAGAGCAAAAGGTACCCTCCTGTGCATAAGTCGAATTGGAGCTATGCTTGGGTCTAAGCTAAAGGAAATTGGGTCCCCCTTGTACTCACCCAGACCAGAGGCGAAGACGTTCTCAAACTCCTTAAATATGGTTTCGGCGGCACTTCCTGTGACGGCGACGGCTGGCCTTCTCCAGTCTGCTGCTCGTCCATGGCGTTGACTTCGGCCACGACCATCCCAAAAGCCTGAAACCAGTCCAGTCCAAAAAGGTTTTGCAGGTCGTCCCTGACTACGATTGTGTGTAGGTTCTTGCTGATCGTCTTGTAGCGCACCCTGAATGTGCCTTGGCCCATGAGGGGAACCAGGTTGCCCTGATAGTCACGAAGGCGGACGCCTGGGCTTTGGAGGTCCTTCTTTTGGATAGATGGCACTGTTTGTTTTAGTACTGCCCATGAGATTATCGTTAAGGATGACTTGGTGTCGATCTCCATCTTGCAGGGGGCGTCCTCGATGAATACGGTGATCTTTAACTTCTTGGGTCGACTTGTTTGGATGTGCCTCACTGGAACGGTGATGTTCGGCTTTTTGGTGCGATCCGGGTGGCCTCGGCTGGTTGATGTGAGGTTGGCGATCCTGACGTCAGCCTTTGCCCTCTTGGGGTACCTCTGGTTGGTACGTTGCCTTCGGTCCGGACATTTCTCCATTCTCTTGGGTCAACTGGAGGCTGTGAGGAATTCACTGTGGCACACCCTGGCAATGTGCCCCTTCCATTCTCACCACTGGCATGTCGCGTCTTGGAAACGGCAGGGCGATCTGATGTGATCCCCTCTGCAGCTGGTGCAGGGCAGATTTTGTGGCTTGAATTTTCGTGCCAGCGTCGTTCAGCTACTGCGCATGCGATGGCTGTCTTCCTTCTCACTCTTGGAGGTCTCAGGTTCTGTGGTTTCATGGTGGACTCAGGCATTCTTGGGTGCTTCCATCTCTGCGTTGTGGCGCTGGAGGGTCTCCATGGACTTGTTTTCTGATTCTGCCACCCTCACCTCGTCGAGTGCGATTTGTAGGGAGAGGTTGGATCTGGCCAGGAGTCTCGTTTGTAGACTCCAATCTCAGACTCCCCGTATTATCCGATCTAGGAGTAGATCGTCCAGCTCGCGGAACTTGCAGTGGGCTGTGGCTTTCCAGAGGGCTGCCACGTACTC
Source organism: Natrix helvetica (assembly GCF_964273705.1). Lineage (NCBI taxonomy): Eukaryota > Metazoa > Chordata > Lepidosauria > Squamata > Natricidae > Natrix > Natrix helvetica. Next base: position 91,830,113 of record NC_138551.1, read on the forward strand.
GTTTATGGACTCGCCTTCCTTCTGGTTCCAGGTTTTAAATTGGTATCAGCGAACGTACTTCAATGGCTTTGGTGCATAGTGTGTTTTCAGCGTTGCTTGCAGCACGGACCACGAGATGGCATGCAGGGGTACTGGCTTGGAGAGGTTCTTTGCCATTTCCAAGACTGTGGGCCCGCAGTAACCTAGGAGTAGGTTTTTGTTCTGAATTTCTGGAACGCCGCCAAGATCGTTCACCTCTAGGAAGACTTTGAATCTCAGTAAGTACGCGTCACAGTCATCTGTGGCTGGGTTGAGGGGAGGCGGTTGGGCATAGGTGGCCATTCTGATCTCTCTGGGTACTCGAAACTCACTGGGAATCCATGATGGCCCCACTGTTGCCTTTCCTGCACTCCGGGTGGATGCTGCCGCACGATTAGGCTCTTTTTGTCCAATGGACTTCGCTCTTTTGTCTGCCTAATTGCCTTCCGATCCCACCTTCGTCACCAGTGTTAGATCGGGTAAAGGAAGACACAAAAGGCTAGCAATAACAGCTCTTTATTGAAGTACATGCAAACATCCACTGAGGAGATGGTCGGCCAGCTCCCCTTTTAAATGGGAGCTGTCCAGCCTCTCAGCCAATCAGGCGCTTCTCTGTTCCCACCGGCAACAGAGGACTTGAGTGGAGATTTCTATTTAGCAGCAATAGAGGGGGAGGTATCTAACATTCCCTTTGCTCAAGAACAATCACATGCCTGCACAGTTCTGAAGAAGCTTCTTGGTTGAGAACTAAACTGTTTTCAAGGAAAAAATCCCAAGAAAGTCAGGTTGCCTTTTTGAAAAGCACCTTTGGGACAACCATGATAATGGAGGATCAACAGACATGACAGAATGGTTCATTCTAAGTTATTGTCAAAGTCCTGGAATAAAAGTGTAGAGATTCCAATTCAAGCCCCACTTTACCATGATAACACTCTTCCCCCCTCTCTCTCCCCCTCTCTCTCTTCCCTCTCTCCTCTCTCTCTTTCCTCTCTCTCTTCTCTTTCTCTTTTCCCTTTCTCTTTTCTCTCTCTCTTTTCTCTCTCCTTCTTTTCTCTCTTTCTCTCTCTCTTTTGTCTTTCTCTCTCCTCTCTCTCTCATTAGCTATTTCTCTATATTATCTATCTATCTATCTATCTATCTATCTATCTATCTATCTATCTATCTATCTATCTATCTATCTATCTACCTACCTACCTATCCATCCATCCATCCATCCATCCATCCATCCATCCATCCATCCATCCATCCATATAGGAATAGAATTCAACTTATATCCCGCTTCACAATGCTTTACAGCCAGTTTACAGGGCAACATATTGGTCCCAACAATCTGGCTCCTCATTTTACCAACATTGGAAGGATGGAAGGCAGCTGGCCGTGAGCAGAAGTAGCCTATGGTACTGCATTCTAACCACTGCACCACCTCTGCTCTATATACATATATGAACACACATTGTTCCTGGGATCTATTGGAGCCACTGTCCTAGCTTAGGAATCACAGCCCTTAGATAGATAGATAGATAGATAGATAGATAGATAGATAGATAGATAGATAGATAGATAGATAGAAGAGGGGAGAGAGAAGGAGAGAGAGAGAGAGAGAGAGAGAATAATATAAGACAGGATGAAGCTAAGACATTAATGGCTAACACATTTGGTTATTGTGCTAATATAATTCATATTTGGGTACCAGATTTGTTAGCAGCTTGTCCCACAACTTGAATCATCCAGTTTGTCTCTCTTTGTTTTTTAAGAAAAAAAAAAGAATAATTTTTGCCAATTGAAATGCTGGGCTCTGATTTTCAGAGCACACCATGAGCCTAAATCCAGTTGGTAAAAGACAGCTGCCAAGATGAAAAATTTGGAAGCAATTGAGGTGATGAGCAAGAAATTAATTTATCTTAAAATCGTGCAACTTCTGTCTGATTGCATGCATGTTAGCATGTTTCCTGGTGATTGGAGAATGGGCTGTTTGTTCTTCAGAGAGCTTGCTGTGCAGAGAGCTTAGAGGTGCCCCAAAGGCTGAGATTTGAACCTTTCATTTAGCCAACTCATCCTTTTAAATGGAAACTTTGAATCAAGCCATACTTCCAAATCACAACTTCTGGATGAATACTTGGTTCCAATGGTTGTATCAATTAAAGTAGGTGCATCGAAACTACCATATTTTTTGAAGTATAAGACGCATTTTCCCTCCCCTAAAAGAGGGTGAAAATTTGGGTGTGTCTTATACACCAAATGGAGCCCTGTCCACCTACCAGCACTCACCCTTTGGCCTCTGCCTCCCAGCAATTTGCCTCCTTGTAGCAAACAGCCTGTTTCAGTTTTAGCTTCAGCACAGCCTGATTAGCACAAGCAGCTGATTGTTGGTTGGATCGGCCTCCTGACCATCAGCTGTTTCAGGCTTCAGGGATTGACATTGCCTATTGCTGCCTACATGTGCAGCATCCCATTTTTGGCCTCTGAGTGCCCCGTTTTCAACCTCCACGCCCCCCATTTTCTGCCCATTCTGATCCCCGCTGCCTAAAAATGGACCATGTGGAGGCTGAAAATAGGATGCGGAGGCTGAAAATGGGGTGTGCGGAGGTGGCAATAGACTTTGGCAATCCCTGAAGCCTGAAACAGCTGAAGTTCAGGAGGCCGATTCAAATGACAATCAGCTGCTTGTGCTAATCAGGCTGTGCTGAAGCTGAAACTGTTTGCTGCAAGGAGGCAAATTGCTGGGAGGCAGAGGTAGACTTTTTTTCATGTTTTCCTCTCCAAAAGCTATACTTTGTCTTATACTTTGGAGCATCTTATACTCCGAAAAATATGGTAATTTGGCAGTTCTGGGACTCTTGTGCATGTATGCACATATTTTATGGTGCACGCTCAGAAAGAACTTTGCCTCCACAGTTAGCAGAGAAACACTTTGTTTAAGTCAGTGGACTCTTCATCACATCCTTTGAATGTGGAAGTCACCTGTATAAGGCCTCAGAGCTTCTAGAAGATGCATCCATGTTAAACATCCTTAACACAATATTCTCGTTTGCCTGCACAGCTGATTTTGTAGAACACTTTTGAATTGCTTTGTGCATTTCTCCAATTGTTTTGCACATTTTTATTGTCAACTTCTGCGAGTCCCTTGGACTGCAAGGCAATCCAACTAGCCAGTCCTAGAGGAGATCAACACTGACTGCTCTTTAGAAGGCCAGATCCTGAACATGAAACTCACATACTTTGGTCACCTAATGAGAAGGAAGGACTCACTGGAGAAGAGCCTAATGCTGGGATCGATTGAGGGCAAAAGAAGAAGGGGCCGATAGAGAAGGAGGTGGCTGGATGGAGTCACCGAAGCAGTAGGCGTGAGCTTAAATGGAATCCAGAGGATGGTAGAGGAAGGCCTCGAGGAACGTTGTCTATGGGGTCGCAATAGGTCAGACATGACTTCACAACTAACAACAACATTGTCAACTGGTTTGCCCATTCTGGATCTACTGAGTAGCACAAGCCAAGGGATTCCGTGATGGTCTTCAGTCAAAGTCCTCCCTGAAACACAGTTATTGAGTGAATCTGGATTTCCTTTTGATTTTTCTCATGAGAAGGTCACAAAAGGGGATCACCTGATTCCAGGGCACTGCAATTGTCATAAATGTGAGTCAGTTCTCAAGCATCTGCATGTAAATCCCATGACCATGGGGATGTTGCAATGATCATAAGTGCGAAAAACCATCATAAGTCACTTTTCTCAATGCTGTTATGAAATTTGAGCAGTCAGTAAATGAACTGTTGTTAAGTCAAGGACTACCTGCCTTTTTCTCACCCTCAGTGGTCCATGTTTGTTCCTGGTCAGAAAAAGGAAACACAAAGCATCCCATTGCAAAAGTCAATCAAGATCCAGCAGCCCCAAAAGCTAATACAATCCTGGGTTGTATAAACAGAGGCAAAGAATCAAAATCACGTGAAGGATTAGTACCGCTTTATAAAGCCTTAGTAAGACCACACCTGCAATACTGAATCCCAGTTTTGGTCACCACATTACAAAAAAAGATGTTGAGACTTTGGAAAAAAGTGCAGAAGAAGAGCAACTAAGATGACCAAAGGCCTGGAGATGAAAACGTATGAAGAACACTTGCAGGATTTGGGTATGGGTAGTCTAGAGAAAAAAAGGACTATGATAGCAGTTCCAATATCTAAGGGGCTGCCACAAAGAAGAGTGGGTGGGGTCAACTTATTTTCCTAAGCATCAGATGGCAAGACAAGAAGCAACAGATGGAAACTAATCAAGGAGAGAACCAACCTAGAACTAAGGATAAATTTCCTGACAGTGAGAACAATTAATCAGGGGAACGGTTTATCTCCAGAAGTTGTGGATGCTCCAACATTGGAAGTCTTTAAGAAAAGATTAGACAACCATTTGTCTGAGATGGTATAGGGTTTCCTGCTTGAGCAGGGGTTTGGACTAGAAAACCTCCAAGGTCCCTACTGGCTCTATTTTGATTGAAAAGCTTGTCATCAGAAGTTGTGAGTGCTGCATCCCTGGAGGTTTTTAAGATTAGATTGGGCAGCCGTTTGTCTAGTATAGGGTCTCCTACTTGAGCAGGGGGTTGGACTAGTTTATTTTATTTTATTGTCATTGCACAATGAAATTAAATGCCATCTTCAGAGTACATTATACCTAAAAAAATAAAACAAAAGCACACATCCTTCACATTCAATACAATTGAATTGAAAACTCCTGATATTGCATTAATATTGCACTATACATGGTGTTGTGTTCCAGCAGGCGCGGCCAGCAGATGGCGCTGTGTGAAATGCCTCTGATTGGTCCAGACGCGCCTGCCGGCTGGCGGGACTAAAACAGATCTCCCATTGGTTCCCATCTGACAGCTACACGTATAAATAGCTGTCAGACGGAGTCAGTTGTGTCTTTTGCCTGTCAGTAGTTGTTCTGTTAATAAATGTTTACTTGAATCGGCACCTCCTCAGTTATTGACGCCTCAGACTATAAAACATACAGTAAGGGATGCGGTGGCTCAGTGGCTAAGACGCTGAGCTTGTCGATCAGAAAGGTTGGCAGTTCGAATCCCTAGCGCTGTGCAATGGATTGAGCTCCTGTTACTTATCCCAGCTTCTGCCAACCTAGCAGTTCGAAAGCAGGTAAAGTAGAAAAATAGGAACCACCTTTGGTGAGAAGGTAACAGCGTTCCATGCGCCTTCGGCATTTAGTCATGCTATCTATATGACCACAGAGACGTCTTTGGACAGCACTAGCTCTTTGGCTTTAAAATGGAGATGAGCACTGCCCCCTAGAGTCAGGAACAACTAGCACATAAGTGCGAGGGGAACCTTTACGTTTACTTTTTATACATACAGTAGAATTCAATATAGTTACTGCTCTGTGATGGAAGCTGTTTTTTCAGCCTATTTGTCCTTGTTTGTATTATCCTGTACTGTCTGCCAGATGGTAATAGTTAAAAAAAAGAGTGCCCAGGATGAGATGGATCTTTGAGAATGTTTTGAAGTTTCTTAAGGCAGTGGGAGCTATAAAGCTCTTCCAAAGAGGGAAGTGGACAACCCATGATCCTCTGGGCAATGACGTTGACCCTCTGGAGCCCTGTCCTATCTGCCACTGTGCAACTGGCAAACCATACACAGGTGCCGTAAGTTGAAATGCTCTCTACGGTGCAGCGGTAGAAGGTCACCAGCAATTTTTCATTCAGTTGTTGTTTCCAGAGAAGTCTAGAATACCTTTGAGGTCCCATTCCGGCTCTATTCTGATTAGAAACCTGTTTTCAGGAACCTTCAAGAAGCCAGAGTTTATGTTTTCTTGAAACAAATGGGAAAAGGAACAGCTTTTTTCCCAGCATGTTAAAACCCCCCCGAAAAACCCAATGGTTTGAGCCTGCCTGCGTTTCCTTCCAGAGCTGTAGGTGTCAGTATAAACATGGCTTTGAGGTCAGCTTGTTCTGGGATGTGGTCCCAACCCATTGAGCTGTCCATATTATTGAAGGAGTCGGCATTCAGATGTTCAGCATGCAGGGGAGGTTGTCTGCTCGGCTGTTTGAAGCTTTGGCAGCAGCAGATGACATCTGGTGACTAATGGGCTCAGATGTGAAAGCTGTTCCCCACAATGCTCTGGGCTGCAGCTGCTCCAAAGCCACAGCAAGAAGCTAGAAATGGGGAAGAGAGGATCCGTTGAGGAGGAAGGAGAGGAGGGGGGAGAGAAGGGGGGGGGGAGTGAAACCACCCTACACAAATCAATACCTCCTGATTTTCTGAGGAAGTCAAACATGGCCTCCCCTGCAAATCAGCTCTGTTGTTCGGGCATTGCCCCTTCAATGGGAAAAGATCCATGCAGCATCCTGCCATTCTGAAACGCCTCCCTCTCTTTCTCTCTTCTCCCTCTCTCTTTCCCCCCCTCTCTCTATTCCTCTCTCTATTTCCCCCCTCTCTTCTCTGTCTCTCTCTTCTCTTTCTCTCTCTCCTCTCTCTCCTCTCTCTTTTCTCTCTCTCTTCCCTCACTCGGTTTTCTCTTTCGCTTTTCTCTATGTGGTTTTCTCTCTCTCTTTTCTCTCTTTTTCTCTCTCTTCTCTTTCTCTCCCTCTCCTCTTTCTTTCTCTTCTCTCTCTCTTCCCTCTATTTTCTCTCTCCTCTCTCTCTTCCCCTCTCTCTTCTCTCTTTCTCTCTGTTTCTCTCCCTTTCTCTCTTTTCCTTCTTTCTTCTCTCTTTCTTTTCCTTCTCTCTTCTCTCTCTCTGTCTCTTTGTCTTTTCTGTTTCTCTCTTTTCTGTTTCTATCCTCTCTCTCTCCCCCTCTCTTCTCTCTCTCTTCCCTCTCTCTTCTCCCTCTTCCCCTCTCTTCTCTCTCTTTCTCTTCCTCGCTTCTCTCTCTCTCTCTCCTCTCTCTCTCCTCTCTCTCTTCCTCTCTCTTTCTCACTTTTCTCTCTCTCCTCTCTCTCTCCTCTATCTCTCTCTTCCTCTCTCTCTTCTCTCTCTTTCTCTCTTGAAAATGGCAGCACATTCTATGCTGAATCCCACTGAAACAAAGTTTGATCTTTTCCAGGCATAAGAGGGGACACCCCCCCCCCCATTCTTTGGATTTCTTTTGTTTGAAGATAATGGCTTGCGGGGTGGGAGGGAGAAAGGGAGAGGGGCAGGAGACACTTCAAGGTAAAACAGATTTAGATGAATTTTCCTGGGTGCTGCTCAGTCCAGCTCAGGGCTGTTTTGCAGACTATCCAAAGGAAACCTTCTTCTAAATCACATTGGCTTTATTCATTAATTTCCCTGGCTTGGAACGAATTAGAATAACAGACTTAAGTGTTCTACAAGTTTCCTCTTAATTTTTAATAAGACCCCCGCTTAAATCCTAGTCTTTTGTAAAGCTTTTGACCATCTTTAAATCTTTTTGCCACAAGAATGGGATTATATAAAAGTGCATCTCCTTCCTCCTTTTTCTTTCAAAGTTGATGCACACGTGTGCAAATAATATGCACGTGATAATACATGTATACATGTGCGCCCAACAGATGTCCCTGTGTGTGTTTCTGTCGCTTTGTGTGCCTTTTGTAAAGGACTGTTGTGCACATGCTAATTGTCACAGCTGCGGATACTGATAGCTGAAATTTAGCAGTTGAGATTTTACTATTAAAAAATTAAGAAAAAAGGTTTGATGAACACGTTGGTAGCCCTTGGAAGGGCTGAGCAACCCACAGATCAGAACTGATCAAAATAAAGACAGCAATGTTTCTAATCATTTGAAACCCAAAATGATAGAGGAGTAGCAGTAGGAGAAGGGGGAGGGGGAGAAGAAGAAGAGGAAGAGGAGGGGGGAGAGAAGAAGGAGGAGGAGGATAGAGGAGGAGGGGGAGGAAGAAGAAGCATAGAAGAAGGAGAAGAGGAGGAGGAGAAGAACAAAGGAAGAAGGAAGAAGAAGAAGCGAGGAGAGGAAGAAGAGGAGAAGGAGAAGGAGAAGAAAGAAGAAGAAGAAGAAGAAGAAGAAGAAGAAGAAGAAGAAGAAGAAGAAGAAGAAGAAGAAGAAGAAGAAGAAGAAAGGAGGAGGGGGAGGAAGAGGAGGAGAAGGAGAAGGAGAAGGGGAAGGGAAGGAGGAGTGGGAGGAAGAGGAGATTGGACAGCCACTTATCTGAGATGGTATAGGGTTTCTTGCTTGAGCAGGGGTTGGACTGGAAGACCTCCTTGGTCCCTTCCAGCTCTGTTCTGACTGGATTTGGCCCTGAGGCAATCCAGAATGTATTTGTCAGGCCTGCAGTTATATTCCTTTTTAGGATCTTTGGCCTGCCACACACTCTCTTATTTCATTATGCTGTTTCATTAGTGTAGTAATTGGGAGGGGGAATAGAAAGGAGTAGAATTGTGGAATGTGTTGTTGTCATTCCTTTCTAGAAGCCCAAGGTCATCTTTTGTCTCTGCACCTCTGCACCTGACAGGAACCAGCTGGGTGGAGATGCTAGCGTGGCCGAAGAAGATTGGACCATGTGATGGATTTATGGGTGTGGGGATAAGATCATGAACATTCAAGTGGGTGGAATCCCAGGAAGCTTTTAGATTTGGGATTCCACAGCTTGTTGCCAACATGTCTGTCTTATTAAATTGGAACTTTAAGGATAGCTCTGCCTTGGACTCTGATTTAATTCTGCATGATATTTGGAACACTGACAGTATTGTGTGTTCATGCATTCAGATAGTGGAAAGGCACGGGTATGTCCAATAACAATGACTTTTGTTTACCTGTTAGTAACAGGTGGAACTGGCAGAACCTCCCAGAGTTTGAAGCTGTGCTTTTTAATTTAAGTTCAGAGTTTCTTTGTAAAAGCACCATTGTTATGCAACACAACTTATCACCCTTGGGGTCTCATTGACAGGTATATCCCAGTATAGGTGACATAAAATTCAAGGGGTTGTGCTGATTCGTACTGTCCAACCTTAACACTCTTGTGCTCCATGAACTGATAGTCAGACCTGCAGATACAGCCACCTGGTGAAGAATCAGGTATGGTAATTCTGAGGAAAGGGACTACACGCACAGGGGATTGAATCTAGTTAGGAACTTTATGGGCTACATCTTTTTTTCCTTGGCAAATGGGAGTCCTCTTGGGGGCATTTTTGGTGATGTTTTGGCATCCACTGATAAAAGAGCAAAGGACTGTTTGCAGGGGCTGAATGTCAGGTGAACCGGCAGTGCTTTCTTTCTTTCATTCTTCTTCCTTTCTTTTCTCTTCTTTCTCCTTCCTTCCTTCTTTCCTTCCTTCTTTCTTCTTTCTGTCCTGCCTCCCTCCCTTCTTTTTGTCTTCCTTCCTTCCTTCTTTCATTCCTCCTTCCTTCTTTCTGTCCTCCCTCCTTCTTCCTTCCTTACTCCCTCCTTCCTTCCTTCTTTCCTGAAGGCCTTCCTTCTTTCCCCCTTCCTTCTTTCTATTCTCCCGCCCTCCCTTCTTGTTGTCTTCCTTCCTTCCTTCCTTCCTTCCTTCCTTCCTTCCTTCCTTCCTTCCTTCCTTCCTTCCTTCCTTCCATCCTCCTTCCCTCCCTTCTTTTTTCTTCTTTCCTTTTTTCTTCCTTCCTTTCTGATGGCCTTCCTTCCTTCTTCCTTCCTTCTTTCCTTCCTCCCTCTTCCCTCCATCCCTCCCTCTCTTTTGTTTGTCTGTCTGTCTTTCTTCCTCCCTTCCTTCCTTCCTTGCTCCGTCCCTCCCTTCCTGATAGCCTTCCTTCCTCCTTCCTTCCTTCTGTCCTCCCTCCCTCCTTCCTCCCTCCCTCCCTCCCTCCCTTCCTAATGGCCTTCCTTCCTCTTTCCTTCTTTCTCTCCTCCCTCCCTCCTTCCCTAAATCAACCGTTATTCTCTTGCACAGGAGCTGGGCAAGTAGGAAGACTCAGCCCTGTAGTTTTGGCTACAGAGAGACATTTTCCCCTTTCCTTCCTTATCCCAAACCTCAGCAAATCAGAGCTAGCCATGAACAAGAAAATAAAATGTGCATAAAAGGGAAGGTTTTCATGTCACCCACCCTTAAACAATACTTGCCTATTTCCTGTAGTGGCCTCTTTCCCAACCAAACCCAAATCTTATGAAAATTCAGCATGCTTCTACCGCTGAGCTCCCTCCCGCCTGCCTGGTTTCATCCAAAGATGCTGTTTTGGGTCTAACCAATTGGCAATTCCTTTCCAACCGAGGAAGCAGAATTCCCTTTGCAAGCCACAGCCGCTGCTGCCTTCTCAATTCAGTTAGCTGTCATTTTAAATAAGGTACGCTGTACAGACAGCTGCTTCCTGGGAGGCATTAGATGAATTAGAGGAGGAAAGAAAGTCATAAATAAGAAAGATCTCCAAAACAGGCTCCCCTCCATCTGCATCAGGGAAGGTTTTGCTTCAAAAGGAAACGTTTACTCCAACCCTTTGCACGAATGGCGAAGAATTTTTCTCGGTTATTGTAACGGGAGATGGCTTGTGTGTTTCCCTCCGTGGTCTTTCACCGCAAACATGAATTTGCAATGGGCAAAGATGTCCTGTTCATTTAGGTCAGTGTTGGTGACCCTTTTTGGCACCACGTGCCCAAATCAAAATACGCATGCCAACCAGCTGGTCTTCCGGTTTCAGGCACACGCATGTGCACTGGGCAGCTGCTATTCCAGTTTCCAGCACTCCCACATGCGTGAACACCAGCTGAATAGAACACTAAAATGACACTAAACACTAAAACACACTAAATGAACTGTTGTAAATTGAGGACTACCCATATCCATGATATCTATATCACGCATGCCAGAGGTGGTACACAGAGCTCTCTCTCTGGGCACGCATGCCATCGCCAGCTGCTGTTCTCGTTTCCAGCAGCACTCCTGTGTCCATGCTGGCCAACTCATCTTCTGGTTTCCAGTGCTCTGCATGCGGAAAGATGAGCATGCGCACCGGAACCTGGAAGAGCAGCTGAGGATGGCACAAGTGCCAGAATGAGGGCTCTGTGTGCCACCTCTGGCACATGTACCATAGGTTCACCATCATGGGTTTAGGTCATTCTAGAAAGTCCAGCAAATAAATATCATAATTGTGGCACTGAAATCAATAGTGTCAAAGTTTACTTTGCAAGATTGTTATGCAATTCTCCGTTGCGTCTTCATTTCTGATTTCTCCCCAATGTTTTGTTTGCTTTATCTTATCTTATCATTTCATTTCATTATTTCATTTCATTTCATTTCATTTCATTTCATTTCATTTCATTTCATTTCATTTCATTATTTTATTTTATTTTATTTTATTTTATTATTTTATTATTTTATTATTTTATTATTTTATTATTTTATTATTTTATTATTTTATTATTTTATTATTTTATTATTTTATTATTTTATTATTTTATTATTTTATTATTTTATTATTTTATTATTTTATTATTTTATTATTTTATTATTTTATTATTTTATTATTTTATTATTTTATTATTTTATTATTTTATTATTTTATTATTTTATTATTTTATTATTTTATTATTTTATTATTTTATTATTTTATTATTTTATTATTTTATTATTTTATTTTATTTTATTTTATTTTATTTTATTTTATTATTTTATTTTATTTTATTTTATTTTATTTATTTTATTTTATTTTATTTTATTTTATTTTATTTTATTATTTTATTTTATTTTATTTTATTTTATTTTATTTTATTTTATTATTTTATTTTATTTTATTTTATTTTATTATTTTATTTTATTATTTTATTTTATTTTATTATTTTATTTTATTATTTTATTTTATTTTATTTTATTTTATTTTATTTTATTTATTTTATTTTATTTTATTTTATTTTATTTTATTTTATTTTATTTTATTTTACGTATTTTATTTTATTATTTTATTTTATACTAGCCAATAACCTGGCATTGCCCAGGTATTTATTTATAGGGGGGAAATGTCCAGACCAAACATAATTTCTAATGTTGGATTTTCCCCTTTACCAGAGGGAGCTCCCTTGTGGAGCACTGTGAAACTGTTACCATGGCAACTCCACTGCGTTGTACAGTAAAAACCATTTTATGGCACTACAGTAGAAGCCATTTAAGGCACAACAGGCTGTATCTTAACAGAACACCCCCCCCCCCCCAGGGCTTTTAGGAGTGTCTTATGACCACAGTATTTGTCTTCAGAGAGTAAGTCATCTGTGTATCAAGTTGGTTGAAACTGCTTGAGGTGTTCCAGATTATCCTGGAACATATGCACACACAAACATCCATTTGTGTGAGATTATCTTGTTTACTGAAATGTTTAGATTTATTTGAATACTTATGAATATTCCATTGGGAGCAGGAAGGGAATAGACAGAAGTAAATAATATCATAATGATGATTAATTGGTTTTAGAGAAAAAGTTACCTTGGGAATTTTAATTGGGAGGTATATTTGTAGCTGCAATGTTCAGATGATTTTAGCTACAGTTCACTAGGTATCATATTTAATCCAAGCACAAGACAAGCGTATTGACACCACTGTCAATAGATTTTTTAACAACAATCGCCTGCTAAAAGACCTGAAACCATAAGCAATAGCAAAAAATATTATTTCTCCCGAGAAAGAGAAGGAGATTTGGATGATTCAAGATCTTAGAACAGAATAGAATTCTTTATTGGACAAATGTGGTTGAACACACAAGGAATTTATCACTGGTGCAGAAGCTCTCCGTGTACATGCAAAACAAACAGCAAAGTCATATTAAACATAGTGTTTGTATTCAGCTGGTTTGGACTGGTTTGGACGAACAAGTAGTGATGACCTGCAGATGAGGGTAGGCATGCTCCCTCCCACCAGCCCCGGTACTATGCCATCCTATTTAGCTATGTTTTCTAAGCTGCGCACATACGTGCATGTGTGCAAGCTGCACGCGTGAGCAAAGCACATGCCTGGAAGACGTGCACTCACATTTTTGGTGTGTGGTGAACCAGTGGTAAAATTATGTGAAACCCACCTCTGAATAAATGTAATATCAAAATAATAGTAATTATAATACTGATACCAATAAGAGAAGGTAGTGAAACAGATGAGAAAGATAAAAGTAATACAGCCATACTACATGGGTAAATATACCGTATTTTTCAGAGTAGAAGATGCACCTTTTTTCCTCAAAAAAGAGGCTGGAAATCTGGGTGCGTCTTATACACTGAATACAGCATATTTTTGGCTCCTGAAGCCCCGCCCCCTTCACCAAAATAGCCGTGCATAGCCTTATGGAGGCTTTCAGAGAACTCCTGGGGGCTGGGGAGGGCAGAAATGAGCCTAGAACAGGCCATTTTTTGCCCTCCAAGCCCCCAACAGCACTCTATAAGCCTCCGTAAGGCCATGCATGCAATTTTTTTTTTACAAAAAATGGCCCGGTTTTTGCTTGTTTTTGCCCCCCCCGAGCACTCTGCAAGCCCCCCCCCCAAGCTATTAATGCCTTTTATTTGAAAAAAAATGGGGCCGTTTTCGTGAAAAATGGGCTGTTCTTAGGAGGTTTGCAGACTGCAAAAACTCCCCCCCCCCTTCGGAAAGTTCTTTAGTTAGAGTGATTGATGAGAATTACATTGGTCAAGTGCTGTGCCAGCAGAAACAAGTCTTAGGTGCTGCAGGTTGTCAGCAATTTCCTTCTCCAGCACATGGATAAATACACCTGGAAACATCTACCTACCTACTCTCTCTCTCCCTCCCCACCTACCTACTGTATTTCTCTCTCTCTCCTTCTCTCTCTCTCTCCTTCTCTCTCTCTTTCTCTCTCTCTCTTCCTATCTACCAACCTACCTACTCTCTCTCTCCCTCCCTACCTACTGTATTTCTCTCTCTCTCTCTCTCTCTCTCTCTCTCTCTCTCTCTCTCTATCTATCTATCTATCTATCTATCTATCTATCCCTACCTACCTACCTACCTACCTACCCACACACTCTCTCTCCCTATCTACCTACTGTATTTCTCTCTCCCTCTATCCCTCTATCCATCCATCCATCCATCCATCCATCCATCCATCCATCCATCCATCTATCTATCTATCTATCTATCTATCTATCTATCTATACCTACCTACCTACCTACCTACCCACACACTCTCTCCCCCAACTTACCTACTGTATTTCTTTCTTTCTCTCTCTCTCTCTCTCTCTACCTACCTACCTACCTACCTACTCTGTCTCTCTCTCCCTATCTACCTACTGTATTTCTCTCTCTCCCCCCCTCTACCTATCTATCTATCTACCTACCTACCTACCTACTCTCTCTCTCTCTCTCCCTACCTACCTACTGTATTTATATATCTCTCTCTATCCCTCTATCTACCTATCCACCTATTCTCTCTCTCCCCCCTACCTACTGTATTTCTCTCTCTCTCTCTCTCTCTCTCTCTCTCTCTCTCCCTCTATCTACCTACCTACTCTCTCTCTCCCCCTACCTACCTACTGTATTTCTCTCTCTCCCTCTCCCTCCCTCCCTCCCTACTCTCTCTCTCCCTATCTGCCTACTGTATTTCTCTCTCTCTCTCTCTCTCCCTCTCTTTCCCTCTATCTACCTACCTACTTTTTTAAAAAAATTGCCTCTTCAAAACCTTGGTGCATCTTATACTCTGAAAAATATGGTACTTAGACAACTCTGTGATCTCGGAACTGCGCATGCCCAAGATGGTGTCCTGTCGAGTTTGAGGAGAGCTTCGGGGAGATGATTGTTCTTCTTGGGGCTTGCAGGGGTACCTATCCCATCATTGGTTCCAGGTCCAGCTATAAGAACTTCCTGGGACTTTGGGGGTACCCTTGAGCTGCGATGTCCTGCCTTGTAACCAGAACGTCATGAGTGAAATGGGGTGGTTGGCAGTGAAAGGAGAATGGAGAGCGTCAGCGGCTGCCAGCATGGGTGTGGTCAGCGGCTGCGGTGGGATGCCCGGCCTGGGGTCTCTGCAGCCGGCATGGGTGTGGTTGTCATCGTCATCGGGACGCCCGGCCTGGGGTCTCTGCAGCTGGTGTGGGAGTGGTCGGCGGCAGCGGCGGTGGGACGCCCGGCCTGGGGTCTCTGCAGCTGCCACTCCCCACGCTGTGGTGTTATCCCGGTTCTCCCCCCCTCTACCTTGCTTATGGACATGATAGATTGGAACAGCGGGGAGTGGCTGAGGCAGCTGGCATGGATATTGATGCCAGCGGAAGATGGCTTCAGTAGTTGGCATGGGGGGGGTCCTTCATTGTGGCCCCCTCCGGTATCACCGCCGTTGCCTGGGCCACCGTACTGTGCCATTTGGCCATTTGGCCCCTCCTCCTGTGACACTATGGACTGGGTCAACAGAGTGCGGCCCTGGCGATGGATATGAGCGCGGCTGGCATGGACAGAGCTTGGCTGTTGGAGTCGTTCAAGTTGGAGCAGCCACCGCTGCCGCCGCTTTCCTCACCACCACCATCACTGGCCACTTCACTACCTTGCAATCTATCATCTGCTGCGATTTTGACAGCTGGCCGTTACTTTTGCATACTGTCCTTAACACCGACCATTTCTATGATGGACACAAGCTTCCCGCTACCCCCTTGAACACTGTTGGCTGCCCCCCCCATGGACACGTCATCTCCTTGTTCCATCTCCCCATGATGTCAGCCCGTTTGGTTGATGCCACACTTTCCTCCATGTTATACTGCGACAGAATTTTACTCCCTCTGGGAACTCCCCCTTTCCCGGGGATGGCCTTCTTGCCTATCAAGACGCTTCCTTAATGATGGATCTTGGGATCCCGAGAGGTGGTATGCAAAGAAGAGATTTCTTTGGGGTTTTTCACAGGGGTTTTTGATCAAATTTTAGGGGGGGCAGGGCGGGTTGATTCCGATGGCTCAGACAGGCTTGGGGGGGGGGAGTCTGCCAGGGCACAGGCCAGAGCTAACTAATGGGCGTGGGTCGGAAGTGCTGGGAAGGGTCGGGATTCTGGGGGAGACATTAAGCCATTCTATTGGGGGGTTTACCATCTCTACTGTTTGTGGAAAAGGCAGATATGGTGGGGGCCAAGGGCAAAATTATGTTCGGGGGACGCAGGTTCGCTGTTTAAGAGCGATTGCGCGTTCCGACCCACATCGCCCTTCTCGCACCCCTGGGTGCTCGGGATTACAGGACCCTGGTCTCCGGCTGGTGTTTCTTAACACCAGGTCCGTGGTGCATAAGGCTCCCCTTATTTACAACCTCATATAAGAGGGTAGAGTGGACCTGGTGTGTATTACGGAGACCTGGTTGGGCCATGAGGGGGGTGTTCCCCTTAGTGAACTATGCCCATCAGGCTTCCAGGTGTTTCACCAGCCGAGAGCCCAGGGCAGGGGTGGGTGGGGGGTGGCGGTGGTTATTAGGGAAAGTCTCAGACCTCATGAGGTCACTGTGCCTCAGATAGGCGGGTGTGAGTCCCTTTTTGTGAAATGAGGCCTTGGAGTTCAGGTGGGCCTTTTTGTTATGTACCTTTCTCCCTGCTACGTTTCATCGGCCCTGCCAGAGCTGCTGCATGTGTTAGCTGGATTGGCGGTTGATTTCCCCAGGCTTATGATCCTGGGGGATTTCAATCTGCTTTCCATTGGCGAGACATCCGAGTCAGCTTGGGAGTTCATGGCTTCCATGATGGCTATGGACCTAACTCAGTTAATTCAAGACCCCACCCATAATAGGGGACACACGCTCGACCTGATTTTTGTCTCTGGGCAGTGGATGAATGATCTAGATTTAGGGGATATTTCTATTCAACCCTTGTCAGGGTCTGATCATTTCCTCATCAGGCTTGACTTCCATACCGCTACCCCTCGCTGCAAGGAGGAGAACTAACTAGATGGTTCCGCCCCAGGCGCCTGATGGACCCTGAAAGGTTCCTGATGGAGCTTGGGACTTTTTCCTGAATCCCTTGCTCACAACTCGACCGAAGCCCTAGTGGAAGCCTGGGATAGGGCAGCCACTGGGGCCTTGGATCGCATTGTGCCTTTGCGGCCTCTGACCCAGTGTCAATCCCGGGTGGCTCCCTGGTTTACTGAGGAGCTCCGGGAGATGAAACGCCGGAAAAGACGCCTAGAGAGTGGTTGGAGGGCCAGCTGGTCCGAATCTGATCGAACACTAGTAAGAATTCATATTACATCCTACTTAGTGGCGATAGAAGCGGCAAAACGGCAACATTTTCCCGCTCTTATCGCGTCTGCAGCTAACTGCCCAGCTGCCCTGTTTAGGGTGACCCGCTCCTTACTTAACCAAGGAACTGGGGAAAACCACTTGCAGGGTAGGGCTGAAGAATTTGTTCAGTATCTGCAGGATAAAATCGCTCAAATCCGGACAGGCTTGGACTCTGACTGGGTAGATTCGGGCGAGTCGACGGGGATGAATCTTGTGGAAACAATCTGGGATGAGTTTGACCCTGTGATCCCCGAGGGCATGGACAGGATTATGGGGAGACTCAGTGCTGCCACTTGTGTGCTGGACCGGTGTCCCTCTTGGTTAGTTTCTGCTTCCCAGGAGGTGACACAAGGCTGGCTCCAGGCGATTACCAATGCTTCATTGAGAGAGGGGTTCTTTCCCACTGCCTTGAAGGAGGCGGTGGTGAGGCCCCTCCTCAAGAAGCCTTCCCTGGACCCAGCTTCTTTAGCCAGCTATCGTCCGGTCTCCAACCTTCGCTTTGTAGCAAAGGTTGTTGAGAGTGTGGTAGCACATCAGCTTCCCCAGTACCTGCATGAAGCTGTCTACCTGGATCTGTTTCAGTCAGGTTTCAGGCCCGTGTACAGCACGGAGACAGCATTGGTCGCATTGGTCAATGATCTCTGGTGGGCCTGGGACAGGGGCTGCTCCTCTGTCCTGGTCCTATTAGACCTCTCGGCGGCTTTCGATACCATCGACCATAGTATCCTACTGCAACGACTCAGGGGGTTGGGAGTGGGGGGCACCGTTTTACGGTGGTTCTCCTACTACCTGTCGGATTGATCGCAATTCGTGTTGACTGGAGGGCAGGGATCGACCCCGAGGCGTGTCACTTGTGGGGTGTCCCAGGGGTCGGTTCTCTCACCCCTCCTGTTCAACATATATATGAAACCGCTGGGCGAGATCATCTGTGGTTTTGGGGTACGGTATCATCAATATGCTGATGATACCCAACTTTTCATCTCTACCCCAAACGATGCCCTCGACATGATGTCCCGATGCCTGGAGGCTGTGCGGATCTTGATGGGGAGGAACAGGCTCAAGCTCAATCCCTCCAAGACTGAGTGGCTGTGGTTTCCGTCATCCCGATTTGTGCATCTTGTTCCATCTTTGGGGAGAAATTTTAGCCCTCTCAGAGAGGGCCCGCAATCTGGGAGTCCTCCTGGACATGCGGCTTAGTTTCGAAGATCACCTGACGGCTGTGACCAGGGGGGCCTTTTACCAGGTTTGCCTGGTACGTCCTGGATCGGGATGCTCTATGCACAGTCACTCATGCCCTTGTCCTTTCTTGCCTGGACTACTGCAACACTGTCTACATGGGGCTGTCCTTTAATGTGGCCGCACGGGTTATCTGGGGGTACCTAGGTGCTCCCATATTACACCCCTTTTAGGCAGCCAGCAACTGGTTGCCGGTTGTTTTCCGGGTGCGATTCAAGGTACTAATTATGACCTTTAAAGTGCTCCATGGCTTAGGCCCAGGGTACCTGCGAGACCACCTTCTGCCATCAGTAGCCTCCCACCGTCCAGTGCGATCCCACAGGGTTGACCTCCTCAGGGTGCCGTCGGCCAAACAGTGTCGGTTAGCGACCCCCAGGGGGAGACCCTTCTCTGTGGGAGCACCTTCCCTCTGGAATGAGCTGCCCCCGGAGCTTCGCATAATCCCTGACCTCCGGTCCTTCCGACGCGCCCTAAAAAGTTGGCTTTTCCAGCAAGCCGGCCTGGCCTGTTAATTTTATCTCATTTTTTAAATGTTAGTGCTATATTAATTGGGTTTATTTTTTGGATTTTTTCTAATTTCCTTTTAACTTTTGTAATATGTGTTTTTTAATGCTGTACGCCGCCCTGAGTCCTTTGGGAGAAGGGCAGCATATAAATCCAATAAAACAAACAAACAAACAAACAAGACAATACAGTGGGAATTAGATGTTCAGCAGAGTGATGGCATGGGGTGTGTTTGGAGAAACTGTCCCTGTGTCTGGTTGTTTTGGCATCCAATGCCCTATAGCCGCATCCTGAGGGAAGGAGTTGAAACAGTTTATGTTTCATGGATGTGAGGGCTCTGTAGATATTTTCTCAGCCCTCTTTCTGGCTCATGCTTTATACAGGTCCTCAATGGAAGGCAGGCAGGCTGGCTGAGATTGTTTTTTTCTGCAGTCCTATATGTTGAAGTCTCTACCTGTCCTGTTTGGTTGCTCTACCAAATCAGACAGTTATAGAAGTACAAATGACAGGCTCAATAATTCCTCTGTAGAACTGTGTCAGCAGCTCCTTGGGCAGTCTGAACTTTCTGAGTTGACGCAGGAAGAACATTCTTTGTTTGTCTTGAGAAAAGAAGGACTAGGGTTGACATGATAGCAGTCTTCCAGTATTTGAGAGGCTGCCATAGAGAAGACGGGGTCGATCTATTCTCCAAAGCACCTGAAGGCAGGACAAGAAACAATAGATGGAAACTAATCAAGGAGAAAAGCAACTTGGAATTAAGGAGAAACTTTGCAACAATGAGAACAATTAACCAATGGAACAGCCAGACGGAGCATTATAAGGTCTATGACAATTCGCCATGGCCAACTCACCACAGCCAACTTGCCATGGCCAACTCACCACAGGGTAACTCACTGCAGGGCAAGGGTTACCCTAATATCAAAGCAATGGTGGAATAAAATCATTAAAGAAAGGATGCAAAAGTAGGGTCAGAATGAAATGTGTGTGAGTGACAAAAATTAAAATATTTTTTTAAAATAATGAAATATAACTGTTAAATTGTCCTCGCAGCAAGTTGACCCATGGCAAGGTGGCCATGACGAGTTGTCCGGCAGCAAGTTGGCCATGATCAGAGGTGGGTTCCTATTGGTTCAGACTGGTTCAGCCGAAGTGGTAGTAACTTGACGGCCTCGATTGCTGGAACCGGCAGTGACCCAGGCCTGCCACACCCCCGAACCAGTTCTCCTATGGAATTGCCATCTTGTTTTTTCGGTTCTGCACATGCGCAGAACAATTTTCAGTGCAGAAATTTAATCTCCCCCCCTTTTTAAGGTTCTGCGCATGCACAGACCTTTTTATTTGCCAATGCACACATGCATGGAGCACGCAACTGGCTTGTGTGCGAGCAAAGCTCTCTCGTGGGCAAAATTTTTGCGGCACCGAACCAGCAGTAATGCCGGCAGCAACCCACCCCTGACTGTGATGAATTGGCTGCGGCGAGTGGGTCGTGGCGAGTTGGCCGCAGCAAGTTGGCTAGGGCAAGTTGTCTCATTTCCAAAGTCAAGTGCAGGCCTTGTACTCTCCTGTCCTGAAATTAAAATGAAAGGTTTTTTTAAAGAGGAAATGTTTTGGTTCAGCACTGAAGTACTACATGAGAGAGAGAGAGAAAGAGAGAGGGAGAGAGAGAGAGAGAGAGAGAGAGAGGGAGGGAGGGAGGGAGGGAGAAAGAGAGAGGGAGGGAGAGAGAGAGAGAGAGAAAGAGAGAGGGAGGGAGAGAGAGAGAGAGAAAGAGAGAGGGAGGGAGAGAGAGAGAGAGAGGGAGGGAGGGAGAGAGAGAAAGAGAGAGGGAGGGAGAGAGAGAGAGAAAGAGAGAGGGAGGGAGGGAGAGAGAGAGAGAGAAAGAGAGAGGGAGGGAGGGAGAGAGAGAGAGAAAGAGAGAGGGAGGGAGGGAGGGAGAGAGAGAGAGAAAGAGAGAGGGAGGGAGGGAGAGAGAGAGAGAAAGAGAGAGGGAGGGAGAGAGAGAGAGAGAGAAAGAGAGAGGGAGGGAGGGAGAGAGAGAGAGAAAGAGAGAGGGAGGGAGGGAGAGAGAGAGAGAAAGAGAGAGGGAGGGAGGGAGAGAGAGAGAGAAAGAGAGGGAGGGAGGGAGAGAGAGAGAAAGAGAGAGGGAGGGAGGGAGAGAGAGAGAGAAAGAGAGAGGGAGGGAGGGAGAGAGAGAGAGATAGAGAGAGGGAGGGAGGGAGAGAGAGAGAGAGAAGAGGAGGGAGGGAGGGAGAGAGAGAGAGAAAGAGAGAGGGAGGGAGGGAGAGAGAGAGAAAGAGAGAGGGAGGGAGGGAGAGAGAGAGAGAAGAGAGAGGGAGGGAGGGAGAGAGAGAGAGAAAGAGAGAGGGAGGGAGGGAGAGAGAGAGAAAGAGAGAGGGAGGGAGGGAGAGAGAGAGAGAAAGAGAGAGGGAGGGAGGGAGAGAGAGAGAGATAGAGAGAGGGAGGGAGGGAGAGAGAGAGAGAGAAAGAGAGAGGGAGGGAGGGAGAGAGAGAGAGAGGGAGGGAGGAGAGAGAGAGAGAGAAAGAAAGAGGGAGGGAGGGAGAGAGAGAGAAAGAGAGAGGGAGGGAGGAGAGAGAGAGAAAGAGAGAGGGAGGGAGGGAGAGAGAGAGAGAGAAGAGAGAGGGAGGGAGGGAGAGAGAGAGAGAAAGAGAGAGGGAGGGAGGGAGAGAGAGAGAGAAAGAGAGAGGGAGGGAGAGAGAGAGAGAGAGAGAGAGAAAGAGAGAGGGAGGGAGGGAGAGAGAGAGAGATAGAGAGAGGGAGGGAGGGAGAGAGAGGAGAGAAGAAACACCTCTCCTTCAAATCAACCCCATCAGCCTTCCTGTTCTACCTGCCTCTGCTTCTCCTGGTTTCTCTTTCGTAGACATGCCGGGGTGGGGGTGGGTAGGTGTGGGTTGACCAAGCCTTGGGAATTCGCTTCCATAAATAAGAGATTGCATTATGAAGCCAAATCCCCACAGCACAGTCCATTATGCTCAATAGCACATAGACAGAAGGAAAAGATAGATAATCTCCCCTTGTATTTCTGCTCTTTTTTTTCTGGGTTTTTTTTTCTTAAAGGCGGAAGGCAATCAATGAATGCAGCGAGTGAGGGCAGGCACAAAGAAACCAGAACGCAGCCTTAGTTGGAGGTTTCTCACACAATGGTTGCTTGGCTGTTGTCAGGCTCCCGAAAAGTCCAAACAGGAGCATGGAGGAGGCAGCTCTCTCCTTATTTCCAAAGCAGCCAACAGGAACAGCGCTAGCCGAGAGCCTCGGGGGTCAACAGAACGTCATTTGCGGGGTGGGTGGGGAGTCCCGCTGATTTCACAATAAAAGCAAACCAGCGCCGAGCAGAGTGAATTCTGCCTTTGGTTTTTAAGACCCTCCTTTCTTCCCCTCCCATCTTCATCTCTGCATTCTCATCTCGCCCCTTCTAATTTCCTAGAAGGGGATCTCGGCTTTGTCAGAGTTCAAGTAATTTAGAGGAATTCAGCAAAGTAGCAGGACTTCAAATTAATAAGAGCAAAACAAAGATCATATCAAAAAACTTTACTAAAAACAAGAGAGAGAATTAGAAGAAAATATGGGTATGCAGATATCAAAAAAGGTGAAATATTTAGGAATCTGGCTAACAGGGAACTGCTCAACAATCAAAGAAGATAATTATGATAAGACCATGCAACATCTCGCCCTTCTAATTTCCTAGACGGGGACCTCGGTTTTGTCAAGAGTTCAAGTAAGGAAGGATTTCAGGGTGCCCAACAGTCTCCTTGTTGCTAGAAAAATGGTACGGGGGATGAGAAAAGCAAGCAAACAAATCAAAAAGGCCTCCCTTTATAGAAAAAAAAACCTTAAATAAAGTTAAACCAAAACTTTAAATTAACTTTTAAAGGCGTGCATAAGGGCACCAGCATGCTTAACGTTCCTGTCCTATTGTCTCCATTTATTTGTACCCATTTCCTGTGTTCTTATTCATGTTTACTCTTATTCCTGTTATCTTGCACATGAGTGACAAATTAACTAACTAACTAAATAAATAAATAAAATATTTAAAGCGGGCGACCTACTTTAACGAAAAGAAGGGGTGACATGATAGCAGTTTTCCAATATCTAAGAGGCTGCCACAAAGAGGAAAGTTCAACTTATTCTCCAAAACATCGGAAGGCAGGACAAGAAGCAATGGGTGGAAACTAATCAAGGAAAGATGCAACCTAGAATTAAGGAGAAATTTCCTAACAGTGAGAACAAATAACCAGTGGAACAGCTTGTCTTTAGACGTTGTGGGTGCTTCAACACTGGAGTTTTTAAAGAAGACATTGGAAAGCCACTTGTCTGAAATGGTATAGGGTCCCTTGCTTAAGCAGGGGTTGGACTAGATGACCTCGAAGGCCCCTTCCAACTCTGTTATTCTGTTATTCCAAAGCACTTGAGGGCAGGAGAAGAAGTAACAGCTGGTTGTTCCACTGGTTAATTGTTCTCACTGTTAGGAAATTTCTCCTTAGTTCTAGATTGCTTCTCTCCTTGATCAGTGTTTATCCATTGCTTCTTGAACTGCCTTCAGGTGCTTTGGAGAATAAGTTGACCCCCCTCTTCTTTGTGGCAGCCCCTGAGACATTTTGTTCAAATTTACTCTAAATAGCATCTAGAAAAAAAACCCAGAGCCATGCTTCAGATGGAAGCAATTACAATTCATTGAAAGTATTTCCACTAAGAATTTGGAATGTCAGCTAGTAGCTTGTCATCAATGAACACTGAGATGAAGAACACAACACACACACACACACACACACACACACACACACACACACACCCCAACACTGGCAACCTCAGCAAATTGCAATGACCCCAGAAAAAAAGATATGATATATTTGTCAGTGAGGCTGTGACAAAAATGCCACCAGGGTGTTTTTCTGTCTTGACATCTGATGAAGTATGCGAGTCATGGCATTTGCATGATGGCAAGTGTTATTGGCGCATTATCATTTTATTTATTCACTTTCAGGACTTATATGGATGCCTATCTCATTCGATGGCTCTACGTGGTCCATAATATATATCTGACATCAGTACAATCGATCAGTACAGTCTTGTACTCTTCTGTACACAACAGAATTCCTTATGTTACTAGGCTCGAAATTCTCAATTTGGATAACTTAGAACTATGTCGCTTGCGGTCAGACGTAGGTATTGCCTACAAAATTATGCCTAGTAATGCTTGACCTGTAAATGACTTTTTCTGTTTTAATTGCAAAAATAGACACCCGAACAACCATTTAAAACTCATTGTAAATCGTTCTAAACTTGACTGTAAAAAAATACGATTTCTGTAATAGAGTTGTCAAAGTATGGAATGCCCTACCTGATTCAGTTGTTTCAGCTACAAATTTTCACAGTTTCAATCACAAATTGACTTCATACTTAAGTGGTTAGTAGAGAGGGCCTGCATAAGTGCACTGATGTGGCTATCGTCCCAGTCACTGTATTTTTATTCTTTGATTCTTGTTCTCATTTTATAATCCATATAACAGTTTAGAAATAAAGGCGATCTTCCCCACAGGCACTACATCAAACATCTTCACAGTTCAACCCTATCCTACTGTCCAATATCCTATCCTACTTTTTTTTGGAGAACACCCAGGCATTTAGAATAGAATAAAATAGAATAGAACAACAGAGTTGGAAGGGACCTTCGAGATCTTCTAATCCAACCCCCTGCTTAGGCGGGATACCCCACACTATTTCAGATAAATGGTTATCCAATTTCTTCTCAAAAACTTCCAGTGTTGGAGTATTTACAACTTTTGGAGGCAAGTTGTGCCACTGATTAAATGTTCTAACTGTCAGGAAATTTCTCCTTAGTTCTAGGTTGCTTCTTTCCTTGATTAGCTTCCACCCATTGCTTCTTGTTGTGCCCTCAGGTGCTTTGGAGAACCGATTGACTCCCTCTTCTTTGTGGCAGCTCCTGAGATATTGGAACACTGCTACATTTCACCCCTAGTCCTTCTTTTCATTAAACTAGACATACCCAGTTCCTGCAACCGTTCTTCATATGTTTTAGACTCCAGTCCCCTAATCATCTTTGTTGCTCTTCTCTGCACTCTTTCTAGAGTCTCCACATCTTTTCTACATCGTGGCGACCAAAACTGCACACAGTGTTCCAAGTTTGGCCTTACCAAGGCATTATAACGTTGTATTAACACTTCACGTGATCTTTTTTTTTAAACAAAGTTTTATTGGTTTTTTTTTAAATTTACAAGGAAAAAGGTAGTGGAAAGGTGTACAAATTTTGGCAGTTGCAAAGTGTGGTAGGCGCTCCCTCCCTCCAAACTCATAGTATACATCTGAGTATAAAACATTAATACATAGTCATATATAATCAGGATATTAGTTCTATTGGTACTTTCAATCAGTTTAATACATTGTAATATATAATCCACATGTTAATTCCATTACTACTTTCGGTCAGTTTATATCAATGCGCTTTTCTTATTCATTTTTGTGATCTAAGCTTTCTTGGTACTGCCCCTTCTCCCCCCGCTGGCAGAGCTCCGGCCCCTCCCGTGTCCTGCATATCCATTGTAGGATCTTCTGTTTTTTCTAGGTGTATTTTGTTTTTTTCCATAAAGGCCTGTGCCTCTATGGGTGTGTTAATTCTAATTCTTGTCTCCTCCCAGAATATCAACATACCTTCAGGCATCAACCATCTAAACCACACCCCCTTCTGGTATAATTTATTCGCCAATTGCGAATAATTTTTCCTTTTTTCCCTAATTTTCTTGGGGATCTGCTTTAAGATAGTTATTTCCCTATCATGGTATGTCAGGGCCTGCCCCCTTTGTACACCCAGAATTTCATCTCTTGTGCTTTTTCTAAGAAATTTAATATGTACCTCCCTGGGTACATTATGTGTTCGGGCATAGGCTGAATTCACTCTATAAACCAGATCTATCTCCCATTCCATCTGTTGTTTTTCTTTGTGTATATATTCCGCCAAGATGTTTGTCATAATGTCCCTTATGTTTTCATCATCTGCTTCTATCACGTTTTGAAATCTAAGATAAAAGGACATTCTCTCAAATTCTATTTTCATTTGTTGGGTATCAAGTTCTTTGTTTCCCTTCTGCACCGCTTCTACCCCCCCCCCCTCACCTCTGCCACCCCACCCTCCACACAAGGTCCAGTCTCTGTGAGTTCTTATAAATTTGGACTTGGTTCTCTTTAATTTCTTCTTTCATTTCCTTTAATTGTTTCTTAATTTCCTCTTGGCCCTGTATGAGTTGTTGAAGCATTTGTTGCAAATCCATCTCTGTACTTTTAGGTTGCATCAGGTCTGTAATCTTTGATTGTGTAGCAGGACTGGATGTTGCTGATGTTGGGGCAGAGGTAGCAAAGCCAGGTTTTCCAGGGGGTGGTCTTTTAGGAGACATAGTTTATAGAATAAAGAGTTCAGTCAGTGTTGAGAATGGACAGCTGGAGAGGCAGAGCAGCCAGATGAGTCCAGGAGGCAGAAGATCCAAGCAGGAGAGAATTTCTCTAGTCAGCCTAGCAATAGAGTAAAATTCCCCCCCCCCCCGAGAGTTCAAAGAATAACAATCCACAAGAGATTCTTCTAGGTAACACGGAGACAAAGACCGGAAGCCTGAGCTTTTAAAGGTGGAGTCAGGTTTCACAGTTCATGAAGACAACGGAAGTGTGCCATCTTGCCCTGCCAGCTTCGGGCTCAGAGGCATAACAAAGTTTTCAAAGTTCCCAAAGTCCTCAGATCATCAGTAAATTATGGGGTTAAGTTCAATGAAAGTCACTTTAAGCAAGGGTGTGGCATCATTAGTTGGCTCTCCCCCCTCCTCCTTCCCCTGGGGCTGAGAGCAAAATTGTTCCAAGCCGCATGTCCGAGGGGGGGGGAATCCCCCTCCCTCCAGCCGCGCCTCCAAAGTTAGCCGAGAGTAAAAGTTTTAAAATGCTGAAAGGTTCTTCAAATCCACAAAGGGAGTGAAGGGGGGTAAGCGCCTCACCACACCGCCGCTGCTTCCTTCTGCTTTTTCATTCTCCGATCAGCCTGTTGCGAAGACGCTTTACGCGCCCTCCGATACTGCTCCCAGGTGCCTGGAGCGAAGCAGGGGGCCCCCCACCAGCCGCCGCCGATGCAGGGATCCCCCGTGATGCTGCCCCTCCGGCAGGACGCCTCTTCGGGGCGTCCTGTGCCCCCCAAGGAGTGGGGAAGCCCACCGGGGAGCCGGAGCGAGCAAACGAGTTGCCCGTCGCCGTCAGCCGCCAGAACCCTACACTTCACGTGATCTTGATTCTATCCCTCTGTTGATGCAGCCTAGAAATGTGTTGGCTTTTTTGGCAGCTGCTGAACACTGCTGGCTCATATTTAAATGTTTGTCCACTAGAACTTTATTGCCTTCTGGAAGACTGAGAGGTCAGGGATTCTCTGGTTTTTTTTTATAAGAGGCTGTTCCAAAAAGCTGGGGTAGCTGCTGAGAAGGCATCACTGCAAGGTGCCATTAGATGACAACATTTAAGGGAGGGGAACTGGAGCGCTTCTACCCTGATCTAAATTAGTAGGACAGACAGATACTCATAAGGGAGAGATGGTACTGCAAGTAACCCAGGGCTTTAAAAATGTTGTGGTCTGCCAGATGCCAGCAGACTCGGACAATGAAGAGGTTAGGGAACTTGGGACAGTTCTGGAGTCTGGGGAAGGCTCTGATGGATGCTCTGTGTCAGACACAGAAATAGAGCCCAATCCGTCTGACATTTCCCAGCCACCGGAGAGGCAGCTGCCTTTGGAGACTGAGATACAGCTGGAGCCTGTTCTAGATGCATGAATGTGCAGAGCTGTGAGGAAAGGAGAATTGAGAACAAGAGGTCAACTCAGGAAGCAAGGCACACATGGACGCTAAATGGCCCCTCCCTGGCTGGGGACTAAATAGAAGAAAAGGGGAGTGGTGGTTGTATGAGACACAGTTCGTATTTCTGAAGATTTTGCTCATTGTGTTTTGTGCCACAAAGGCTGCTTGCCAGAACTTTGTGTGCTGCTTTGTGACTGGGAGCTCATGGCCTGGCAATTATCCCAAGGAACTGATAAGATCTGTACTGCAGTTAACTCCTTGAGGGACTATTGCCTGGACTGCTCAGTGTGTGAATGCCATTAATTCACAGGAAATAAATAAAGATGGGTTTTTTGGGATAAGGAGTCTGTTTCTTGCTTCTGCTAAGGCTGGATCAGAACAAAAGATGACAACCAAAACTTGGAATTACACTCAGAATGCAAGCAGAAGCCAATGCAGCTCATGCAGCCATGGTATTATTCCTTGGGTAAATCCCAGGGCACCCAAAACTGGTCGCTGGTGTATTATGAACAATTTACAGCTACCAAAGCACCTTCAAGAATAGCCACATGTACAGTAATCTGAACTGAAGGTAACTAAAACATAGGTGATTGTGGACACATTTAGAATCTTGGCAGACAATCTTAAAGGGGGAACAAGGCACCTTTTCCAATGAAGGTCTGTCTCAGCAGGAGCAGCTCTCTTCAGATTTTAATGAGAAATCTGATTAATTGTACATTTTGTTGCAATTTTGTTGTGACCGGGTTATTTTATTATTATTATTTTCTGTGATGTGATGTGATGAGGGCTGAATTTGTATAGAAAATATAATTACTTGCACCCCATCAAAAGCATTGCCTTCTTTGGGGGATTGAAATCTAAGAACTGGGTTCTTTTCCCATCTATATACCGATGCAAACACAAGCATACTTTCTGCTAGAAAAAAAATGGCACTTTGAACCCCCCCCCCCAAAAAAAAAATTACAGTTGAGTTTATTAGAAAAAGGAAAATAAAAGCCTAACGACTAAGAAATAGTTATCCTTTGCTGACTGGTATCAGCCATAGAAAAGGAGGAGAATTTGTGATAGTGATGAATATCTGTGACCCGAGTGGAGGATTAGGGTGGAGGATCCTTCTCTGAGCTTATGGGTTGGTTTCCAAATCTTTCATTACCACATTGGGTGACATCTTCAGACTGGACAGTCACTTGTCTAAAATAGTATAGACAGGGGTGGGATTCAGCTGGTTCGGACCGGTTTGAGTGAACTGGATATTAATTTTACATCTAGTTCGCTGAACCGGTGGTTGCAAGGATTGGCTGCCCTGCCTACCCCTCCCCTTGAAGGGGATGCAGCCCATTTTAGATGTTAGGTAAGTGCAGGCCCCAACACGGAGGCTCTGAGAGGGTGAAAAATGGGCCTCCCAGAAGTTCTGGAAGTCTGGAAACGGGCCTGTTTCCGGCCTATGTAGGGTCTCCAGAGTCCAGGGAAGGCCCTTTTCACCCTCCTGGAGGCTCACGGGAAGCCTTTGGAGCCTGGGGATGGCAAAAAACAGGCCTCCCAGAAGTTCTGGAAGTCCAGAAACATGCCGTTTTCGCACTCCCCGAGGCTCTAGAGAAGCCTCTGAAGCCTGGGAAAGGCAAAAACATCCCCATACCCACCGTGGTGCAGGAGGCCAACTAGGCCATGCTTACCATGTCTACGCCCACTCAGCAACCAGGCAGAGAACCGGTTGCTAAAACTTTTGAATCCCACCCCTGGATGTAGGGTCTTCTGCTTGAGCCTAGACCTTCTGGTTAGACCAGAAGACCTCCAAGGTCCCTTCCATCTCTATTCTGATTGAAGAGTTATTGAAGGAGGATGCTGAGAGAGATCATCACAGAACAATGATCCCCCACTCCCTATCACTACACCACCCCTATCCTGAGCACTCCAAAGCTGATTGACAAGTGTGACCAATGCTATCTCAATACTATGGCCCAGTCTGAACCTTGACTGAAAAAGCCCAGATAATTTGATAAAACAAACAATTAAACAAGCAAGCAAGTCAAAATAATTCTTTCTGATCTCCTCCCAGATATTAGGAAGGTCACTAGGATTGCTAAACACATAACATACGCTCTTGAAGACAGTTCATTACATCTGTAAAGGTGATAATAATAACATGATAGTTGCGGGATTATCACAATGAATCACTGGGAAACACACTCGATCACTGGGAAAGTCAAGGGAAATCATTAAATCCATAAAAAAGCAAAAGTGAAAATATTTTGGACATGTGATGCGACACCCAGAAAAATACGCATCCTTCACTTAATCCTCCAAGGAAGGATTGAAGGCAAATGAGGTCCAGGCAGAAGAAGAACATCATGGCTTCAAAATTTAAGGGACTGGTTCAGTGGTGGGGTTCAAATTTTTTTACTACGGGTTCTGTGGGCATGGCTTGGTGGGCATGGTATGGCTTGGTGGACATGGCTTGGTGGGCGTGGGCAGGGGAAGGATATTGCAAAATCTCCATTTCCTCCCAATCAGCTGGGACTCAGGAGGATAGAGAATAGATAGAGAATAGATGGGGCGGGGTCAGTCACAGGTGGCATTTACCGGTTCTCCAGAACTACTCAAAATTTCCACTACTGGTTCTCCAGAACTGATCAGAACCTGCTGAATATCATCTCCAGGCTGGTTTGGACAAAACTTAACAGCACTTTTTCGTACGGCTATTGATAAAAATAGGATTGCGAACTTGATCGCCAACATGGCACAAGAAGAAGAATCACAATGAAGAAAATTATGACCAGCAAATCTAAGAAAGCTGCTACAATAGCAATACCACTTAGACTTATATACTGCTTCCCAGTGCTTTACAGCCCTCTCTAAGCAGTTTATAGAGCCAGCCTATTGCCCCCAAGAATCTGGGTCCACATTTTACCCACCTTGGAAGGATGGGAGGCTGAGTCAATCTTGTGCCACCGTGGCTCATTCATTGGTGGAGGTTGGCCAGAACATCTTTTTAAACATTGTCTTCGTCATGGGGAAGAAGCAAAGGCTGTTGAATTGATGCCATTTTGACATTTGTAGAGAATTTCATTTCTCCCTGGTCTGAACTGAGCTGAGTGTTATGAATTTCTTGATATAAAATATCTTTTCTCTCAAGAGACAATGGCTATCATCATTTCCAGGCCTGACAAGAACTGACGAGCAGATAGTTTTGGTCTTGAGTTGTTCTCTCTGCCACCCACTGTGAGTCAGATGGTTTTTCAAAGAAGGAGTTGCCTGAAAATGTACCTCTGGAACTGGAATGCATTTACTCATGAGAGTATTCCAGTCACACATACGAGAAACTGAAAAGAAATCTGTTCATATGGTAGAAGTGCTGAAAAGCTTTAACTCACTTCACACCTTCTTTCTTTAATGTAAGATTTACCACTTTATGCTCTGAAAGCAAAGAGACGACAGGCACGCAGGTGGGAGGACTTAAGGGACAGTGGGACAAGTCAAGTCTTTGCTGAAATAAATTGTTTACACCGTACCTCCTTTGAACGTTTGGAAAAGGAGGCTTCTAGAAATAACATGATTGGCGTTATGTGGATTAAGTGAGACACTAAGGTAGAATTACCATATTTTTTGGAGGACAAGATGCACCTTTTCCCCCAAAAAAACGAGGGTGAAAATCTGGGTACGTCTTATACACTGAATACAGAAATGTATTCGCAAAAATGGGTGTGTAGAGGATTTGGGAGGCCTGCAAAGTGCTCCTGGGGGCTGGGGAGGGCAGGAATGATGGAAAAACAGGCCATTTTTGTCCCCCCGCAGCCCCCAGGAGCACTTTGCAGGCCTCTCCAACTCTCTGCATACCCTGTTTTTCACAAAAAATGAGGCGTGCAGAGGGTTTGGGAGGTCTGCAGAACACAGCACCTCTTTTTTAATTTACCTCTTCAAAATCTTGGTGCATCTTATACTCTGAAAATTATGGTATATGCTGTATATATAAGGGGTCGGCAACTTTAAACACTCAAAGAGCCATTTGGATCCGTTTCCCATAGAAAAGAAAATACCGGGGCCCACAAAATCTTTTTGACATCTAAAATGAAGATAGCACTGCATATATTATTATTTTTTACTTTTAGGCTATGTATATAAAAAAAACGATAGCATTCACTGTGAGTAGTATTGTGTTGGGTGTGTGTGTGCAGTGAGAGAGCTCAACCAATCTCATTGTGACTTCCGGTTCCGGCGGCTACGGCGACAGGCAAGCCTTTGCCTGCTCCCGCTCTCCCGGTGGGCTTCCCCCGCTTCTGGGGGGGCACAGGACGCCCCGGAGAGGCGTCCTGCCGAGGGAACGGCTTGCGGAGGGTCCTGGCGTCGGCGGCGGCTGGCGGGGGCTTCTCCGCTTCGTTCTAGGCACCGGGGAGCAGTATCGGAGGGCGCCCGTGTGCGCGCGTCTCGCCCCATGCCGATCGGAGAATACACTTCTGAATGAAGCAGCGGCGGTGTGGTGAGAGGCTTCCCTTCTCCATTCCCTCTCTTTTGAATTAATGGACTTTTCAGCCTTTTTTTAAACAAAGTTTCTTTCGGACTTTTGCTGGAGGTGCGGCTAGAGGGAGGGGGATTTCCCCCCCCCTTGGACAAGCGGCTTGAAAAGATTTTGCTCTCGCCCCCAGGGGAAGGAGGGAGGGGGAGAGCCAACTAATGATGCCTCACCCCTATAAAAGTGACTTTCCTTGGACTTAGATCCAGAACTTATGGGTGAACTGAGAATTTTCTGAACTTTTAAAAGTTTGCTATGCCTCTGAGCCCAAAACTGGCAGGGCAAGATGGCACACTTCCGTTGTCTTTGTGAACTGTGAAATTTGACTCCACCTTCAAAATTCAGGCTTCCGGTCTTTGTCTCCGAGCCACCCAGAGGAATCTCTTGTGGATTGTGATTCCTTGAACCCTTTGGAGAAAAAAAACTTTCACCTATTGCTAGAGTTACTAAAGAAATTCCCATCTGTCTGGATTCTCTGTCTCCTGGACTCGTCTGCCTGCTCTTCTTCTCCAGCTGCCCAGTCTCTACAGTGATTGATTCCTTTGCTTTCCAAACCATGTCTCCAAAAAGACCACCTCCTGGAAAACCTGGTTTTGCTACTTCTGCTCCAACATCTGCAACATCTAGCCCAGCTACACAGTCAAAGATAACAGAATTGATGCAACCCAAGACTACAGAGATAGACTTTCAACAAATGCTCCAACAAATTTTACAGGGCCAAGAGGAAATTAAGAAACAGCTAAGGGAAATGAAAGATGAAATCAAAGAAAATCAAGTGCAAATCTATAAGAACTCACAGAGACTGGACGTTGTGGAGGGTGGGGTGGCGGAGGCAAGAGGGGGGGTTGAGGCCTTGCAGAGGGGAAACAAAGAACTTGATACCCAACAAATGAAAACAGATTTTGAGAGAATGTCCTTCTATCTTAGATTCCAAAATGTAATAGAAACAGATGGGGAAAATATAAGGGACATAATGACCAATATTTTAGCTGAATACATACACAAAGATAAACAACAGATGGAATGGGAGATAGATCTGGCTTATAGAGTGAACTCAGTATATGCCAGAACACACAATGTGCCCAGGGAGGTTCATATTAGATTCCTTAGGAAAAGCACAAGAGATGAAATTCTGGGTGTGCAAAGGGGGCAAACACTCACATACCATGATAGGGAGATAACCATTCTAAAACAGATTCCCAAAAAAATTAGGGAGAAAAGGAAAAATTATTCGCAATTGGCGAATAAATTATACCAGAAGGGGGTGTGGTTTAGATGGTTGATGCCTGAAGGTATGCTGATATTCTGGGAGGAGAAAAGAATTAGAATTAACACACCCATAGAGGCACAGGCCTTTATGGAAAAAAACAAAGCGAACCTAGAAAAAACAGAAGATACCACAATGGTCACACAGGACACGGGAGGGGCCGGAGCTCTGCCAGCAGGGGGAGAAGGGGCAATACCAAGAAAGCTCAGATCACAAAAATGAATAAGAAAGCCACAATGTTATAAACAAACCGAAAGTAATAATGAAATTATATCTAGATTATATATTATAACAATATAAGCTGACTGAAAATTTTTTTTTTTCTAGAATTAATATGCTGATCTTTTATGACTATGGATTAATGCTTGATATATGGATGTAACCTATGAGATTGGAGGGAGGGGGCCTCTGTCACACTTGCTACTGCCAAAATCTGTAACCATTCCATTTACCCTTTTCCCTATAAATGTTTTAAAAAAAACAATAAAACTTTTTTTCAAAAAAAAAAAAAACCAATCTCATTGTACGTATGCTGTGCACTGACAAATAAATAATTAAAATAAATTAAAACTTATGAAATCAATGAACTGCTAGAGGGGAAACATTTTATTTTTCTGCATGCAACAAAAATATTTTGAACTCCCCCCCCCCCAAAAATGATGGGTTGAAAACCTCAATAAATCACGTGCCAGCGAGTATTGCACATTGGCAGTTGTGATGCACATTTTGAGCGACAGGGAGCTGCAGCAGAGGGATGAAAGAGTCACAGGTGGCTCCAGAGCTGCAGGTTGCAGACCCCTGGTATATATAAATTTTACAAAATGTAGCAATGGCATTTAGACTTACGTATATACAGGTAGTCCTTGACTTATGATCACAATTAGCTTTAAATTCCTGAGAGTCCATCTCAGCGAAGATCTCACCTGGGAAATCAACACGACCCAGGTGGCCAGAAAGGCCCAACTGAGACTCCAATTCCTTAGGGTCTTGCAAAAAAATAAATAAAGTGGAACAACAACTGATGACCTCCTTTTACCAATCCACAATAGAAAACGTCCTCACTCATGGCATTACGGAGTGGTATGCTGGCTTGACAGCCAGAGATAGAAAGACATTACAGGGGGTAGTGAGCACAGCACAAACCATCCTGGGGTGTCCCCTGATATCACTAGATGAGATCACTAGAGCTCGCTGCTTTAGAAGAGCGAGGAAAATCCTCAGGGATGACTCACACCCTGGTCAGCCCTTCTTTATTCTCCTACCATCGGGAAGGAGATATAGAAGCAGGGGCAGCAGCCGCACAAACAGGCTGAAGAACAGTTTTTATCTGTGGGCTGTCAGGCTCCTGAATGAAAAATAACTCTACAACATCCGTGTTTCCCTGTGTTTCGCCTTATTTTTCTTTTGACCCCCAAAATAAGCGCTTGGGGGAGATCTTATTATTTTTGAGGTGAAGGAGGCACTTCATGGCTGCTGCTGTGTGTTGTAATATTTTGGGGGAGGGCTTATTTTTGGGGAGGGCTTATTTCAGCACATGTGCTCAAAAGCCTGAGTGGGCTTATTATCCGGAGAGGTCTTATTTTCGGGGAAACAGGGAACATAGTATGATAGACTTGCAGGGACGGCGCAATGTGCAATAAGTTCATTTGTTGTGTTTGTTATTAGGATTCTCTGGACTAGGTTTTTTTTTTGTCTTTCACTGTGAGTTGTATTGTGTTTGGTGTGTGTGTGTGCATGAAGGGAGGATCAGCCAACCTCACTGTACACATGTTGTACTCTGACAATAAAGGTTTGCATTGAATTGAATGGAGCCCAACATTTCTTTTGTTAAGTGAGACATTTGTTAAGTGAATTTTGCCCTCTTTTTGATTACCTTTCTTGCCACAGTTGTTAAGTGAACCATTGCAGTTGATAAGTTGTAAGTCACCTGGTTGTGAAGTGAGCCTGGTTTCCCCGTGGACTTTGCTTGTTGCAAGGTCGCAAAAGTTGATCACATGATCACATGACCTTGGGATGCAGCAACGGTCATAAATATGAGTCAGTTGCCAAGCGTCTGAATTTTAATCCCATGTTTATGGGGAATGCTGCAAAGGTTGTAACTATGAAAAAAGGCCAGCAGTCACATTTTTCAGTGCTGTTCAGTGCTTTGAACAGTCGCTCAATGAACTGTCGTAAGTTGAGGACTATCTGTACCACCCCATAATGCTTTTACAGCACTCTCTGGGTTCTTTACAATGAAGAAGCATTATTTACATATTGCCCCCAACAATCTGGGTCCTCATTTTAGTGACCTCAGATGGATGGAAGGCTGTCAATCTTGAGCCACATCAGGATTGAACTGCAGTCTATGGGCAGAGTATGTATGTATGTATGTATGTATGTATGTATGTATGTATCTGTATTTGTATTTGTATGTGTATATATCATTACAATAGTAAAAAGAAATATAATTTAGAGAGAAAAAGAGAGGTAGAAAGAATACAATATTCAAATTATATATATATTTTCTACCAAAAAAAGAAATCAAAGTTTGGGTGCGCGTTATAAACGAGGGCTGGGGTGGGGTGGCAGTGGCGGCCGGTCCATTGAGGGCGCAGGCGAATTGTAAATTCGCACTGCGCCTTTTCCGGGCTGCAGCCGCTCACTGTACGCGAAGGTGAAGAAAAAACAAACGTCCCCTCGTCGCGTACAGTGGGTGGCCCGAACTGGGGGTGAGAATTCTTATTATCCGCTGTATGGTCGCCGCTTCATTTCCTCGCCTCGCTCACACGTTACGGCATCAGCAATAAAATGGACGGCATTTATTTATTTCGGTATTGTGTTTATACCAGTTTACGTTGTCAATAAATGATTTTTATCATGGCCGTACGTGTTCAACAACGTTTTTTTGTCAATTACAATGCTTGGTGTGAAACAAAATTTTATACCGATTTTTAATCAAAAATTAGGGGTGCGCGTTATACACGTGTGCACGTTATACTCAAACAAATACGGTATGTGTGTGTGTGTGTGTGTGTGTGTGTGTTTGTGTGTGTGTGTGTTGTATTTGTGCTGATAAATAAATAAAGGCACAATACACACACACACAGAGAGACAGATATATATATATATATATATATATATATATATATATATATATATATATATATATATATATATATATATATATATATATATATATATATATATATATATATATATATATATATATATATATATATATATATAGAGAGAGAGAGAGAGAGAGAGAGAGAGAGAGAGATGTGTGTTCATCACAACAAATATAAACAAACTTAATAATTCTTCACCTCGTATAAGATTCCAAACAAATACAATCTATATGGAAATCCATAAATCATCCTTTCAGTCCTAATGTCACCAAAAGTTCATAAAGGATTATCAGAGCTTTATAAAACATGACTTATTTTAAGCTTGGTCAAACAAGCCAGCTTTTTACTCCTTCCCTTTGTTTCTGACAGTCTTGTTCAATGATCTATTGGCTTGATTTCTTGGCTATGTACAATATTCTCAAGAGTTGTTTCCACCACCAGAGTTCAAAGGTTTGTCAATGTGTTTGCTATTTTGCTTCTTTAAAGCCTAACTTTCCCTTTCATACAGTGTCATGGGGAATATCATATATTTTTGATGATTTTATGATGTACAGAGACATCACAACATTTGAATATTTTCCCCCAAGTATCCCTCTCTCTCTTTCTATAATAAAGTTAGGTTATGGAAATGCACTGTATTCATTGTTTATTTTTTTCTGTATGTAATTTAGAGGTACAGAACTGAAAAGGAATGAATGAATGAATGAATGAATGAATGAATGAATGAATGAATGAATGAATCTCAGAATGGCTTAGAATTTTGTGTGTTCCATTAACATGGTCTGTGTATCAAGAAGTGTCTGTAGGCTGTTATAATGACTTGGAGTCTCTCGTTGGGCTAAAATACAATTAGGTTCTTTTCTCAATCACATTTTTGCTCAGAAGTTCAGCTTTTCTCAAAATCATGGTAGAAAACATTAATATCAATGTCTCCCTTTTAAACTCAGCTCAATGATGCATTTGATGAGGTATGCCATCCCAAGGTCATTCTTATTGTCAAGCCGCATCCTGGGCTTGCCACAGTGGGATGGGATGGAGCAAGGGTGACGGGGGATGTTGGGACCTCCAACGTGGCAGCTATAGAGCACCGGTGATGGGGGGTGTCGGCTGCAGCAACGACAGACGGTGCCTAGCTGTGCGGTGTGGAGGCATGGCGAAGATGGCCACTCTTAGTTACAATTGGCTCGGTGGCCTCAGCAGTAGCAGAGACAGCAGCAGGATCAGTTGTGAGGCGCGGAGGCGTGGCAGCACAAGGAACAGCTGTCCCATCCCACAATCAGCTGGGCCAGAGCTTTGGAGCATGGCAGCCACTGGGGCGAGGCCAGCGTTAAGAGGCTTGCCTACTTAAGGGTGTCGGGAGGTGGAAGCTCCCAGCACTGACTTTGAATCTGACAAGCTGCTAACAGTCTGGCTTGCCGACTGTTTTGCTGCTGTTTAACTCATTGTGTACCAGAATTTGGCTGAATAAACCTAGTTTCTTTCCTCACCGTGTAGAATTTTCCTCCTGGGTCAGTCCAGAGCTTGGACCATTGAGACTTATTGTGTTGGCCACATTGCAAAACGTAGAAGGATAAGGGGCCAAACAACAGGGGTGGGGGGATGACTTCGTTTTTAATGAGACAACCATTGAAGTCTATAGGTTTTCAAAGAATTCTACTCTCTGACATATTGTTGGGACCCAAGAACCAAGAAAGATATGTGGAATTATTTCTTATCAGTTCCTTTACTGTTTGGTTTACTTTACTGTCATTGCACTTCGTACAACAAAATTAAATGCCCTCTTCAGTGTACATCATACATAAGGAAACTATAAAAATAAAACAGAAACACGCAACATTTTATACAACTGAATTGAAAATCCCTGATATTGCATTAGTATCACACTAGTAGAATTCAATATAGTTACTGTTTTGGGATAGAAGCTGTTTTTCAGCCTATTTGTCCTTGTTTCTATTATCCTGTACCGCCTGCCAGATGGTAATAGTTCAAAAAAAAAAAAAAAGGATGCCCAGGATGAGATGAATCTTTGAGAATGTTTTGAACTTTCTTAAGACAGCGGGAGCTATAAAGCTCTTCCAAAGTGGGGAGAGGGCAACCAATGATCCTCTGGGCAATGATGTTAACCCTCTGGAGTGCTGTCCTATCTGCCACTGTGCAATTGGAAAACCATACACAGGTGCCGTAAGTTAAAATGCTCTATGGTGCAGCAGTAGAAGGTCACCAGCAATTTTTCATTCTATTGTTGTTTCCTGAGAAGTCTCAGGTAGCATCATCTCTGCTGGGCCCTTTTGACCAGGACTGCAATGTGAGCACCCCAGGTCAGGTCCTCTTTTATGATAGCACCTACTTCCACACCTACAGGCGGAATCTTGCCAGACTAAAGCAACCATTTGTATCAATATGGATATACTTTAAGAACTGCTAGGGAAGAGCCTTCTTAACTCTTTTTCTCCCAACCAACTATCTAACCTTTTCTCTCTGGAATGCAGCCTTTCCCTGTTGGGAATCCAGACTACATTCCACCACACATATTAAGTGCCATCCTATATGCCACCTCCTGCTAGGTGAGCTGAAATCAAGAGACAATATTAGCTCCTAGGCTCTGAATCTCAGAATCAAATGTCCCGTAGATGCCTTGGATGGAGGAGAAAGATGAAGAGAGGGATTTTTAAGGTAGAGCAAGAAAAAAGTGGGTGTACTTTTTAGACAAGAAGAATTCTTTGGACAGCTCAAAGTTGTAGAGATGGAAAAGCGACAATCACAGATGGACCAATATCAGAGCCAGAAATTAAAAGGCACAGCATGGAGGGAAGCTTTCAAGGCAAGCCCAGGGAATTTGTACTGGTTTGAACTGGATAGAGTCTATGGCCATGATGGCGAACCTATGGCACATGTGCCAGAGGTGGCACGCAGAGCGCTCTCTGTGGGCACGTGCGCCATCGCCATCTGCTCTTCTAGTTTCTGGCGTGTGCATGCACTCCAGCCAGCTGATCTTTGTGCATGCCGGAGCCCCGGAAACTCAAAGGCCAGCTGGCCAGTGTACATATGCAAGCCGGTTACCTGGTCTGGTCTTTGGGTTTCTGGCAGATGCATGTCTGCTGGCCAGTTGGTCTTGCATGCACCTGTTTGCCGGAAACCCAAAGACCAGTTGGCCAGTGCACATGTGTTCTTGTTTGGGCACTCAGTGCCCAAAAGATTTGCCATCACTTTTCTATGGTATTATTGCATTACAGTGAGTAGTTTTTTTGTCTTTATAATGTTCCTTAATTAGCCATGTTAGGGAGGAAACATGAGGGGGGGGAGGAGGAAAGCACAATGTGAAACCCATGCATAATTTATGAAATGGAATGTTTCCTAATTAGTCTTTTAGGTTAATGGTATTGTAGCTCATTTTCCCCCACTGCCTTTGGCAACGACCTTACCTCTTCCTTGTTTTTAACACTTTCTTTGTGTTTGGTGAGACATACAGGTGATCTTCTTAAGCCTTAGTGGTGCAGTGATTAAAATGCGGCATTGCAGGCTAATTCTGCTGACTGCCGACTGCCAGCAGTTCGATCCTGACTGGCTCAAGGTTGACTCCGCCTTCCATCCTTCCGAGGATGGTAAAATGAGGACCCAGATTGTTGGGGACAATAGGCTGACTCTATAAACCACTTAGAGTAGTGTAAAGCACTGTGAACTGGTATATACTGTAAGACTCAATCCTAGTGCTAGTGCTATTGACTCAGCCTTCCATCCTTCTGAGGTCAGTAAATGAGCACCCTGGTAGTTGGTGGTAAAATGCTGTTAAACGCTCAGGGGGAGCTGAAGTGGTATGTAAATCTAAGTCTATTGCCACCATCTTAAGGAGCTAGAAAATTCTCCACCACCACCAAGTTTCCATTCACATTAAAAAAAATCCTTTTTGTGTCTTTGGCAAATTTATCAAAATTGGACTTCCTTGCCTAAAGCCTCTCTTGGTTTCTTCTCTTAGAAATGGAGGCAAAGGTGCAAAGATGATCAGGATTGGGTGGGGAAGAGAATACAGAACAACAGAGTTGGAAGAGACCTTAGAGGTCTTATAGCCCAATTCCCTGATAGAGAAGGAGGTATAGGAGACCCTATACCAGTGATGGCTAAACCTTTTCTCCTTGCGTGCTGAAATCTCAGCCACGCCTACACCCATAAGGCAATGCTCCCTGCTCCCTGTACATGTCCACATCACCCCCCTGTGCTCCCCCCGTGCATGTACATGACCCCCCCATGCTGCATTTTGGGCCTAGCAGGCCTCCCTGAAGCCTCCTGAAACCAAAAATGCACACCCATGTGTTGTGTACCGGTGAGCCTGGCCAGCAGAGGGCAGTGAAGAGTTGGACTCCTCTGATTGGTCCAGGCGCACCGGCCAGCCGGCGGGAGAAATACTTTGTTCCAATTGGTTCGTCGTCTGACAGCTCCTGGTATAAATAGCTGTCAGACGACTAGTTTGTGTTCCTGTCAGTTTTGTTCAATAAACCACAGTTGCATTTATATTCGCCTCCGTCTCCTCATTCGAGACTTCAACACTGGCGACGAGGACGGGCGACGTGGACCCCTACACCGTGCCTACAATGGCTTCTAACGCTGCCTTTTCGCCGTTCCGGCCAGAGGCTGAGGCTTGGGAAGCTTTTCTCGAGAGGTTCGACTGCTTCCTCATAGCCCACGATCTCGTCAGCCTCTCACAGGAACGAAAGCGCGGCATCTTCCTAAATTACTGTGGAAGGGAGATGTTCGCCACCGCGAGGGCTCTCGCTGCTCCCGATCCGGCTAACTCGCTGCCCTGGGACGAACTCCTGGCTCGCCTGAAGCAACACTACGAGCCCGCCCCGTCTCGTTTCGCCCGGCGGCAATATTTCCGCCGGTGTATTCAAAAAGAGGGCCAAACCATCGCCCAGTACGTGGCCGCTCTCCGCGCTGAGGCAAGTCTCTGTGAATTCAGTGACTTGGAAGACGCGCTGCTAGAGCAATTTATCTATGGGCTCAGAGACATTAAACTCCACCGCCGCATCCTAGCTCGACCTGAGTTAACGTTAAAGATAGCGGTTGATGATGCCAGGGCTTATGAGATGGCTGATCAATCCACACCGGATTTCAGCCACCTCAGCCAGCACCCGCATGCCGCTTACTTGCCGCCCGCTCCCTACGCGGCACCTTCTTCTGCCTACGCTTCCTCGACCGCTTCGACGTTCCGCGCTGAGGTAGACCAAACCGCTGACCGCCTTCAAACCCTCTCCACCCGAGATGGACGCCAATGCCTCAGTTGTGGCGGCCGCCACCAACGCTCCCAATGCAGGTTCCGGCAAGCCCTCTGCCACCAATGCGGCAGGAAGGGCCACCTCGCTGCTGTTTGCCGTTCCGGCCAACAGGACCGCCGCAGCCCTCTACCGCCGCCCCGTCAACCACCTTCAATGGCTTCCCGCCGTCAGCATTCCCTCTCCGTGGGGGACCCAGCTGAAGCTTACCCTGAATGGCTTGTAGACTCGGCCTCCTCAACTTTGGAGGGCCGAGGTAAGCTGCACCTCCAAATCGCCATTGAGGGGGTTCCCTGCCCTATGGAGGTGGACACAGGGTCGGCCCGATCCGTAATGTCATGGGCCACCCTTAGCTCCTTACTGCCCTGGGTCAAACCTCATCATTTACAACCCCCTGACTGCCGCTTGCGCGACTATCAGGGAAATGTCATAGACCTCTTGGGCTGCCGATCCTTTCACGTATCTTTCGGCTCTCGCAAGGCAAAGCTTCCCTTACTAATTGTAAAAAACCCCCTCGCCTCCCTTCTAGGACTGGACTGGTTTAAGGCCCTCGGCCTTTCTATTGCTGGGGTTAACTCTCTTTCACCCCTCCCTCCTGTTTCCCCGCCCTCTATCTCCTCACTCCTTTCCGAATTTTCCGATGTTTTTTCCCCTTCTTTAGGCTGCTACACTGGCTCTCCTATCTCCCTCAACCTCGACCCTTCAGTTCCTCCAATCCGCCTGAAGGCCCGCCGGCTTCCATTTGCTTTAAAAGCAAAAGTCGACGCCGAACTAGACAAATTAATTAGCCAGGGTATTTTAGAACCCGTTGATTTCTCCCCCTGGGAGACCCCCATAGTCGTGCCTTTGAAGTCCGACGGATCTATTAGGATCTGCGCGGACTTCAAATCCACTCTTAACAAGGCCCTCCAATCACACCCATACCCTGTGCCAGTTGTGCAGCACGTCCTGCACACTCTGGGCCAGGGTCGCATCTTCGCGAAGCTGGACCTCGCGCAGGCGTACCAGCAGCTGCCTGTCGACGAATCCACCGCGCTTGCGCAGACCATCGTAACTCACCGCGGCGCATTCAAATGCCGCCGCCTTCAGTTTGGCGTGAGCGTGGCCCCCGGCATTTTCCAGGGGCTCATGGAGCGCTTGCTCCATGGCATCCCCGGGGTCACGCCCTATTTTGATGATGTTCTAATTGCCGCCCCCAACCAATTAGAACTCATCAAAACCCTGCGCCTGGTCCTGCAACAGTTTCGGGCCGCCGGCCTGCACCTCAAACCCTCCAAGTGCCAGCTCGGCGTCCCCTCTGTCACTTTCCTCGGCTTCATGATCGATGCCAACGGCATCCACCCCGACCCATCCAAAGTCGAGGCCATTCTCTCCGCCCCCACTCCTTCAAACAAGGTGGAGCTCCAAGCCTTCCTTGGTCTCCTAAATTTTTATTCCTCCTTTATTCCTCACAAAGCTTCCCTGGCCGAACCCCTTCACCGTTTGCTGGACTCTTCCTCTCCATGGGTCTGGACCAGCCGCGAGGCGCATGCGCTCGCGGCTGTCAAGCGCTCGCTCACTGCCCCGCCAGTCCTCGCCCAGTATGACGAGCGCTTACCTCTAACCCTGGCCTGCGATGCTTCTCCCTTTGGGGTCGGGGCTGTTCTTAG
This sequence comes from Natrix helvetica, assembly GCF_964273705.1. Taxonomy (NCBI): domain Eukaryota; kingdom Metazoa; phylum Chordata; class Lepidosauria; order Squamata; family Natricidae; genus Natrix; species Natrix helvetica. The sequence goes on from NC_138551.1 coordinate 91,873,632, forward strand.
CCATTCTTACCCGGATGGCTCTGAAGCGCCCATAGCCTTTTACTCCCGCACCTTATCCAGGACTGAGCGAAATTACAGCCAGCTGGATAAGGAGGCTCTTGCTGCCGTTGCGGGAGTAAAACGTTTTCATTACTACTTGTATGGCCGCCCCTTCTCACTGATTACCGATCACAAGCCCCTCCTAGGCATTATTGCAGGGGACCGTCCCACGCCCCCCATTCTTTCCCCCCGCATGTCTCGTTGGGCTGAATTCCTATCCTCCTACTCCTACACCTTGTCCTACAAGCCTGGCGGCCACATCGCTCACGCTGACGCGTTGAGCCGCTGCCCTCTGCCTCTTCCTGTCACTGATCCAGCCCCTGTCCACTCTATTAATCTCCTGGCTGACCTCTCCCTACCGATGTCCGTTTTGGACATCGCTCAGGCCTCCCGAGCTGACCCCATCCTGCACCGAGCCATGACCGCTGTCACTCGGGGCTGGTCTGCAGCCTCCAATGATCCCCAACTCTCCCCCTTTTTCCGCCGCCGCCTCGAACTCTCCATCATGCAGGATTGCCTCCTGTGGGGCAACCGCGTGGTTGTTCCCTCTTCCCTGCGGCCGGCTGTCCTGTCTCGCCTCCATGACGGTCACCCTGGCATAGTCCGGATGAAAAGCCTCGGCCGCGGCTATGTCTGGTGGCCGTCCATGGATGCGGACATCGCCGCCTACGTCCAGCGTTGCACCCCTTGCCAGCAGGTGCGCTCTGCGCCACCTTCTTCCCCACCTAGGGAGTGGGAACTCCCTATGGGCCCATGGAGCCGACTCCACGTCGACTTCATGGGGCCCATTGAGGGCCGCCTCTTCTTCCTCCTGGTGGATGCCTGGTCGAAGTGGGTTGAGCTGTTTCCTATGCCCAGCTCAACCTCTTCGGCCACTATCCGCATCTTGGATTCCCTATTTAACACCCATGGCCTTCCTGACGTTATCGTTTCCGATAACGGGCCCCAATTTTCCTCCACCGAATTCCAGTCCTACCTTGCCTCCCTGGGCATCCGCCATGCCCCGGTGGCCCCCTACCACCCTGCGGGCAACGGCCTTGCCGAACGTGCGGTTCGCTCCGCTAAAGAAGCCCTGGCCCGCATGGCCGCCCTTCCCTGGCCATCCCGCATCTCCACCTACCTCCGTTCCCAGCACTCCACCCCTTGCCCCACCACGGGCAAAAGCCCTGCAGAGCTGTTGCTTGGCCGCCGTCTTCGTTCACTCCTCGACCGTTTCCACCCTCTCTACCATCCTTCCTCCCCTGCCGTTCCTCCCCCTCCCAGGTCTTTTCTGGTGGGTGAGGGGATATTTGCTCGCAATTACACCGGCGAGCCAAAGTGGCTACCTGGCAGAGTGACTGACATCACGGGGCCCTGTTCTTACAGGGTCCTCCTCGATGATGGCAGACATTGGCGGCGGCACATAAGCCAGTTGCGTCGGCGACCGGAGGGACCTGAACACAACACACCTGCAGAAAAGCAACCAGGCCCTAACGACGCCGCCTGCCGGCTCGACCGTCCACACACCACTAGCTCCGACCTCGCAACCACCCCTCCCGGTGCGCTGGCTCACTTACCATTGGCTGTCGGTGCATTGCCGGGAGGAAGACCCATCCTGGACGCTGCCAGGCCTGTTCGCCACAAGAGCGGAGCCGACACTCCACCTCCCCTGGGCGAGGCGCCATCTTCCTTGAGACGCTCGCAGCGCGTGCGCAGGCGTCCGTCGTACCTAGACGATTACGCCTGCGCAATCCAGGGGAAAGGGGTGTTGTGTACCGGTGAGCCTGGCCAGCAGAGGGCAGTGAAGAGTTGGACTCCTCTGATTGGTCCAGGCGCACCGGCCAGCCGGCGGGAGAAATACTTTGTTCCAATTGGTTCGTCGTCTGACAGCTCCTGGTATAAATAGCTGTCAGACGACTAGTTTGTGTTCCTGTCAGTTTTGTTCAATAAACCACAGTTGCATTTATATTCGCCTCCGTCTCCTCATTCGAGACTTCAACACCATGCTCCCCCACCCCTGCGCATGGTCACACATATCCAGCATGCGCAGCAGAGACCCGAGAATCAGCTGGCCTGCGGGAGGCATGCAGATATGTGCGGTGGAGCTCACCTGGGTGATGGCTCATGGGCCTGCAGAAAGGGCTCTGCGTGCCACCTGTAGCATGAGTGCCATAGGTTCGCCTAACGGCCCCATACCATTCCAGACAAATAGCTGTCCAGTCTGTTCTTAAAACCTTCAGCGATGGAGCACCCATAATTTCTGAATGCAAGCCTTTCCACTGGTTAATTGTTCTCCCTGTCGGGAAATTCCTTCTTAGTGTTAGATTGGCTCTGTCTTTCAGACAGGAAGCAAAGGAGGAACAAAGGAGAAGGAAACCACCCTCGAAAGGATTCTAAAATAACATTTTGCATTCTCAAGTAATTCCCAACTCTCCCCGGCAACCATTCATTTCTTCCAACTGACAGACGTCTCCAATATGAAAGTGGATTGGCTTCGTTTTTCCCAGGGGGCCCTGTATCTCTTCATCTGCCGCCTAGGGTAAAAAGCAATGCATACGTTTACAATATAAATGTGATTTAATCGACCTTCCTGTCAGCAAGAAATGGCAAGCATATCAAACAAGACCAAGATGTTCGAAGCGGAGGGAAGGAGGGAGGAGAAAGAGAAACTCATCACATTATTGGTGAGATGAGTTTCTGAGCTGGGTTTTTTTTCTTTTGAGGGGGGGTAGGAAAGCCGACTGGATGATTTTATGTAAGTCTTTCCCCCCAAAAAACAATAATTAAGATAATTCTGCACAACACGGAGAGAAATGTTCAGCTTTGTACAAAATGTGCCTTACGTTGAGCGAACTGAAAACCTTCTCTATTGATTAGAATTCCTCACAGGCCTTGCAGGCAAAGGTGAAATTAATTGTAGTGGATCAGCGGTGGGTTTCACATTTTGTTACCACCAGTTCATTCGTGCACCTTCCATGCATGCACCTGGCCTCAAAAACATGCCTAAAGAGGACTGCATAGAGCTGGGGTTTCCACTACTGGTTCGAGCAAACCGGTCTGAAGTGGCTGAATACCACCTCTGGGGTGGATCATCCTTTCCTTATTTACTGGATTCCGAGTGTTTCTTGAGCTAAGCACTGAGATATTTCTTTGGGGCAAATCTGTGTATACATCATTGCTGAAGGAACAGCTGAGGGGGGATGTTGGGGTGTCTTTTGAAATTTTGGGTCCTTTAGGAACTTTTGAAGGGCAAAATGGATACCTTAGGTCTTGGAGATGTTTAAGCAGATTTATTTATTTAGCGTAGGGCAAATACATAAGAACCTCTGGTCACAAATGCTTCTGACCACAACCAAATCAGATTCTGACCAAAAAAATATCACAATTTTTTTTCGCACCCAATTTCCCCTTCCATGCCATTTTTTTTTGTAAGTGCCACATTTCCAAAATTCGGTTTGGGTCATGACTAAATCGGTTTGCGACCAAAGTTATGGAATGAACTATGGTTATGGCCAGAGATTTTACTGTACATGGACTTCTAGTAGTTCAAATGTTAATATCCAGACCACCCGATGTGATGGATATTTTGTTGAGGAGCACCACAGTCACACACAGATCTTGTTCAGAGTTGACCAATGCTGGCAAGGAAGGTCAAAACCTGGCACCTTTTGTGTAGGGTCATCTATGTACTGCCTGTATCTGGGCTTTCAGCAGCCCATTTGGCTTTCCACTGTGTGTTGATGTCAAAGTTGTTAGATAATTTTGTTGTACTCCTTCATCAAGGCTTCCTGTCTTCATAGAGCTGGTGGTGCAATGTGGCTCAAGACAGGGACCCAGCAGATTTTAATCCGTTGCCATGTATTTAGAGAGCCAGGAGTTCTACAAAGATGCCTGGCTGCCAACTGTCATTAACTGCCAATTCTTCATTGTAGTCGGGCTGCCAATTGTTGCTAGTCATTTGGTTCACACTACTGTGTTATCCAGGGTGCACCGTGAGCAGGGTGGTATTCACTTACCTTCCCTACCACTTTGCAAATGTGAGCGTGCATGCGCTCAGCCTTCCACGCATGCACTTTGGCTACAAAAAAGGGCCTAAATGGGATGCAATAGAGCCAGGGCGGATGGGAGGGGCCACCGGCAATTTCCACTAACGGTTTGGGTGAACCGGTCCAAACCGGCAGAATTCCATTTCTGACCGTGAGGAGGTGAACTAGCATCACACCCCATTTAAGCAGAGCTTTTAGGCAATAAAACCACCTCCCTCAACATATCATGCCAACCCGGTGTGGTCCTTTGTCTAATGTGGTGTTAGGTGTTAGGACAATGTTCAAATCTGGCCCAATAAATTTGATGTTGCCTTCCTGTAACAGGGAGGTACTGGAGTACCACTAACAGAGACAGAATAACAAAGTTATTGGGACCTTGGAGGTCTTCTAGTCCAACCCCCTTCTCAAGCAGGAGACCCTATACCATTTCAGACAAATGGCTGCCCAGTCTCTTCTTAAAGACCTCCGGTGTTGGAGCATCCACAACTTATGAAAGCAAGCCATTACTACTGGCTACTTGTTCTTGCTGTCAGGAAATTGCTCCTTAGTTCTAGGTTCTTAGTTCTTGACTGACTAAAAGTGAACGAACTCCCAACTATTTATTGTATCTTTTAAAGCACAGATCATTGCATCTACATTTCATTTGGTGCCCCCCCCAGATCCCTGATTTGGTAGATAACAAAATCCATTTCTTCACCCATCTATGCTTAACTGGCACAAACCAATGGAAAAGTACAATTTCCCATTGCAGTGTCTGGGAACTGCAGCATAATCTTTGGCTTTCAAAGCCTCTCATGTGAACTGAAAGTTGAAGAGTCTGGTTCTTCCACAATGAACAACTTATTTTGGATTTGTTTTCCATGCTCCAAAACAAAGAAAGGCTAGAGAAATCATGCCCCATAAGCTTAGCAAGTGATTCCCTAGTCCCCTTAGCTAGATTTGGTCCTGAATTCCTTCAGGATCTACCATGCACCAGTCACAGCTGTTTGCAGAGAAGCAACTAAAAAAAGAAAATATCTTAAATTTCCCTGCTTCAAGTTTTGTTTTGGATGGGTATCTTGCTTAAGATTAATGTTCAGTAAATCAGCATCCTATGTTGGGCCATATGAGTTGCATTTTAAAATGTATTTGTTTATCAAGTTTCTACACTGCCCATCTCACCTAATGCAATTCACATTAACAATGTCTATAGCAGTGTGGGATTCTGCCAGTTTAACAACTGGTTCGGTGATCTCATGCTTTGCATGTGTAGTTTTAACAAAACTTACCTTCCACGTTACTTCTGGGGAGTAACACAGCTGAAGCATGACAATCAGTTCTGCCATGCAAATCAGCTGAGAGAATATAGGTAAGTAAAGTGCAAGAGCGGGTGGGGAGGCCCACCTGATCATCAGAGTAATCCGGTTCGCTACCCAGCTGATTGTTGGAGCTACCAGTTCATCTGAACGGGTCTGAACCGGCTGAATCCCACCCCTGGTCTATAGACTATGCAAAAGAGACAATCAACCAGCCCCAAAGAGAAAAAAGATTCCAGCCCCTTTCCCCCAGTAATCAGCATGGATTAACTCCAAGGTCAACATCACACCAAAAATCAGATAAACAGTAACTCAACCAAGAAAGTGCCAAAGAACCATTAGTAAACAGCCCATACAAAGAATTCCTAAGACTGCCCTGCCCCCACATAGACAGGCAAGACACCAGACTATAAACTGACAGCAAGTCCCACTCCTTAATTACACTGATGTTACCTAGTTGGATAATAAAATGTCTACAAGAAAACAAGCAAGCTCAGAGAGCACCAAGGACCCCCTCATGTCAACCCTGAGATATAAATATTCTTTGCTTCTATTGGTATCACCTAAGTGACTCTGTGTGGTTTACCAGCAACCTAATAAAAGAATACAAAACATGACTAAAAGCATTCAATGTGAAAAATAAAATTCAAAACAAAGCTAAAACCAATGAATTAAAAGTGAAAATCAAAGTTAACAAATTCAGAAGTTGAAAAGTTAACAAGGAGCATCCCCAAGCCAGCAACTATTCCCAGGGTTGCATAAATCCCCATAAGCCTGGTCAGAATTGGATGACTTGCCACAATCAACTTGCTGCGGCCAATCGCCCCGGCCAACTCATCATGGCCAGAGGTGGCATTCAGCCGGTTTGGAACGCTTCGCCCAAACTGGTAGTGGAAATCGTGGGTGGTCCTGCCCACCGGCCCCAGCTCTATGCCATCCTATTTAGGCAGGAATGCAGGATTGAACCAATTGTCTTCTGCAAACACCCCTCCCCTTTCACTCCTCTTTTATTCCCTCTGCGAGGGGCCATTCACCGTCCACCTGTGGCCTTACTCCCAAGTTGACCCTTGTTCCTTAGCTGTTCCCTTCATGTGGCAACTCTGCGCTTGCACACACTGGGAACAGGGCCCGGCTTTTCTTCTGCCTCACTGATGTCTGACTCTGAAGGCAGCTGATAACTGTCAGACGACCCTGACCCCCTCTCTGCCTCAAACACAGAGCCCTCATCAGAGCCTTCCCCATTCTCCAGGACTGGCCCATGTTCCTCCCCCACCTCCTCACTGTCCGCATCTGCTGCCAGCTCCACTGTCCGCTGGCAGACCACTTTAAGTTTTTTTCCCCCTAGGGGAAATGAGTTTTCCACTTCCAACATTATATTGTACCAAACAGAAGAGGAGTTTGCATTCATTTCTGGAATAAATTAAAGAACCGGTTATCCCTCCTTTCCATATCTGTCACCTTCTCAGTTTTCTTTTTGTTCTCCATTATCCGGCTTGACTTTATTTCCTGCCTTGCTAGCCTGGCTGAAATAGCTGCCCCCTTGCCACAATGACATTTTCTGCCAACCTTTGGCTGAGTGGTTTTTTTTAAAAAAATAAATAAATCCTCCTTTTAACCCGATGAAATATATTACATTTGAACTGCCTTTGACCAAATGTACTGGCTTTGAACTTTACACTTGAATTCTTGGCTTCAGCTTCTTTGAGTTACAACCTCTCTTCCCCTCTCTTGAATAAATTATTCTTCCTGTCTTTTGAGGACTGCTAACCGGTTCCTTCACTGACCCCTTGTTCTTTGTTCTCTTTGAAATTTCTCCTTATTTAGCTGAAGACCAGGAGTCTTCCCCTTTTCATCTTCCCTTCCCTATTTCTCTTTTATTTTACAGTCTTCAGTTCTGTAACCTTGCCATTCCCCCTCCTCTCCCCCAATTCCTCGAGGGGGCAAAATCATCTTGGCCATATTCCAGTTCTGAGTAATTATTTTCACTCTCCCCTTTGCTTTGGCCATTGTTTGTGAATCTTTAAGGTCTTTCTTGGCTTCCTGCCCATTAAGCAGCCCTTTCATTGGTTTCCAGCTCTTCGATCTTTGTGTGACTTGAAATATGAAATTTAGACATTCCAATCTTTCTTTTTCTGTGGAGCACACAGCAAAAAAGCTGGACTTAAATGAGTCTCAAGGTGAGGTTTAGGCTGTGTGTGCTTCCTGCTCATCCAGCCATTTTGTAGGACTTCATCAAAATTATTCCATGGCCTTAGAACATGTGTGTGTGTGTGTGTGTGTGTGTGTGTGTGTGTGTGTCAAACTGAAGGTCTGTGGGTCAAATCTGACCTGCAATGTGTTCTGACCCAGCCTTAGCAGAAGCAAGAAACAGACTTCTTGTCACGAAAACCCCTCTTTATTTACCTCTTGCGAATTATGGCATTCACCCCCCAAAAAGTCCAAGCAAGAGTCCTGCAAGGAGTTAAATGCAGCAACAGACCGTATCAGTTCCTTGGGATAATTGCAAGATTCTGAGCTCCCAGCTGAAAGGGTGCAAATGAAGTTCTGGCAGGGCAGTCTTTTTTGCACAAAAGACAATGAGCAAAATCTTCAGAAATACGAACTGTTGTATCCTACGATAACCACTCCCCTTTCCTTCTATTTATTCCCCAGACAGGGAGGGGCCATTCAGCTTCCATGTGTGGTTTGCCTCCTGAGTTGACTCCTTGTCCTCTGTTGTTCACCTCTCCTAACTGCTCTGTGCATACGTGAATCTGGAACAGGCCCCAGCTGTTCTTCCTCCTCACTCATCTTAGCCTCCAAAGGCAGCTGCCTCTCCAGTGGCTGGGAAATGTCAGATAGCCCTGGTTCTATCTCTGTGTCTGATGCAGAGCATCCATCAGAGCCTTGCCCAGACTCCAGAACTCCCCAACCTCATCATCAGAGTCTGCCGCCAGCCTTACATCAGGTGGTGGGCCACAACACAATATGGTCAGATCCTGACTGTGTAGCCATCCTAGAAACTGTAACTGCATTGCTTTGGCCCAGCCCGCCCCATCCTGGTTGGTGTGCTTGCGTGCAGGAGGCCATCTCAGTGGTGGCAGCAGGCTCTGGAGTCACAGAGTGTGCCAGTTGAGGGGCCAGCAGTCTGTGGCTGAACAAAGGGTGGTGAGCGCATGATGGCCAACGGTTTCTGGCTGAAGCCACCACACCCCCTGCCTTGCCTCACCTCATTCCATGGGACAAACCTCCTGCCCACCACCCCACCCACCGGACACCCCTGCATTCCCTCCCCAATCCTGCCCAGTCCGCACAGGCAACACCCACATGAGTGTCAAGCTGGCCATGCCCCCAGGCCATGCCAGTCGGCCACAACTATCCTGGCCAGGCCCCTCCTGCCTTCCAGCCCCCGGAGGACAACAACACTGCTGAAATCGACACACTGCCTTAGAAGATCATAGCAATATAGCACTTAGACTTATATGCCACTTCACAGTGTTTTACAGCCCTCTCTAAGTGTTTACAGAGACAGCCTATTTGCCCCCAACAATTTGGGTCTTCATTTTATGAACTCGGAAAGGATGGAAGTCTGAGTCAACTGTGAGCCTTTTGAGATTTGAACTGTCAAATTATAGGCAGCTGGCAGTCAGCAGAGGTAGCCTGCAGTACTGCATTCTAACAACTCCACCACTGTGGCTCATGAAATGAAATATTCTTTGGATATTTTTAAACTTCCTGCTGTCAGACGTGCCTCAGCTTGGGCTTTTAATTAAAAATGATCCTTAACTCCATTTGTTGAGAAAGATATAGAAGTCCAAGTGAATTGCAGTAGTGTAAAGCCAGTTCATGCCAGACTTTTGCCAGTTAACGTTCCTCCCTTGGTCCATTCCCATTGTTAATTTCTTATTGCCCCACCAAGCTTAGAAGAGATGTTTTGGAAGCTGTCACGCTTTATGTTGGCATTTTTTCCCCTGGGAAATGACCTTGAAGACTTCGTTCTCACAGAGAAGGGCTCTCAGAGGTTTAGTTTAGTTTAGTTTACTTTATTGCCATTGCACATCGTACAACGAAATTAAATGCCATCTTCAGTGTACATTATAAACTATAAAAAGAAAAACACAAAGACATCCTTCACATTTTATGCAATTGAATTGAAAACCCGATATTGCGTTAGAATCACACTATACAGTAGAATTCAGTGTAGTTACTGTTATGGGATAGAAGCTGCTTTTCGGACTATTTGTCCTTGTTTTTATTCTCCTGTACCATCTGCCAGAAGGTAATAGTTCCAAAAAAAAAAAAAAAGTGCCCAGGATGAGATGGACCTTTAAGAATGTTTTGAATTTTCTTAAGGCAGCGGATGCTACAAAGCTCTTCCAAAGAGGGGAGAGGGAAGAGATGGGATACAGCCAGTTCTCTGCAGTTCTGGTAAATCAGTAGCAGCGGCTGCAGGAGGATTCTCCCCCTCTGCCCTGACGTAATGCACAAGGACTGCGCGCATGCTCAAATTTGCGAACTGGTAGGGAAGGTAAGTGAATCCCATTATTGGGAGAGGGCAATTTTCCCCCCCAGCCCCTTCCCCCCTTCCCAGTTCCCCTCCCCAGGATTCATGGCAGACTGGCAGTGCAATGGCAGTTCTCACACCTGCAGGTGGTTTTCTTAGGAAGGCTACCAGCTCTTGGCCCATCTCATTAGGATTATTTCAAGAATCCTCTTTCTTCACTCAACTTTACTGGAGACCATTGTGAAGGTCAAGCTTCATTGTGTCTGCTTTCTGAATTTCCTGGACATGCTCCAGGATATGGTTTGCGGAGGCCAGTGGATTTTGGTGAGCTACTTTGGTCACTGAGTTGCTTGTGAAGTAGCCTTGGTAGAAGTTTCTGCTGAAAAAGGAACCTTGGGTTAAAGTTTTTGGAAAGAAATATTGACAAGAGACCGAAATAAAGATAAAACGAATAGCACTGCATTAAGATGTTACGTTCCAGTGAGCAATTTTGCTGCTAGGAATCTTAGGAACTGCTTCACTCCCACAAAGTTGCTGCAGCTGCTATGCAAGATTAAATAAGATATTTGACAAAGCCAGATAGGATGCTTTACAAACTATTAAGGAAATGTCATTTTGTGTTTTAGTGCACTCTGAAAAGTCTAAGCAAATATTAATGGAGATGATAGGAAACCATCCATTTCTGAACAAAGTCCCGAGCCATAACACTTTATTAAGAAAACATTGTCTTTGATATCTTTCTGCTATATAAAGCTTGAAAATCTTTAATAGATTCTAAGTTATATTTTATACAGTTTATTTACTATACTACATAAATCTAGCATTTATGCAATGTTAGGTTTCATCACACAGTCAGCCAGATGTTTAGACTGGATTTGGTAATTTTATCCACCTACCGAGTCATTAGGGGACGCTGTGGCTCAGTGGCAAAGACACTGAGTTTGTCAATCAGAAAGGTCAGCAGTTCGATGGTTCGAACCCCTAGCGCCATGTAACGGAGTGAGCTCCCGTTACTTGTCCCAGCTTCTGCCAACCTAGCAGTTGGAAAGCATGTAAAAAATGCAAGTAGAAAAAGAGGAAACACCTTTGGTGGGAAGGTAACAGTGTTCTGTGCGCCTTTGGAGTTTAGTCATGCTGGCCACATGAATACGGAGACGTCTTCAGACAGCACTGGCTCTTTGGCTTTGAAATGTAGTTGAGCACTGCCCCCTAGAATCAGGAATGACTAGCACATATGTGTGAGGGGAACCTTTACCTTTACCTTATTGAGTCATTGTTATTGTTATTATAGGTAGTCCTTGACTTAGGGCCACAATTGAGCCCAAAATTTCTGTTGCTAAGTGAGACATTTGTGAAGTGTGTTTTGCCCCATTCTATGACTTTTATGGTTTGTTAAGTGAATTGCTGCAGTTCTTAACATTGTTGTTAAGTGAATCCCACTTCCCCATTGCCTTTGCTTGTCAGAAAGTGAATCACATGACCCCAGGACACTGCAACCATCATAAATATGAGTCAGCTGCCAAATGTCTGAATTTCGATCACATGACCACGGTCATAGGATGGTGAAAAATGATCATAAGTCACTTTTTTCAGTGCTGTTGTAACTTTGGTCACTACAAGAACTGTTGCAAGCTGAAAACTACCTCTATTATTATTTGTCTGCCTTGAATATCACTAGAGTTATTCCTTCCTTGAACTCTTCTCTATGAGGATTGCAGAAAAGATATATGTATATGTATATGTATATGTATACTTATACTTATACTTATACGTATATATATAAATATATGTATACACATACAGTACATACACAGATACATATATACATGTATCAACTAGCTATACTACCTGGATGCCTCTGCTTCGTGACAAAACTGTGTGATCGGGCAATGCAGGAGAAATCCGGTTCACTCCAGTTCAATCCGTTGGCTCAGTGGTGATTGGGGATTGAAACACACAAGGGAATATCACTCCCATTGCCTTAAATTTGGAATCAGTTCTATAGGTGGGAGGCATAGACATTTTGTTGAGGTACTGACGTTTAGTATTGTAAGGAGCCCAAGACTACTCTTGAGTGAAGTGAGTAGAACGTCTGCCAGTTTGAACTGAGGTAATGGAATGTGAGGCAACTAGCAGTCAGAACAGAGTTCTTTTCAGGTGGGGAGGGGGAATAGAATGTCTAACTCCTTAGCATCAGAGCATGTTAATATGAAGCAACTGGCAGTTGGAACAGAGTTCTTTTCAGGCGGGAGAGTAGAACTTCTGAGCAGCAGAGCGTGTTAATTACTGTATAATAAATACTAATGATCTGATGGTCATTTTGAAAAACCCTTTCTTAGCGAGCACCTAGAAACCAAGATGACATATTATAGAATGTATTTAGAATAGAATAGAATAAAATGTATTATATATTGTATTTAGAATGTATTTAGAATAGAATAGAATAGAATGTATTATAGAATGTATTTAGAATAGAATGTATTATAGAATATATTTAGAATAGAATAGAATGTATTATAGAATGTATTTAGAATAGAATGTATTATAGAATGTATTTAGAACAGAATGGAATGAAATAGAATAGAGAACGGAATAAAGCAGAGCAGAACAGAACAGAACAAAATATTCTTTAATGACAAGTGTGATTGGACACCCAAGGAATGTGTCTCCTTGTACTGTATAGTACTGTTACAAAGTAGTCCTTATGATTGTTTTTCACACTTATAACCATTGCGGCATCTCCGTAGTCATGTGAATAAAATTTGGATGCTTGGCAACTGACATGTACTTATGACAGTTGCAGTGTCCCAAGGTCATGTGATCCCCCTTTGCAACCTTCTGACTAGCAAAATCAGTGGGGAAGCCCGATTCACTCAACAACCGTGTTACTAACTTTTAGAACTGCAGTGATTTACTGAACCATTGTGGCAAGAAAAGTCAAACAAATGGGGGCAAAACTCACTTAACAACTGTCTCAGAAATTTTGGATTCAATTGTTGTTATAAACTGAGGACTATCTCCCACTGAAAGGAGTTGTCTTAGCCAAAGGAGTTCTTAGATACTTTCGGTACAGAGACATAAAGGAGCTTAAACACTTAAAGGGAGACAAGTTTGATAAAAGTGTGAAAGTAGGGAAAGAAAGGCCCCATCAATTTCACCTCTAGCTTCTCCTTCAAATCCTTTCCACGTTGGAGATAATTACAGTTAGAAGAACACAATTACATATGCAGACATGGTTCACTCCAGCTTAATTAATAGATTAAAGACACAGCAAGAATTATTCAGCGTGGGCCAGAATATACCATGGTTGAAGTATTTACAAATGGCCAGAAGGATAAAACCAGATCTCAAAAATGAAGGATGGATATTAAGCAAAAAAAAAAAAAAAAAGAGAAGAAGTCGGAATTTGAAAATTATGAAACCAATTCTACAGAGGAATTATTGAGTCTGCACCTCTATAAGTGTCTGGTTTCGTTCTGCAACCCAACAAGACAGACACAGACTTCAACAGATAATCAGAACTGCAGAAAAACCAATCGCTACCAACCTGCCTTCCATTGAGCATCTGTATACTGCATGAGTCATAAAGAGGGCTGTGAAAATATCTACAGACCAGTGGTGGGATTCAAATAATTTAACAACCAGTTCACTGCCCTAATGACCAGCGGAGTAGGCGTGGCTTGGTGGTCCTGTGACCGGGTGGGTGTGGCCAACTCAACATCACTCAGGTCGATGGGTGCTTCACCTTAGCTGTTACAATGTAATAAGGGTGAACCGGAGAGGCAGTTTCCGTAAGCAGGGCAATAAAGATTAGGCTAGAAACAACACCAGAATGTTTCCTTCCTGTCTTCCTTACAGGATTAGCCCTGTAAAGTGGAAAAAAAACCAAAATGAGATTTCTTCCAACAACCGGTTCTCCGAACTGCTTAGTAAGTTAACAACCGGTTCTCCCGAATAGGTGCGAACTGGCTGAATCCCACCACTGCTACAAACCCCTCACATACTGGACATAAATTGTTTCAACTCCTACCCTCAAAACGACACTATAGAGCACTGCACACCAAGACAACTAGACACAGGAACAGTTTTTCCCTGAACGCCATCACTCTGCTAAACAAATAATTCCCTCAATGCTGTCAAACTGTTTACTAAGTCTGCATTACTATTAATCTTCTCATCGTTCCTATCACCCATCTCCTCCCACTTATAACTGTATGACCTTAACTTTGTTGCGTGTATCGTTATGATTTATATTTATTGTTTCCTAGCATGACTTGATTGTTTATTTGTACCCTATAACTATCATTAAATGTTGTACCTTATGATTCTTGACGAATGTATATTTTCTTTTTATGTACACTGAGATGATATGCACCAAAGACAAATTCCATGTGTGTCCAATCACACTTGGCCAATAAAGAATTCTATTCTATTCCACTCCACTCCACTCTATTCTATTCTTTAAGGTACACACTTACTCAAATATGACACAGAGATAGGAGAAACAAAAAAAATTAAGAGAGAAAAAAAAACATAATGCAACAATGGGAAGATTTATAAATTTATATTTATCTAGAATTTAAAAGAAAATTGGTACAAAATGTTTTATAGATGGTTATATAACTTTATCAAGACAGGTATCTCATCCAATAAGAAAAATTGGTAATGCATGAAAATGAGAAAATATTTTATCACGTTTGATGTATTTGCAAAAATAAAACAACCTCAAAAACACTCCTGATGGATAATACAATCCAGAAAATGTTGGAATTCAAATTTGAAAAGAAATGCCAGTTTTTCTTACTAAATATAATCTATTCTGCCCCCACTTCCCTCCCCAAAATCAGGAAACATCACAGTTTAATGAAATCATAAGGCAGCAAGAATTTTTTTTATTCAATATTAAAAGAAAGTTATAATTTTGACAACATCTGACTGGAGAGACTACAGTGATAGCAAAATTAGCAAGAATCATTATTAATATAATAGAACTGAAGGTGGAGTGTCAGTGCTCAAATGCAGATAGGTCCATGGAAGTTCACTTAATGACCATTTGAAGTTATAATGGCACTGAAAAAAAGTGACTTATGTCTGTTTTTCACACTTAATGACTATTGCAGCATCCCTGTGGTCACAATTAAGATGTTTGTCAACTGGCATGTATTTATGATTGTTGCAGAGTCCCGGAGTCATACGATCCCCCTTTTGTGACTTTCTGGAATTTGTGATTTCTCCTCAGTTCTAAGTTGCTTCTCTCCTTGATTAGTTTCCACCCATTGCTTCTTGTCCTACCCTCAGGTTTGAAGAATAGTTTGACTCCCTCTTCTTTGTGGCAGCCCCTGAAATACTGGAAGACTGTTATCATGTCACCCCTAGTCCTTCGTTTCATCAAAGTATACCCAGTTCCTGCAACCGTTCTTCATGTTTTAGCCCCCAGTCTCCTAATCATCTTTGTTGCTCTTCTCTGCACTCTTTCTAGAGTCTCCAGATCTTTTTTACATCGTGGTGACCAAAACTGAATGCAGCATTCCAAGTGTGGCCTTACTAATTTATCTTCTAGTCTTCTATTCCAAACCACCTTCCCAAGGCAGGAGTCCTTATTTCATCCTGGAATAATTTACTGGAAGGAAATAGTATTTTACATTTCTCTCTTTTCACATTCACACACGACATTATTCAACGTTGCTCATTAAAAAAAAAATACTTATAATGCTTAAACTCTCTGTCATTTGGGTTGATATCAATAAATTGTCAAATATGGTGTGCAGAACCATTACAAATGTTTCCAAATTTATTTGTTCTATGTCACTATTAATTTTGGTTGTTGTTGTTCTCCTTGGAAGGTGTAGAAACAAGTAGGAAGATCAAACCAAGGTTGAGTGCAGGCAGTAACCTAATATTCTCAATTTACTTGTAAAGAGACCAAATTAAACTTTATATAAACCGTTTCTGTCAAGGCTCTGCTTTCTTCTTTCCTCAGAATAGGATTTCTTGACTACACTTAAAATAAATTTATGGGTACTTGGTAAGTCCAGCTCCCGCCAAGGTTATGGGAACAAGGTGGGTTTTATGGATGTTTTACAACAGAGAGTAAGTCAGACCTTGGCTTCTTGAAAATGAAGATTAATAGTGGGGAGGAAGCTGCAGTATAGGAATTCTTGCCTGTCATTACAGATATTCTCTTTAGGCAACTCTTGACATATTTACAAGAACAGCACACATAGTTTTTCCAGAAAGCAAGGTGATACATTTTTCTGCACCGAACAGGTGTAATGAATTAGCATTTGCAGGTATTGTCTGAATATGAATCTGTTTGCAAAATTTGTGGAGAGGGAATAGAGTTGTAGAAAAAAACTTACAGCCTCTCCCACTTTACATCCTGTATTGGGAGGGGGGATTGTGTTATAATAAATCAGATGAAAAATATTTGACACTTAGAGAGGACCCTGAATATTGAGGATCTAAATTGGTTACCTTGTGTCCTCCCAATGTTTTGATTACAACATGTTGGTTGCATCTGATGTGATTTAAATTAAAAGGAGCTGCTTGTCCTTGGCCTAGGTAGGATAACCCTTCTGGTCAAGATTATTGGTTCAGGAGATAAAATTTGATTGGATATTTTATCGTGTAAAAATCCTGCTACTCTCAGAAACCAAAAGTGAGAATTCGGCTTTAACATGAAGGAAAGATCCCTAAATATTATTATTGAAGAAGAAGACTGGGAAACTGTTAGGGAATCCCATGTCAGTAATTGGATTAGAAAGAAAAAAGGAGAAGGGGGGGAAGGGACGGGGAAAAAGGAAAAAAAGAAGATGGAGGATAGAGGACAGAGGAGAAGGAGAAAGAGAAGGAGAAGAAGAGGAGGAGGAGGAGGAAGAGAAGGAAAGAAGGAGGAGAAGGAGACGAAGAGGAAGGGGTAGAAGAAAAAGAAAAAAGGGAAGTAGTAGTAGTAGTAGTAGTAGTAGTAGTAGTAGTAGTAGTAGTTAACAAGATGTTGTCTAGTTCAGGGTAGTGTGGAAAATACTTTGCAGTATGCTAGAATTGTGATGGTGAACCTATGGCACGCGTGCCCAAATGGTACACAAAGCCATGTCGCCTGGCACAACTGACATTGCCCTTTCCTCTTCTGGGTTTCTGGCATGCATGAATGCATGTTGATCAGCTGGCCTTCACGTGTGCATTAGTGCCGGAAACCAGAAGAGCTAGTTTTCCAGTTTCTAACATGCGCATGTGCGACCAGCCAGCTGAGATGCGTGGCAGTAACTGGAAGACTACCTGGCCAGTGCGCATGCGCATGCCAGAAACCAGAAGTTCATTTCCTGGTGCGTGCATGCCCACTGGGTTCTCTTCTGGGTTGAGGCCCTGACGAGCGTACGCACACACTCCCTTTTTGGGACTTGGTGCCAGAAAGGTTAGCCATCACTGAGCTGGGGTCATCCAGTTGGTTCTGAATCTTTTCTAGGCTCAGGGACCTGATAAGGACCCAATCTTCCATGTCTTCTTTTGACAGCTTAGCTGTCTCTATGGCGGAGGACAACCACAGCACGGGAACTTATGGAAGAAATGCACCCAAATCAAACATCTGCTTATTCCCAGCCCGCTTACAGTAGATATGGTATTGATTACCATTGCAATGTCTTAAGGGAAGACTCTTGGCGAATTTAACGGTACTAAAGCCTTTCTCTCTCAAACAAAAGCATAATTATCCAACTGTTAAAAACCATTAAAATCCATGAACAATGATGAAAAAGGGAGGGGAGGGGCGGGCTGCTCACATGGGTAATCATCTGCATAAATTATATAGAATTCCCGCTATTGGGATGTACAGAAAATCAATGCTAAGCTGTTTGCAAGAATCTGTTCAAGCATATGCTTCTGGTCAGTGGTACATCGATACGTTCTTCTTGGGAATCCTCGGTGCTGGGAAAACTGAACCTCCTGATGTTGCTAAACCACATTTCCCAGCAGCAAAAGGCAGGGGAAGTTTTTGTGGTTAGTGACGCCAATTCAGAAATTAACAATAACGAGAGAATGTATAACAGGTTTCCCAACAGCAATAGGTACAATGAATCAATCAGAATAGAGCTGGAAGGGATCTTGGGAGGTCTTCTAGTCCAACCCCCTGCAGGAGATACTATACCATTTCAGACATGTGGCTGTCCAATCTCTTCTTTAAAAAACACCTCCTGTAATGGAGCACCCACAACTTCCCAAGGCAAACCATTCCACTGATTAATTGTCCTCACTGTCAGGAAGTCTCTCCTTAATTCCAGGTTGTTTCTCTCTTGCTTCGCTTTCCCTCCATTGCTTCTTGTCTTGCCTTGTGGTGCTTTGGGAAAAAAAAGTTGAATCCCTCTTCTTTGTGGCAGTCCCTCAAATGCTGGAATTCTGGAGGAGAAGACTGTTGCCAAACAATTTGCAGAACAATTGAAACTAGGACCACACGTCTTCTGAGTAGCTTTTATCCCAGAGCTATAATTGCACTCAACAATGAATCAAAGGGCCACCATCGGTGAGCTATTGGACAGCACTTCTTAGTCTGTTGTGTGGATGCTTAGGTGGTTTAGGGCGTGGGATTTTTTGGGTAGGTGGGGGGTGTATTTGGAGATTGTTATGTGTGTTGGTCCTGGTCGCTGGGTGTTATGTGAATTTCGTTGTATGTGTATAATGTGTATATACGTACAATGACAATAAAGTAAAGCAAGTAAGTAAGTAAGTATCATGTCACCCCTAATCGTTCTTTTCTCTAGATTTTCCATATCCAATTTCTGCAACTGTTCTTCATATGTTTTAACCTCCAGCCCACTAATCATCTTTGTTACTCTTCTCTGGACTTTTCCCAAAGTCTCAACATCTTTTTTTGTCATGTGTAATATACAGATTCAGAAATGGCTAAATCAAAAACACCCACACAACCATTTCAATTCTAACCTCATGAAATGGCAAAGATTTTTTTTGATCGATTGATTGATTATGTGTCATCAAACTGTTATCAGTACTTAGCAACTGTATAGATAGATTTGCTCCATGATGATATGTCCTTAATCTGGTAATTCAGATCAGAATAACAAGGTTGGAAGGGACCTTGGAGGTCTTCTAGTCCAACCTCTTGCTCACGCAGGAGACCCTATACCAGTACTGGCATGTGCGCTCATGTGCTGTCAATTAGCAGAGCAGCCGCCCGGTGTGCATGCATACACCGGAGAGATGATTTTCCGGTTTCCAGCACACACATGCACACCAGCCACCTGGTCTTTCGATTTCTGGCACACAAGCGAAGACCACCTGGCTGGAAGATCATCTTCCTAGTGCGTTCCTGTTCCAGTTTCTTGTGCTCCTATGCGCATGCAGACCAGCTTGCCATCACACCAGAACCCGGAAGAGGAACAGGGGATGGCTTGCAGGCCCAGAGAGATGGCTCTGCGTGCCACATCTGCAGTGGTGGGTTATGACCGGTACGCCCCAGTATGGGCGTACTGCTGCCTGCCAGGAGCACTGGGTACAGGGGTGGGTTCCTGCCAGTTCTAACCTCTTCTATAGAAGAGGTTCCACAAATCTACAATGCCGTTTAGAACCAGTTCCAGCTCCCTCCCCCCGCCCGTCTGCACATCATCAAGATGAAGAGCGAGAGGAAGAATTCTGGGAGTTGAAGTCCACAAGTCTTAAAGCTGTCAAGTTTGAACACTCCTGGGTTTTTTTTTTCTAAAGGGTTAGGGGTACAAAGGTCTTGTAACTTGACAGCTTTAAGACTTGCGTGCTTCCAATACCAGAGTTTCTGAGCCAACATTTTTGTTGCTAAGCAAGAGCGTTGTTAAGTGAGTTTCACCACATTTTACAAGTTGGCCGTACCCACCCAGTCACATGACTGCCAAGCCACTCCCACCCAGTCACATGGCTGGCAAGCCACTCCCACCCAGTCACATGGCTGGCAAGCCACTCCCACAAAGCAGGCCACACCCACAGAAGAGGTTCTAAAAATTTTTCAAACCCACCACTGACTGGATACCATTACGGAACAGTGCTCTGGAGGGCCCACCCGCGCTCTTTACCGGTATTTGAGCTCTTTGGGGCTTCCGCGCATGGCACCTGTGCGACGCTCCGCCGAGCAGCTGGAACATCACGGAGGTGTCGTGGAGCGTCGCAGGCGGTAAGTACGCATGCATGCACTGCATGCATGTGCATGCATGCTGTTCATGTGGTGGACGCCGGGTCCCGTTGCACTGTACTGGTTGCAAAGGATCCGAAACCCACCCCTGCACATCTGGCACACATGCCATAGGTTTGCCATCTTGGTCCTAGACCATTTCAGACAAATGGTTGTCCAATCTCTTTTTTAAAACCTCCATTGCTGGATCATCCACAACCTCTGGAGGCAAGTTGTATTTTAAAGTGTATAATGGATATTCCAGTCCATTAAATCATTTTTCTTTTTAAGGCAATTTTTGAGAATGAGACATTTTCATCCTAGAACATTTCGGCAAGCTTTCCTCTGCTGGCAGATGCTGTTGGCAGATGACCGGTGAAATTGGATACCGCCCAGCTAAGCAAGATTCTTTGGAGGAGGAGAAGGAGGAGGAGGAGGACAGAATGAAGGGGAGGCCACAACAGATCCATATGTTGCCTGAGGGAAAGGCGATAAATAAACAGAGGGAGACTTGTTCTAAGATTTCTGGTTTTCTGGCACTCTAAGGAGCTGACGTCCTGCTTCAAATGTGTGTGTTCTTCTGCCCACATGCTGAACTAATTCACTCTTCTGCTTTCTCAGAAGTCTTTTCTAAGAAATGGAAGTTGTTCTGACCCGGGCCTTCGCAGAAGCGGGAAACAGACTCCTTGTCACAGAAAACCTGCTCTTTATTTATTTACCTCTTGTGAATTCATTGCATTCACCCACCGAAAGGTCCAGGCAAGAGTCCTGCAAGGAGTTAACTTGGGATAATCGCAAGGCCCTGAGCTCACAGCCAAAAGGGTGCAAATTAAGTTCTGGCAAGCAGTCTTTGATGCATGAAACACAATGGACAAAATCTCCTGAAATACAAACTGTTGTCTCCCACGACCACCACTCCCCTTTCCTTATGTTTATACCCCAGCCAGGGAGGGGCCATTCAGCATTCACATGTGTCTTGCTTCCCAAGTCGACTCCTTGTCCTCCGTTGTTCACCTCTCCTAACAGCTCTGTGCATATGTGCATCTTGAACAGGCCCCAGCTGTTCTTCCTCCTCACTCATCTCAGCCTCCAATGGCAGCTGCTTCTCCGGTGGCTGGGAAATGCCGGACAGCCCTGGCTCTATCTCTGTGCCCGATGAAGATCATCCATCAGAGTCTTCCCCAGGCTCCAACACAGGCCCAAGTTCCTCCCCAACCTGCTCCTCATCCAAGTCTGCCATCAGCTCCGCTGGTAGCTGGCAGGCCACAACAGAAGGGGAGAAAAATAAAAATGACAAAATCAAACTTTTTGACTTTTGCTTCTCTGTCTCTTAAAAAAAAAGTAAATTTGTGGGCAACAGAAATAGTGCTGCAGAAAGTTCCTCCTAACAGGCACCCGAATGGTGAGATTTCCCCTCTTCCTCTCCAAAGAACGCAAGCAGTCTTTGATGCACGAAACACAATGTGCAAAATCTCCTGAAATACAAACTGTTGTCTCCTATGACCACCACTCCCCTTTCCTTCCGGGGGGGGGGGACACACACCCACGGGACTTGGTGTTCTCTGAGCTTAGTTGTTTTCCTGCAGCTAACTTGTTTTTCTTTCCTCCCTCCAATGCCACAGGGGCCAAACATGATTTCTCTGTTGAAGAAGAGATTCTGCTATATTTCTAAAGATGGCCTTCAGTCATTGAGTGCAGGTTTGTCCTAGTCTGACAATAGTTTTGAGTTCTTCAAAAAAAGAACAGGGTGGGGTGGGGTGTTTGTTTAGCCTTCGCACTATTTGTGGTCTTATGAAGGCATCTTCTTGGTGTCAGCATAGACTTACTTAGAAAAAATAAATCTGATCATGGAACAAGCTGCTATTATTATAGCTGTTCACCTCATACATACATTATAAAATCAAGCTTCTAGCACAGTGATGGTGAAACTTTTCAGCACTGAGTGCCCAAAGCAGAATGCGTGTACATGCATGCACCGGAGAGCCAGAAACCTGAAGATCAGCCGGCCAGTTTGCATGCATGTGCTGGCCAGCTGGTCTTTGGGTTTCCAGTGCTCTAGCACGCACACGCCAGAAACCAGAAGAGCAGCTGGCAACGGCACGTGTGCCCACAGAGAGGATTTGCGTGCCACCTCTGGCACAAGTGCCATATGTTCACCATCACAAGTATAGGGTCTCCTGCTTGAGCAGGAGGTTGGGGTGGAAGACCCTTCAAAGCAGGGGTGAAATGCTACCAGTTTGGGCTGATTCATCCAAACCGGTAGTAAAAAATGCTAAAAAAAGTAAAAAAAAAAAATCTGACAATCGCACGGCACACAGCTGATCTTTGGAACTTTAAAAAAAATGTAAAGTATTTTTTAAATTACAGTTTCTCCGGAAATGCGGGGGTGGGAGTGGGCCCATTTTGCTCCCAGCAGGCTTCCCTGAAGCCTGCTAGGCCAAAAAGGGGGGGTGGGGGAGAAAGAAAGAAAGAGAAGGAAGGAAGGAAAGGAAGAAAGGAGAAAGAAGGGAGAAAGAAAGAGAAAGAAAGAAAAAGAAAGGGAGGGAGGGAGGGAAAAAAGGAGTGGAAAGAAGGACTATGAACGTGGAACTAGACACAGCTTCAGAGGATAATCCAGGGCTGGAAGGGACCTGGAGTTCATCTAGTCCAACCCTGCTCCAGCAGGACATTGTTAAAGTGAGTTGCTGTCTTTTGATCCCCCAATTACATGACTACATAACCACACCCACCCAGTCACATGACCTCACCAAGCCACGCCAAGCTATGCCCACAGAATCGGTAGTAAATTTTTTTAGATTTCACCACTGCTCCAAAGTTCCTTCCAACTCTATTTTACTCTGTTGTTACAAGAACTCATGGCCTTATGTTAACTTCCCTTCATACTGCTTCATTCAGTTTCATGTAATGTGATGAAACTAGTTTATTTTGTAGGCTTTTTGCTGCTTACTGGGTGTATTGTGTGGCTTAATCTGTCACTCCCTTTTTTCAAACCCAAAGCTGTGCATATCTCACAAGACTTATTTTGGTAAGGTGACCAACTTTTTTACAATGAAAAGGAGGACAAATAAATTGGGAAAAAATATCGTAAATAAAAGAAATATTTTATTCATTGCAACAATAATACACTAAAATATGATATATGCATAATAAAAACATTTGTAACATTTTATTGTAATTATGCTTACATGCCTGTTAATTATTATTTAAATGAGTACTTTTCCATTGAATTAATATTTTTTGTCAATGTATCATCTTCTAACAATATATTGGAAATATCTGAACAAGAAATATCCTTCATATTGAATTTTACGGCAAGTGCTGCAGCTAGAGTATCAACATTCAATCTCAATCTCAGTCTACTGTGTGTGTATGTGCCGTGTCGTGTTTAGGTAAGAAGTAAACAAAGCCACTTGCACGCGACGCTCTCTCTTAAGGTCTCCCGTGCGGAGCGCATGCGTCTCATAATCGCATCTTATACTGCACTATGCCGAGCCTTGACGAATTGTCATGTCAAATACAAATACGTCACATAACGCGCAACAGATTAGTCTTCAAATATCGAAAAGGAGGACATGTAGGAGGACACTTTTCGAGGGAGGACAAAACTTACAAAAGAAGGACTGTCCTCCCTAAAGGAGGACGGTTGGTCACCTTAATTTTGGTTTTCAAGACCTCAGATCTAATGAAGAAAGGGGGGGGGGAGGAAATCATACCTCTAGAGTGAATTCAGTGTAATCTCAGTCCTCCTTCCATAGGATGAAATCAATAATATTTCAGCAGAAGTGTGCTGCACAAGGTAATGTACCGTAATTTTCAGAGTATAAGACGGACCTTTTTCCTCCAAAAAAAGGTTGAAAATATGGGTGCATCTTATACACTGAATACAGCATTTTTGACCTCCTGAAACCCTGCTCCTTTTGGAAAAATGTATGTGCAGAGGGTTTGGAAGGCCTGCAAAGTACTCCTGGGGTCTGGGGAGGGCAAAAACGAGCAAAACGGCTGTTTTTTGCTCGTTTTTGCCCCCCAACCCCCAGGAGCACTCTACAAGCCTCCCAAAGCCTATGCATGCCCTGTTTTGTTTGCAAAAAACAGGCCCATTTTTCACTTGTTTTTGCCCCCCCCCAGCCCCCAGGAGCACTTTGCAGGCCTCTCAAACTCTCTGCATGCCTGTTTTTCACAAAAAAACGAGGCGTGCAGAGGGTTTGGAAGGTCTGCAGAGTGCAAACACTTTTTTTTAAAAAAAATACCTCTTCAAAAACTTGGTGGGTCTTATACTCCGGTGCATCTTATAGTCTGAAAAATATGCTATACATTAAGTGCAGTGATGCTGTTGAGATACTGGAAAACTGGAGTATCCACATGCAGACAACAGCTGGCCAAGTCCACACACACACCCTTTCTAATGATCAATGGCTCTCTAATGAATTTGGCTTCCCTGCAGACATTTGTGTATGCAGCCAATGACGGCAAACCCATGGGCTTTGTCCCTTGCCTGAAAGCAGATGTCCTCGATGCAATGATGGAAAACGGATCTCACCTGTAGCATTCATACACAATGGCCTTTCATTTAGGATAACCTCCGGCCCCTTGGTCCTGGCTTTCCAATATATTTGCTTACTGACTTAAGCGATTTCCATGGGTCATGGAGAACAGGTTCGGGGTCTGAAGCTTCCCAGATCTATTCAGTTTGGTATGCGGTGCAGACTTTGGCTTTGGCAGATCTCCTGGGGATCGCAGCCAGACTGGGGATCAAGTGTCAGAGTGAGGAGGTGATGCTTCAGAGGTTAGGGGTTGAAACCTGACTCCGCTTGGTCCCTCAAATTGGAATCCAGTCTAACGAACGTTGAATAAAACCCTTCGTTTTGGATCAATGGCTTTCTGTTTTCCATTCTTCTTTCAAAAAAATAATAATTCCAAAAGGAAAGCGAACTAGCTGGCTCCGACAATGCTTAGACTGTATTTATTATTTCTGATACAAACAAATATCTGTCCCCTGTAGATAACAGAATGCGGAATTATTAATCACTCCCATACTGAATGAACTGTGCAATGCTGCCCTAGCTTCTTCGTTTATTTGCTTTTGACTTCTGCAAATTTTTCATCTATGCAAAACTTCAGCAGGATTGTGCATATTTTTGGGATGCCCACCCAAAGCTTCTCTTCTCAAGCATATTTGGGCAGTTCTAAGGTCTTGTTTATTTGAAAGCGAGCAGAATTTCTCCAGAAGCTTCCTTTTTACTCAGAAGTGTCCTTCTATTCCTAACCCTAATGTGTGCAGAACCTGGTCTCTCTGGTACGATTCTTAGAAATGAGCATGAAATCCATTAGCACATGAGTATAAAACATGTTTTTCTCCCCTTCTGACCATATTCTTTCTGCTTTATGTCTTTATTAGCAATTTGAAGCTTGGCTGGAGATTCTGTTACCCGCCCTCCTAATTTTTGCTGCTGCTTCTGAAAAAAACAACACAACCCAGTTCATTAAAACAACACACACACACACACACACACACACACACACACACACACTAGCAGGAAAAATATATCCAGATGTTGAAATATGAAACGGGTAGAAGTTGAGAAATAAGAGACAGGCCACTATTTCTTTTTAAGATGAAAGCTGTGCTTTGCTTATTTGTATTCCTTATATTGGCTGCTAAATGTTTGCAAAGTACAACTTGTCCTGTCTTTGAGGGAGAGAGGCTTTTCATCTCTGAATCCTGCAAGAATATTACTTTTCCTTTCTCCCTGTAGACCATGGACTTGCTTAGGGCTGCCTTAAAAGATGATCTAGGCTGTGCTGAAACCATTTTGTGCCTGCTTCCATCCAGGTTTCCAAGTATTTTCCCAGACGGAGCAAGTTTCAACCTTGGCTTTTATGCTTTTCTTTTTAGTTTCATCTCTTCCCCTTTTTGTCCTCGAGTCATTTCTTATCTCTGTTATTTAATTCTTGCTGCGACAAGCCAAGTGATTGCGGGTTCTTGGTTGCAGGTGGTTTTATTTTTTTTGCAAACGTTTCATTACTCAGCTAGAGAACATCATCAGGGGCATGCATCAGCACACCAACGTGCCCACCATCCCTGTCCTAGTGTTTCTTTTTATTCGTATCCATTTCATGTATCCAAAATCATGTTTATACATTTATATGTTGTCTAATACATGACAAAATAAAATAAATAAATCAGTACTAGAAGGGAATAAGGTTTGCAGGTGAGGTAGGGAGGGAGACAGAGGTGGTATTCAGCAGGTTCTGACCAGTTCTGGAGAACCGGTAGCAGAAATTTTGAGTAGTTCAGAGAACCAGCAAATACCACCTCTGACTGGCCCTGCCCCCATCTAGTCTCTGCCTCCCGAGTCCCAGCTGATCGGGTGGAAATGGGGATTTTGCAGTATCCTTCCCCTGGACTGGACAGGGAATGGAGATTTTACAGTATCCTTCCCCTGCTGTGCCCACCAAGAGACGCCACGCCCACCAAGGGATGCCACGCCCACCAAGCCACACCCACAGAACTGGTAGTAAAATAATTTGAATCCCACCACTGGAGGAAGAGAAGGAGGAGAAGGAGAAGGAGGAGAAAAGAAGGAGGAGGAGGTGGAGGAGGAGGAGGAGGAGAAGAAGAAGAAGAAGAAGAAGAAGAAGAAGAAGAAGAAGAAGAAGAAGAAGAAGAAGAGGAGGAGGAGGAGGAGGAGGAAGATCCATATTACATGTCTTTATATCTGCTGTCCCACACAACGCATGTACCAAAGACCTGGATTGTCCACTTAGATTCCCATCCAGATGTTTCTGCTAGAGGCCAATTCATTCCAAACTGCATCTGATAGATACAAGAGCAAATGACTTTGTGAACGATACATTAACACTTACCAAGGGGTGGGTGGAATATGAAAACTAAGTTTTGCAGCTAAAGTCACATCCTGCGGTTGTTTCCCCTTTCTTCTTTGTCCTCCTAAAGTAGGACGTAAAGTGAGATTTGGACATTAAGAGTGAACTTATTAGGTTAGGCTGGACAGCCTCTCGGGGGCCCTTTACTTCTATATTAAAAGGCCACATAGGCAGAGTTTGCAGCTTGCAAAAGAACGGGAAGTGAGTGCCTAACCGCAGAGTTCAATAGTTCTCACAAAACCACAAGGTTCAGCTAAAGTTCACTTAGAGACACGTACTCAGTACCTATGGCCCAAGACAAAAGGAGAAGTAAGACCCCATCTCCCTATAAGGCTTTTCCCTCAAGGTAACCAATAAGGAGTGAAGTTAAGCATTTTCGTGTACGTTGCTCTTTGAAAGATATATAAGAAACTGTCTTTTCTATAGGTTTTTGTCCAGATGTTAGAAATTGTTATCTGTCTGGACCTTTTGGCCAAAATAAAGCTTATCTTGATCTCGCAGTCCTATCTCTTGATTTTCTGCAACACTCCCATTGCATTATATCATCCTCATGAGCAGCAAATATATCAAGCTACAGGTCACCATCGCATAATTAGAACGAGCTCTCTATGATAATACCGGTTAGAAACCTTTCAGGGCTAAAATGCTTTTGGGGATACAGACTAGACAGTTTTCCAATCCATTTGTTTCCTACTTTTCTTTTTCTTTGTTAACTTTTCCACCATGTGCTTCACTCCAATTCAAATGGATAGAGGCCCAAACAAAAGAAAGAACTTACGCAAGGAAAATTCATTTGCTACTCATCGATTGGAATTCCCGCCGGTTTTCATGAAACAAATAAGGTTTGGTTTGTTTGATTTTCTAGCGCACAATTAATGCCAAACAAGATCTATCTAGCGATCTCATCCTGTGGTGTGACTGGTATAATTTGTAGTTTTTCTTTGCTTATATTTCGGTGCAATTCCTTCTATTGTTGAAGTCGGGTCAATTACCAAGGGGCTGCATGCATGCCTTGCATTGTTTTCTGTAATAAAATGGATGGATTTCATGTGTTTTACTCTAAGGTGATAGGAATTTCCTAGTATTTAGTCCGCTGGGATTCTTGCCATTCTCGGCATATAAATGAATTGTGATACTTTTTACTTATATTCTCTGGGATCAGACCCAGAGGTGGGTTCCTATTGCTTTGGACCAATTCGACCGAGTAGGTAGTAATTCGGCCTCTGAATCGGTTCTATCAGCGGTGCCGTAGGTGCCACCATCTTGTTTTTTCACTAGTGTGCATGCACGCGCAAAGCGCATCCCTGAGCAAACTGGCAGTAAAAGAATCTGGAACCCACCCCTGATCAGACCTAATAAAAATATTGGGCTTAGAAGATTATGTGACAAGGTGTTTAGGTGCTCTACATGGGGCTCAATGGCTCAGTGGTTAAAGATAGTGAGCTTGCCAGCTGGAAAGCTGACCATCTGGGTTTGAGACCCAAGGGCTGTGCAACAGGGTGAGCTCTTGTTCCTTGCTCCAGCCCATCTGGCAGTTTGAAAACATGCAAATGTGAGTAGATGAATAGGTACCACTTTGGTGGGAAAGTAATAGCATTCTGTGCCTTTCACATACAGCCATGCTGGCCCAGTGACGTGCAGTCAGGGGAGGCAGAGGAGGCAGAGCCTCACCGCTCTCATCATGAAAAGAAAAAAAATGTAAAAGGGAAAAGGCGAGTGTTGAGGTGAGGCTTATAAAAGCCTCTAAAAAAGGGAGCACTGTGACAACTTTGATCTTTGCAAGCGTGCAAGCAAAATACCCCAGGATCACGGTGGCGGGGACAGCAACTCCTTCCACTGCGCTGTGGAGAAGAGCCACGCTGTGCAGGAGGCTCCTCAGCGCTAGCCTCAGATCAGTGCGAGCCGCGGTCCCCTCCATGTTGGCTCAGGAAGGAGGGGAATGGGACCGCGGCTTGCGCTGATCTGAGGCTAGCACTGAGGAGCCTCCTGCACACGTGGTCCCATTCACCTCCTTCCTGAGCCAACATGAAGGGGACTGCGGCTCGCGCTGATCTGAGGCTAGCGCTGAGGAGCCTCCTGCACACGCGGTTCCATTCCCCTCCTTCCTGAGCCAACATGAAGGGGACTGCGACTCGTGCTGATCTGAGGCGACTCGTGCTGATCGGAGCCTCCTGCACAGCGTGGCTCTTCTCCGCAGTGCAGCGGAAGGAGTTGCTGTCCCCGCCACCATGATCCTGGGGTATTTTGCTTGCACGCTTGCAAAGATCAAAGTTGTCATAGTCCTCCCTTCATGATGATCATTTGATGACGTCAGTGCCTCACCAGCCATAAACATCACTGCACGTCACTGTGCTGGCCATATGACCATGGAAAGTGCCTTCAGACGATGCTGGATCCCTCGGCTAAGAAACGGAGTTATGCACCATGCCCTAGAGTCAGACACAGCTTTTCATTCAGTGAAAATTTTGCAACATTGGGGTCGTCTTGCATAACCACCACATCAGGTTGAATGTTTAGATATGTAGAAAGCACTCACCCCTCTCCTAGAAGAATGAAATACTTTAGGAAATATTAGAAAGGCAGAATATTTCCCCTAAAAGAGAAATAGAAGTCTTAAGGGAGGGAAGAAAGCAGGGCTCTGCTCTTCGAACCCCGATATACACGCCTGGAGGATCCCCCAGGGGGATACGCTGAGCTTGTAGGGTGAAGCGGAGAAGTAGGGATACCCCAGAACAAACGAGGCGGAAGGCGATCGCCCGTTACGACTGGGGATACCCTTTTTAACCCAGCGTGTAAACGTTCGCCGCTTGCTGCACTGAATGGTGGACCTGAAGCCTCGGCAAACCACCAAATAGAAGAAGGAAGGAAGAGAATTGAATCAACTTTTGCTACATTGTTGCAACCCCTGATACAAGTGAAAACAGCGGAGAGCTACAGGCTGGGAAAAGACGTACCTAAACTATAGAGGAGAACGGGCAAAGAGGGAGACTCCAGAGATCTGGCGTGAAAACCCCATCAAAAAGGCCACTGAAAGAGGTGAGAGCGACACTTTAAAGTTTAAAAGGAGCCCGAACAGAAACGAGGGGAAAGAAATACGATCTGGCTGAGGCTACTGTGGACTCTGGTAGCAGGAGAAAGGAGACAGAAGGAGACTTTGAAAGATCGTGCTAGACCGGGAAACAGCAGCAGACAGCCATTAATTATAGAGCAACAAAGTATCAAGGTGGAAGAGAAAGCTGACGAAATCGCAACATTGTAACAACTTAGAAGAGCCGGAGTATCTGAGCAAAGTTGAAAGAAAGGACTTGAAAAGAACTTAAAAGAATTTAAAGAAGCTCTAAACTTAAAGAAACACAGAGGAAAAAGTGGTGAATGAACTGTCTATATTAACTTTATACAATTGTTATAATCTTTATAATCAAATATTTAAATTAATCAATATTTAAGACAAATAGCGTTATTTATATATATTTTTATTGCTACATTGCTATAACCATAAATAAGTAAGTGTGAATCCTGGTGGCAATTACTAGCTATATATGCCACAACCATTTAAACAAGTTTAAATTTAACATTATTAAGAAACAATCTAAGCATTTAAGTACTTAAATATAGCACTGTAAATGTTAAAATGAACAAATATTGAGACTCTCCCCAGTCCTCCCTCCCTGCCTATATAACCCCTTCTCCCAACACCTCTAGATATTATTGTATAATAATAATTATTATTATTATACTGTATTACTTAAAATTTATATAGTATACTAAGATTAATGCGGATATACTAAGACAAAAAAAAAAGAGGGTGGGGGGAAAGATTGAATGCCAGTTTGGGACAATATATACAAGATACTTTCAGAACAAGATAAAACTATAAGAGAAATGGCAAATATAACATCAACAGCACTTAGAAGTGGAAAAAAGATGAACATCAACCCGGCAATAAACCCAACAACAAGGGGTTCGCCGGCCCCCCCAACATCCAAAGGGCCAACAGAAGAAATGAATGAAACAGAAAAAACAAATGTGGGGTCGAATACTGAAAATATACAGACAGTGCTGCAAACCATTCAAGAAACTATGCTAAAATTCCAAGAAACAGCAACAAAAAACCATGATGAAATGAAAAAAGATATGAATGAAATGAAAATAGATATGAATGAAATGAAAGCAGAGATGTGTGAAATGAAAAATGAAGTCAAGAAAGATATACAGAAATTAGATGATAAAATGGAAACTATACAACAAGCTCTGGGAAAGAATGAACAATTAATAAAAGAAGTAGAAAAAAGAACAGAACAGACAGAAACAAAAATAAACCAGGTTGAACAACAAATGAAAGCATCAAATAAAAATCTAGAGGAATCGCTTATTCACATGGAGATGGACCGTGCAGCTTTCTACCTCCGCTTTCAGAATGTGACAGAGGTAAAAGGTGAAGACCTAACTACGATAATGTCTGGCTTAATTGCAGAAACTTTAAACACAGATAAGCAAGAGATCATAAATGAACTCGACGACATTTATAGAGTTACCACCAATTATGCGAGGAAACATCGACTACCCAGAGAAGTGCACATCAGGTTCGCGAGGAAAAAAGTAAGAGACATACTATATAAAATAACAAGAGAAGAACCGATGATGTACGAGGGGAAGGAGATACTAATATTAAAACAAATCCCACGAAGAGTGAGGGAACAGAGAAGAGACTACCAATTCTTGGCCACGCAATTAATTAAGAGGGAGATACTATTTAGATGGTTAATACCAGAAGGGATGTTAGTAACATGGCAGGAGAAGAGAATTAAAATTGACAACCTTGAAAAAGCACAGGAATTATACGAGCAATTAATGTATCCAGAAGAGAAACAAAACACAGAAGAGGAAATAGAATTTAGAAGAAGGGAAGAAAGACAACAAAAGGCAAGGGAGGGAAGACAGGGAGGACGTAGCAGGGAAGAGGAAGAACAACAGAAAGAAGAAGAAGTAAGACCAAAAACAAGAAGTCAAAAAGAAACTAGAGGCAAATAAAAATAAGGACAAGTAGAGATCTAGGAAAATGGAGGAAGAAATCCAACTACTATCTGTAAATGTCAATGGCTTAAATTCACTAACAAAAAGAAAACACATCTGGGCAAAATTAATAAAACAAAAAGCAGACATAATATGTCTACAGGAAACACATATCAAACAACAAGACATAAAATACTTAGAATGTCCGAAATTGGGGAAATTATATACAGCATCGGCAGAAGAAAAAAGAAAAGGATTAGCAATTTATGTTAAAGAGAGAATAAAGACAAGCTTAATCTATGCAGATCCAAGGGGAAGAATATTAATTTTAGAGATATGGATAAACCAAAAACCAATATTGCTGGTAGCAATTTATGCCCCAAACGAAGACCAGAAAAATTTCTATAAAAAATTACATGAAAAAATCAGAGAAATTGGAGGGGAAAACATCTGTATAATAGGAGACTATAATGCCATAGTAGATAGCAAAATAGACTATGTAAGTGACAAAAAAACAAAAAACAAAAAAAAAGTATTACCAACAACGTGTATGGAGATGATGGAAGAGCTAAATCTAATAGACATCTGGAGAAAAATGGAACCAAATAAAAAACAATTTACCTTTTACTCAAATCCACACCAATCTTGGTCACGGATCGACATGGCATGGATGAATAAGGAAATCGGGGCAGAAGTATATAAAATTGAAATACTACCAAACACCTGGGCAGACCATAACCCCATTAAAATAATCTGGAAAGGGAAAAAAAAACTAGACGAAGATGGACATTAAACCTGCAAATATTAAAAGAAAAAGAATTTATCCAAAAGTGTAAGAGTGAGTTGGGACTATTTCTCAAAGAAAACACAAAAGAACAGACATCAATACAAAACCTATGGGATACCATGAAAGCCTACATACGAGGAATCATTATAGCTTATTCAGCAAAAAGAAATAAAGAAAAATGGGCACAACAGAAAGCATTAGAGAAGGAAATTGAGAACCTAGAAAAAGAACTCCAAAACAAACCACAAAGTGACAAAATTAGAAAAGATTGGATGCTAGCGAAACACAAATTAAACATACTAGTTCAGGAAGAAATAGTAAAACACTTAAAACTAACGAAACAAAATTTGTTTGAACAAGCAAATAAACCAGGAAGGTGGTTATCTTATAGATTGAGAAAAGAAAGAGAAAAAAGACTAATATATCAACTCCAAGAGGAAACGGGTGAATTACAACACACAATGGAAGGGAAAAAAAAGATTGTACATAAATATTTCGAGAAGTTATACAAGGGGGAACAAGTAGATGACAAACAAATACAAGAATATTTGAACAAAGAAGAACCCCCAGTAATACCGGAAGAGATGAAAGAAATGCTAACGAAACAAATAACAAATATTGAACTGAAACAGGCAATTCAAAAACAGAAAAATAATAAAACACCAGGTCCAGATGGATTCCCAGCAGAATGGTACAAAATGATAAACGATCTGAATGAATCAATAGAACCCCTAATGTTGGAGATGTACAACGAAACATTGACGAAAGCAAAAATACCAAACACATGGAGGGAAGCATACATTACGTTAATATATAAAGAAGGTACAGACCACAACCAAATTCAAAATTACAGGCCAATCTCGTTGCTGAATGTGGACTACAAAATATTTGCAACAATAATAGCGGAGAGACTAAAAAGATTACTAAATGATTACATACACCCAGATCAAAATGGATTTCTCCCAACAAGACAAATTAGAAATAATACCAGAATAATTGCTAATATCTTGGAGTACTATGAGGTGCATACAGAGAAACAAGTGGCACTTGTATTCCTGGATGCACAGAAGGCATTCGATAATTTAAATTGGCAATACATGAAACAACAAATTAAAAATATGAATCTAGGAAATAAATTTGAAAAATTAATAGAAACAATATACTCCACCCAAAAGGCAAGCATACTATTGAATGGGGAGAATACAGAGTCTTTTGAAATAACGAAAGGAGTGAGACAAGGCTGCCCACTATCACCTCTGCTTTTTATTCTGACGCTAGAAAGCCTTCTGATACGAATTAGAAAAAACCAGGAAATAAGAGGAACCAAAACTAAAAAGGAAGAATACAAAATACAGGCCTTTGCAGATGACTTAGTATTTATCATAGAAGATCCATTAGAAACAGGGAACAGGTTAATGCAAGAACTAGAAAAATATGGAGATGTGGCAGGACTAAAAATTAATAGAGAAAAGACTAAAATAATAACCAAAAATCTAAAGGAAAAACAGAACAAAGAATTAGAAAAAACAATAGGACTCCAGGTAGTAAAGAAAGTCAAATATTTAGGAATATGGCTAACTGCAAAGTGCTCAACCATAAAAGAAAATAATTACACAAAATTAGTGCAACAAATAAAAAAAGACCTAGAATTATGGGGGAAACTACAACTATCGCTATTAGGGAAAATAGCAACTATAAAAATGAACATACTACCAAGAGTCCTATATCTATTTCAAACAATCCCCATAAAACTAGAGAAAACTTTTTTTACTGAATTGAATAAAATAATACTAAAATTCATCTGGCAAGGGAAAAAAGCTAGGATAAAACTGAAAGCATTATAGGACGATAGAAGCAGAGGTGGTATGGGACTACCTGACTGGGAACTCTACTACAATGCAGCAGCACTAATTTGGATTAAAGATTGGATAAATCTAAAAAACAAAAGAATATTAGCAATAGAAGGCCACGACCTACAAACAGGATGGCACTTTTTCTTATGGGAAGAGAGTAAAAAGAAGCAAAAATATTTCCATAGACATTACATTAGAGAAGCATTAATTCAAGTCTGGAATAAAATTAAAGCAAAACACTATATGAAAATACCGGCATGGCTTTCCACCATGGAAGCCATGATACACCCCAATACGCTAGATTTATCAAAAATGGTTAGATATAGTGAAATATTAGATAACCAGGGGAATTTGAAAACGAACCAAGAACTAAAAGAGAATAATATCAATATAGATTGGTGGCCATACCTCCAATTACAATCAAGATATAAAAAAGATATAAAAGAATATGGAATATATACGGAATTGCAACAAATAGACAAAATCTTAACTGGCCCAGAAAACAAATTTATAACGAAAATGTATAAATATTTGTTAGAAATAAACTTAGAAGAAGAAATAGTTAAAGGATGTATGATAGCATGGGCCAAAAATTTTGGTTATAACATAGATCTAGCGGATTGGGAAAAAATTTGGAATATAAATTATAAATTAACGAGATCAGCGACACTGAAAGATAATATATATAAAATGTTTTATCGTTGGCACCTACCACCAACAAGATTAGCAAAAATGTACCCAACACTGAAATCGATATGCTGGAAATGTAAAAAAGAAGAAGGGACCTACTACCACATGTGGTGGACATGCCCGGAATCGCAAAAATACTGGAAAAGAATCTGGAAGTGGGCACAAGAAATTACGGGGGAACAAGTAAAGTATAAACCCGAAACCCTTTTATTAGGAATAATTAAAGGGAACTATACAAAAAAAATTAAATATTTACTAACACATATATTAACTATAGCTAGAATTGCCTTCGCCCAATGCTGGAAGCAAAACAATACACCGCCAGACGAATTAGTGATAAAAAAAACTTTGGAGTGCGCAGAGATGGACAAACTAACTCAAAAATTACAGGACAAAGAAGAATCGGAATACTACGAAATTTGGAATAAGTGGTATGAATGGTTGGATAATAAGAAAAACATTTAAGCCGAAAACAATATACATAAATAAACATAGAACTGTATATAAAAATAGGCAAATATGTTAAATATCATAAAAATGTATAGATAAAATGACATAAGGATTGTAATATATGGTAAAGAGAGGAAAACATACATAGATACGACGATGTAACATTGTACAAACTGTTGATATAAAGAGTGTAATATGTGATAAAAAGACAAAAACAATAAAAAACTATTCAAAAAAAAAAGAAGTCTTAAGGGAGACAGAACCTCAGAGCTTTACCTCCCTGCCCCCAGCAGATAGTGGGTGGCCATTAAGAAGGACTGGGCCAGTCTATCTACAAAACCAAAGACCTTCAGTTCCAGAGTGATGGGATTAAGACATGACCCTCCAGGACATTATAGGGTTATCTAGCAGCAGGTCTCACTGCATTGTGAAATCACCTGTGGACATTACATCAGCCCAAGGTTCAACCAAACTTGATTCAGACAAACATGACTCCACATGGGAGTCTGACTACAGCCAAAGGAATACATATTCTTGCACAGGAACAGGAAGCTCAATTTCAAAGCCCAAGAGAAGATATAAATACCTCTCACTCTCCACTCCATGTGCTCAGCTGCCCAAGACCTCAAACCTATGTGGTCCTCTCCATCAATAAACTATCTTTCCAATAAGCCTCCATGTTTCCAGTGTCTTTCTCCCAACTTGGAACTGAACCTGATGGATATTTCTTCCAACAGACAGAATATGGAATAGAATGTAGAATAAGAGTTGGAAGGGACCTTGGAGGTCTTCTAGCCCAACCCCCTGCTTAGGCAGGAAATCCTATACCTGTGATAATGAACGTATGGCACGCGTACCACAGGTGGCACACGGAACCCTTTCTATGGGTACGTGAGCCATTGCCCACCTCAGCTCCACTGCACATGCATGAGTGCCTCCCATGGTTCAGCTGATTTTCGGGTCTCTGCTGTGCATGTGGGAGATGTGTGCACATCAGTAGGGGGCTCAGGGGATTGTGAATGCATGCGTGGGGGGTGGGGTCACAGGGAGTGTGACACTCCCTGCTTTTGGTCCCAGGAGACTTCAGGGAGGCCTGCTAGTCCCAAAATAGGGCATGGGGGGAGACACGCACATGCAGAGTGGGGTGGGGCAGGAGAGCATTGGGATTGTGTGTGCATGCACAGAGGGGGCAGGGTGCACATGTGTGTGCATTCCAGTGTTGGAGCATTCACAATGTTGGAGGCAAGTTGTTCCACTGATTAATTATTCTAATTGTCAGGAAAAAGTTTCCATCCATTGCTTCTTGTCCTGCGCAAGGACAAGCATCTTGCGCCGAACTGTAAAAAAGAAAAAAAAATAAGATGATTGCAAATCAGCAATATTTTCCTCCTGCTCTTTCGCCTTTCATCTTCAGATTGCTGAAAGAATCATTTGGGAGGAAAATAGTGGCTTTTGCAGGGAAGTGCAGTCTGCAAGCGATTGCAGAAACTGTAATAGCATTTCTTGGGGTCTACTTAGTAATTTTATACAATCAGAGACTCTCCTTTTATTTGGTGGTTTGTTAAATCGCTGGTTATAGATTTTTTAAAATTGCATTGCTGTATTTCTGAGGATTTCCCGAGCTTGCCCTCTGCTTGAAATGAATGGGCCAGAAAGGCATCCTGTTCTTTCTCGCCCGTTCTAAACCTTTGCCATTTAAAGTAGTATTTGGAGAGAGAGAAAATGTGTTTGTGAAAGAGATTCCTATTTTATATCTGATGAAAACATTAAAAAGAGGGAGTGCTGCATTCCCACAGTACTTGTCTTATGCCTAAGTATAATTCATTTATTCATTCATTCAGCTATGGCGTATCATACATGCAGGGGCGGGCTTCATAAATTTCAGCAACAGGTTCTCTGCCCCCTTTAAATTTATTATTTAAAGTAATTTTTAAAAAAGTTTTCATTTTTGTCATTCACATTTCATTTGTCCCTTCTTTTGCATCCTTTATTTAATAGCAACAGCAATAGCAGTGTGTATATAAGCAGTTTACAGAGTCAGCATAATTGCTCCCAACAATCTGGGTCCTCATTTTACCGACCTCAGATGGATGGAAGGCTGAATCAACCTTGAGCCTGGTGACATTTGAACTGCCAAATTGCACGCAGCCAGCAGTCAGCAAAAGTAGCCTGCAGTACTGCACTCTAACCACTGCGCTACCGTGGCACATGGTTCCATTCCACTATTTCTTTTTA
Organism: Natrix helvetica; assembly: GCF_964273705.1. Taxonomy (NCBI): domain Eukaryota; kingdom Metazoa; phylum Chordata; class Lepidosauria; order Squamata; family Natricidae; genus Natrix; species Natrix helvetica. The sequence goes on from NC_138551.1 coordinate 91,911,528, forward strand.
TATTAGTGTAACACTTGTCCCGTGGAGAGTTGGACATGAAGAGTTGCCTCACAGCAAATTTGTTAGAATATTCATGACTGGGAGAGACATGGGAACAAGGTCAGACAATGAATAGGCATAGCGGTTAAGTCCGCCAATGGGAGCTTAAACAGTTCTGAGTCTGTGCAGAGAATTGAAACAGAAACTTAAGCAGTCTGCTGCTCTGAGAAGTAAACTAGCAGTCTGTCTGGGCTTGTCTGCTGACATGAAACTAACTGCTTGGGTTTGCCTGTAACTCTCCCGCCTTGTGTTTACTTGGAAGAACCACCTGTTGGTATTGTACATTTATTCATCTATTATTATGTATATAAAAATGTTAATGAATCCAACTAAATCAGTTATCTGCGTGTGCTTTCTGGATTTGATTTTTCGGCAACTAACTCTGACAAAGTTGCCCCGGTGAGTTGGCCCCAGTGAGTTGGCTGTGACCTGTATGGGTGTGTGTAAGGGGAAATAATACAAATTAGATTCCAGGGGTCACAGTGGCTGTTGCCAAGGCTGTTGCTAATGATATGCAAAATACCTTGCTTTTTGATTCAGCGAAGTATTTATTACCTTAATGTGAGTAGTCCTGGATCTGGCAGCTGCTGCTGGAAGAACTGCTGAAAATGGACTTTCTTTAAAGCAGACAAATAGGACAGTTAAACTGGGATATTTTTTTTTTTTTGCTGTACTCCAGATTTTTAAAAAAAGTCTGTAAGATTGGGAGTGGAGATATGTAACAGCACCAAAGATTTTTCAGTAGTTCTATTGGAAGTCTATTAACTTCCTACAAGTAGGGGGCAGTTGCCATGGACACTGCTGGTTGTTGTTTCCTACCAGAAATTAAGGCTTTATTGATCATCATTGCATGCAGCTTATCTTCTAAAGGCTCTTGTCCAGTGTATTTTTAATCCCTAGAACTGCCACAAAATAGGATTAAAGACATTGAATTATCCAAAGCTCCCTCTTCGGCTTCACAGTCAGAGCAATATCTGAATGCAGCATTTTTGTTTTTACTTCCAATATAATCTCTCTCTCTCTCCCTCTCCCTCTCCCTCTCCCTCTCCCTCTCCCCCCCCTCTCTCTTCCTCCCTCCCTCCCTCCCTCTCTCTCTCTCTCTCTCTCTCTCACACACACACACACACACAAATGTCTCTCTGTGTGTATGTTCCAGCATATATCTGGAACGCCTCAAGCAATTTCAACCAAACTTAGTACACAGATGACTTACTCTCTGGAAACAAATACTGTGGGGGGTAAGACACCCCTAAAACCCCTCAGGGTGTGTGTTCCGGTTCTCCTGAACTGGTCCGAACCGGCTGAATCCCACCCCTGATCACTGCTATCATGTCACCCCTAGTCCTTCTTTTCATAGACTAGCCATGCCCACTTTTCATAGACTAGCCTGCAATAGTATAAACATTAATCTTTTAAGAAGGGACTGGGCAGCCATTGGTCTGAAATGGTGCAGGGTTTCCTGCCTGAGTGGCGGGTTGGACTAGAAGACCTTCAAGGCCCCTTCCACCTCTGTTATTCTGTAATTCTGATATCATTCATTCAGATCTCCATTTGTCTTCTCCACAATAATCAAATAACACCCTCTGGCCACTGAGATACTCACTTGTAATACAATCAAGTGCTAAATACTCATCCATCACCGGCTGTCACCTTACATTTCTTGGCAGCTCTAAAGGATTATCAAAAGTAAATGATCAGTTACTGAAAACTTGAATGACAGAAGCCAAATGCATAATCCCCAACCATGGAGAAGATACCTACAGTAAAGACTGTTTGAAGGCAAAATAAGGATAGGCAATTTCTCAGATCTAACCTGCAAAACTGTAGGGCTTTTGCACGCTTCACAAAATTTCTTTTTGTTCTGACCCAGCTTTTGCAGAAGCAAGAAACAGACTCCTCGCAAAGAAAAACCCTCTTTATTTACCTCTTGTGAATTAATTGTATTCATCCACCAAAAGTCCACTCAAGAGTCCTGCAAGGAGTTAATTGTAGCAGCAGACCATATCAGTTCAGTACAATAATTGCAAGGCCGTGAGCTCCCAGCAGAAAGTCTGTAAATTAAGTTCTGTCAAGCAGTCTGAGGCACTAAACACAATGAGCAAAATCTTCAGAAATACGAACTGTTGTCTCCTACGACCACCACTCTCCTTTCCTTCTATTTATTCCCCAGCCAGGGAGGGGCCAGTCAGTATCCATTGTTTTAGGGAAGGAGATTTTCAGTTCTGCTTCCCTAAAACAAATCCATCCTTTTGATTGGCAGAAGCATGAAGAACTGTTCTGACCGAGGCTTCCCAAGAGCATGACGCAAACTCCTTGTCCCGGCAAAAACCCCTTTTATTAATTTATTGTAAATTCTGCTCATTCACATCCGGCAAAGTCTTTCAAGGGAGGATTTACAATCACAGACCTTATCTGGCTTGGAGAGCTGAGAGGTGGATATCTTGGAGAATCACAAACCAATTAAGCAAACTAATTGTCTCCTGCAAACTCCTCTCCCCTTTCACTCCTCTTTTATTTCCTCTGGGAGGGGCCATTCATCATCTGGCCTTACTCCCAAGTTGACCCCTATTCTTTATTTGTTCCCTTTGTCTGGCAATTCTGTACATGAGCCGCTGGGAACAGGCTCCAGCTGTTCGTCTGCCTCACTGATGTCTGCCTCTGAAGGGAGCTGATAGCTGGCATACAGCTCTGTCCTCCTCTCTGCCTCTGACACGGACATCAGAGCCTTCCTCAGACTCCAGGACTGGTCCACGTTCCTCCCCAACCTCTTCACTTTCTGAATCTGCTGCCAGTTCCGCTGGCTGCTAGTGGGCCACAACAAGGACTTGGAGATGTTTTGAAGTAACGGGCTCTTTAATATCTTGCAAACCTTCCTTCTTTCCTACTGAGAATTACCTTCTGGGGTCTGATAACAATTGCAACAGCAGGCAGCCCATCCATATTTTTGTAGGTAATTAGCACAACGGCAATGTAGCAGAAGTAGGTCATCCTGTCGTTGTTATTCACAGATGGTTCAATATAATGGACTGGGGAGGAAGCGTAGCAAGAAATTGTTACTGGTTTTGAAAGAGGCATAGGGATCTAAGGAAAGTCGAAAATAAAGCTGCTCATCCGCCAGTAGAAGGTGAAAGGCAAGTGGATCTTGGATCACTGTTAGAAAATTAAAGCGTGATGCAGTTCCGGCATTCAGCAGCTTCACACTGTGTTATTTTCACACACTGTGGAATAAAATGGTCCTTAAAGAATTGGAGCCCTTAAACTGCTAACATTTCACGAGGTTTGCTAAGATCATTTTGTCCTGTTGGGATTTCAGCACTAATGAGAGTGCATGGGCCACTTCCTGGATAAGAATGTGCTTTTTACACACACACACCCCTATATCTCTATCTCTATCTATCTATCTATCTATCTATCTATCTATCTATCTATCTATCATCTATCTATCATCTATCTATCTATCTATCTATCTATCTATCTATCATCTATCTATCTATCTATCTATCTATCTATCTATCTATCTATCTATCTATCTATCTATCTATCATCTATCTATCTATCCTCAATCAATCAGAAGAGAACTGGAAGGACCTTGGAGGTCTTCTAGTTTAGCCCTCTGCTCAAGAAGGAGACCCTATACCAGGGGTGTCCAAACTTGGGAACTTTAAGACTTGTGGACTTCAACTCCCAGAATTCCCCAGCCAGCCATGCTGGCTGGGGAATTCTGGGAGTTGAAGTCCACAAGTCTTAAAGTTCCCAAGTTTGGACACCCCTGCCCTATACCATTTCAGACAAATGACTATCCAGTCTTTTCTTAAAAACCTCCAGTGATGAAGCACCTACAACTTCTGGAGCCAAGTTATTCCATTGGTTAATTGTTTCTCACTGTTAGGAAATTTCGTCTTAATTCCAGGTTGCTTATCTCCTTCATTTGTTTCCATCCATTGTTTCTTGTCCTGCCTTCTGGTGCTCTGGAAAGTAAATTGATCCCCTCTTTTTTTGTGGCAGCCTCTCAAATACTGGAAGACTGCTATTATGTTCCCCCTAGTTCATCTTGTCTCTAGACTGGCCATATCCAATTCCTGCAACCGTTCTTCCTATGTTTTAGTCTCCAGGCCTTTAATCAGTTGCTCTTCTCTGAACTTTTTTCCAAAAGTCTCAATGTCTTTTTTGTAATGCAGTGGCCAAAACTGGATGCAGCTATTCCAGGTGTGGCCTTACTAAACTTACTACCGTTCATTTCACAACTGGTCAAAGTTACAACAGCTATGGAACAGATGCTTTGTTGTACCTAAAGCAAGGCTATTGCAAGTGGTCACAACATCATCTCCTGTGATGACACTGGTGTGAAGGTGAGTCAATTTTATGACTGCTTGCGATATTTTGTGGTCCCATGACTGTGGTTTTCAATGCTTTGTATAGGTTTCTGGCAACCCCCCCCCCTCGTTCGAATGAATGGATTTGCTTAATGTCTTCATGGTTTGCTTAATGACTGCCAGAAAAGTGGCAAAATAATACTTCCAGTCACATAGGTGCCTCGGTTTATGACTATAATGACTTATGACCAGATTTCCAATTTCAATTGTAGCCGTAAGTTGAGGACTACCTGCATTCAAATATTTGTATACGTTTATTAATTATCACAGGGTATATGATATCATCCTACAGTAGAAATAGATGCAAGTGTGTCTTAAAAGTCAAAATAATGACTGGGGTGTATATGTTATCCATGTAAAAAAGAAAAGGTGGAACTTCAGTTGTGTGGGGCCCTCTTGATATTGTCAAACACACACATACACACAAACACACACACACACCCTACCCTGAATGGAAGAGGAGAAATAAAAAGGACTATTAGCTAAGCAGAAACTTCAGAACTGTTAAATGACTGGATGCAGGAGAGAAATGGAATTCAGTGGATAAAAACACCTTCCTTCCTTCTCCTCTCTCTCTCTCTCTCTCTCTCTCTCTCTCTCTCTCTCTTAATTTCCTTCCTTCCTTCCTTCCTTCCTTCCTTCCTTCTTCTTTCTTTCTTTCTTTCTTTCTTTCTTTTTTCTTTCTTTCTTTCTTTCTTTCTTTCTTTCTGTCTTTCTTTCTCTTTCTCTCTCTCTTTCTTTCTTTTTCTTTTTCTTTCTTTCCTTCCTTCTTTAATTATTTCTTTCTCTTTCTTTTCTATGTTTTTACCAATTGTCTGTATAGATTTGCCTTATGTTGATCATGCAAATCGTATATGCAACTATTTGCATGGTTTTCACAGCTCACAGTCCTAAAATGCAGGAGAAAGGTCAGTTATAAAGAGAAAAGTATATCAGAAATCAATCATCCTATACTCTCTCCCTCAAGGTCCCTACAAAAGGATGTAATTTTCACAGTGTTGCTACGCCTGCTGCGAGTTACATTCTGCAAATAATTTTGGAGCAACATCAGGGAGTACAAAGTATTTCATTTCACCCATGAATCTTACCAAAGTAAACTGGCTTGGGATTAAAGTGAGACTGATGTGATGGCATGTTAGCCTGATGCAGGGGGGGGGGGGGTTCCGCCAGGCACTACTGCCGGTTCGCTCATGTGCGTGCTTTGCACATTGGCACATGCACAGTAGCAATTAAAATTGTTTTGCGCATGTGTAGAACTGAAAAACAAGATAGCGGCACCAACAGCGCCCTACAGGGAACTGGTTTGGGGACCTGGCAGGCCTGGGTCACTGCCAGGTCCAGCGACACAGGCTGCCAAACAACTACCAGTTCGATCGAACTGGTCCAAACTGGTAGGAACCCACCACTGGTCTGAAAGGCACTGATTGTTTATTTGAATAAGGAAGAACAATGTTGTTTGTTTATATTGTTCCTGAAAAGACTTACTAGAGTTTGATTTTGAAGAAGCTAGGAAGGACAGGACCTCCTTAATTCTTGTGTCCAGTGGTGGGTTCCTACTGGTTCGGACTTGGTGGCATGGGTCGCTGGAACCGGCAGTGACCAAGGCCTGCCACGCCATGAACCAGTTCTCTGGGCAGTGCCATATGAGCCGCCATCTTGTTTTTGGCTTCTGCGCATGTGCAGAGAGGTTTTTGTTCTACTGTGCATGCTCATGCAGAGCGCATCAAGTGCAGGTGTGAAGCGTCCCTGAGTGAACCGGCAGTAGCAGCTGCTGGAACCCACCACTGCTTGTGTCCCATCCAAGTGGAACATTTCTGGGCTGCAATCAAAGCTAGAAAGTCAGGAGAACATCTCAGAAGAAAGAAGTCATACCTACTTCCATAGTCTTGTAAGAAAAAGAGAAGAGAAGCCCAACAAAAAGAATGAGCTGCAATAGATCCCGGGTGTGGAACAGGTGGAAATTTTCAAGCTTGCCTGTCTTCACCTGATGCAGAACATGACAATGTGGGAGGAAACAGAACAAATGAATAAAATCCAGTGCATAATTCAATGTAACAGAATCCTTCTTAATCTGGTATTGACATTTTTCTCTGAGAGATGCGTCCAATATTATACATCTGTATACATCTATATACATATTTTATCTGTACATGAAAAGTTATGGCTGCTAAAATGATGAATCTCATGGGTAGACAAATTAGGAGGGAAGGAGAGGGAGAGGATGGGGAGAGGATGAGAGAGAGAGGGTGAGGGAGAAGGAGAGGGTTATGATAAAAGGGAGAGGGTGAGGGAGAAGGAGAGGGTGAGGATAAAAGAGAGAGGGTGAGGGTGAGGGAGAAGGAGAGGGTGAGGATAAAGGAGAGAGGGTGAGGGTGAGGGAGAAGGAGAGGGTGAGGGTGAGGATAAAAGAGAGAGGGTGAGGATGGGGGTAAGGGAGAGGGTAAGGTTGAGGGAGAGGACAAAAGAGAGGGGGTGAGGGTGAGGGAGAGGATAAGGGTGGGGGTGAGGGAGAGAGAAAGGTTGAGGGAGAGGACAAAGAGAGGGAGAGGATGAGGGAATGGATGAAAGAGGAAGAGGGTGGGGTGTGAGGGAGGGGTTGAGGATGAAAGAGAGGGAGAGGGTGGGGGTGAGGGAGAGGGAGAGGGAAAGGTTGAGGGAGAGGACAAAAAGGAGAGGGAGAGGATGAAAGAGAGAAGGAGGGGTGAAGGAGAAGGAGAGGGTGAGGATAAAGGAGAGAGGGTGAGAGAGATAGTGAAGAAGAGGATGAGAGAGAGAGGGTGAGGGTGAAGGAGAGGGTGAGGATAAAAGAGAGAGGGTGAGGATGGGGGTAAGGGAGAGGGTAAGGTTGAGGGAGAGGACAAAAGAGAGAGGGTGAGGGAGAGGATAAAAGAGAGGGTAAGGGTGGGGGTGAGGGTGAGGGAGAGAGAAAGGTTGAGGGAGAGAACAAAGAGAGGGAGAGGATGAGGGAATGGATGAAAGAGGAAGAGGGTGGGGTGTGAGGGAGAGGATGAGGATGAAAGAGAGGGAGAGGGTGGGGGTGAGGGAGAGGGAAAGGTTGAGGGAGAGGACAAAAAGGAGAGGGAGAGGATGAAAGAGAGAAGGAGGGGTGAGGGAGGGGGTGAGGGAGGAATTTTCTTGAATAAAAGTTTTGAGGAGAAGGAATGTTCATTGTTGGGACAAGTGTTCAAGCATTTGTTTGTTGACAGAGAAAGGAAGAGAGAGATGAGATGGGTGGAAAGATGAAGGCTGACATAAATCCTTTTTGATCTTCCCAAAGCAAAGCTGGAGGGAAAAAAATGTGCAGCGAAGTAGAAAACAGTTACATTTTTTTTCTTAGCCGTTTAGGAATGTTTTCTTTCCCTAACTTTTTTTTATTAAGAGAATGAGTCACTTGTGCAATCCAATATGAATTCTCTGGATAAGGGTTTCATTGAATCTCTCCCCCACCCCATTTTGACTTTCAGCTCAAAACAATCTTATTGTTTTGAGGAATGGAGAAAGAGAATGTAAGGTGACATTCATTATCCTTCCTATCGGAGTCACTGGCAAAATCTTTCATTTGATCCAACTAATTGCATTGCCTGTCATCATTTTGTGGATGGACCTCTCTGAGACCACCATCAGGCACCTAATTTTGATGTCATGAAACAATCTAACGCAGAAAAGATTAGCTGAGGAACTGAGAATGAAAATTCTTTGCTTCCACATGGAAACAGTTCTGAAATCATGGAATGTGATGCTCTCTGATCCTGGTTGATTTCTGCAGACATTTCATTACCCAAAATAGCTACTATGATCAGAACCTACAACACCAAGGACCTCTCATTTTAATCCCAAACCACAAATATTCTCCTTTAATGTATTGTTTGTATATTTATTTGTCAAATTTATATGTCCGCCCATCTCACTCAAGGTAGGAAACAATAAAAACCAACAATTAAACCCTATCATAAAAAATACTCTTAAAATCATTAAATTAATTCAACATAAGCAAGAACAAGACGCTCTGACTGAGGTTTCACCAAATCATGAAGCAGACTCCTTGTCCCGACAAAACCCCTTTTTATTAAGCTAATGTGAATTCCTCTCATTCACATCCAGCAAAATCCCCACAAACAGTCTTTCAAGGGTGAATTTGCAACCACAGACCTTATCAGGCTTGGAGAGCTGCTAGGCCAATATCTTCCAAATGCAACGCTGTGCAAGAAAATACTTGGCAAGGAGTCTCTGAGAGTCACGAACAAATCCTCACACTAATTAAGCGAACTAATTGTTTCCTGCAAACTCCACTCCCTTTTCGCTCCTCTTTATTCCCTATGGGAGGGGCCATTCACCATCCACTTGTGCCTTCACTCCCGAGTCGGCCCTTGTTCCTTAACTGTTCCCTTCTCCTGACAACTCTGAGCTTGTGCACACATCGGGAACAGGCTCCAGCTGTTGCTCTGCCCCACTGATCTCCAACTCCGAAGGCAGCTGATAACTATCAGACGGCCCTGGCCCCATCTCTGCCTCTGACACAGAGCCCTCATCAGAGCCTTTCCCAGACTCCAAGACTGGCCCATGTTCCTCCCCAACCTCCTCACTGTCTGAGTCCGCCACCAGCTCCACTGGCCACTGACGGGCCACAACACTAGATTGCAAATGGGTTAAAATTAGAATGTTAAACATCAGAGGTCCCCATCCTTGGAGCCCCAGCTGACTACTGGGCCATGGCCTATTTGCAACCGGGCTGTGTGTGACCCACAAAAAACTTCCCCTGCCAGATCTGATGGGACAGGTACATGTGAATATTAGTAAGTAGCTCTGAAATAACAGTGTTCTCTGCGAAAGCGGAATTTAAAAATGTATGCCATCTACCTAGCTCACTTCACAATAAGATTCCAATTATTTATACCCTTTGCTTTTCCTCAAACATTTCTGTACTGATTCTCTAAGTTCATATGCAGGTGAATATTTCACCCTATGTCCGTCACCTTATTTTATTCCAGGTTCAGTTAATTCCTCTGCTCTGGATTCCATCCTATTCCGTTTTATCAACATTTTTTTAGACTACCCTTAGTAAGTAGTGATCAAGGGGAGATGGTTAGATCTGTCAGATTCATCATCATCATTATTACCACCATCTTTATAATTATTGCTGCTAGCAAGGAAAAGTGTAGACTTTTTACAGCAAGGCCCCTAATAATTAATTAAAATACACATTTCAGATAAAATAACCACTTATATTCCATATAGAATATATAGCCCAGGGTAACTTCTCTCTTGTAAGTCTTTATCCCTTCCTCTCTCTCTTTCTCTCTCTGTATCTCACTAACTCCTTCTTTCTACCTCGATATTTCACTCTCTGTCTCTCTGTGTCTCTCTCTCTTAACCCTCTATCTCTTTAGCCATCATCTCTCTCTCTCTCTTTGTCTCTATGACTCTCTATCATCTCTCTATCACCTCTCTCTCTTTTATCTCTCTATCACTATGTCTATCTCTGTATTTCTCTGTCTTGTTATCTCACTTACTCACTCACTGTCTGTCCGTCCGTCCCTCCGTCTGTCCATCATCTCTATCTTTTATCTCTCTATCTCCATGTCTCTTATCTCTCTATCTCTATCATCTGACTAAATGAATGAAAACATGACTAAATGAATGAATTCCATTTTATTGTAAGGCTACTTTAACTGAATCTTGCAAGTTTGAAGGTAAAACGTTATGGCTGCCACTTTCAACTGCTTGATCCATAAGGGTGGGTCCTTCCTAAGTTTCTTCCTCCAACTATTAAGCCACTGGAGGGATCCTGCCTCTTTTATCTGATAGTTTCTGCATCTCATTTCATCAGGAAGAGAAGGGAGGGAGATATATACCACCTATATTCTCTACCTACCTACCTACCTACCTACCTACCTACCTACCTACCGTATCTGTCTGTCTGTATATCTATCACTCTGTCTTGCTATCTCGGTATCTATCTATCTCGGTATCTATTTATCTATCTATCTATCTATCTACCTACCTACCTACCTACCTACCTACCTACCTACCTACCTACCCACCCAACACCCACCCACCCACCCACCCACCCACCCACCCATCCATCCATCTATCATCTACTATCCATCCATCCATCCATCCATCCATCCATCCATCCAACTAACATCTATCATCCATCCATCCATCATCTATCTATCCATCCATCCATCCATCTATCATCCATCCATCCATCATCTATCTATCCATCCATCCATCCATCCATCCATCCATCCATCCATCCATCCAACTATAATCTATCTATCTATCTATCTATCTATCTATCTATCTATCTATCTATCTATCTATCTATCTATCTATCATCCATCCATCCATCCATCCATCCATCCATCCATCAACTATCATCTACCATCTGCCTGCCTGCCTGCCTGCCTGCCTGCCTGCCTGCCTGCCTGCCTGCCTGCCTGCCTGCCTGCCTGCCTGCCTGCCTGCCTGCCTGCCTGCCTGCCTGCCTGCCTGCCTGCCTGCCTGCCTGCCTGCCTGCCTGCCTGCCTGCCTGCCTGCCTATCTATCTATCTATCTATCTATCTATCTATCTATCTATCTATCTATCTATCTATCTATCTATCTATCTATCTATCTATCTATCTATCTATCTATCTCTATCAATCTAATGCATCATCTATCCATCTAGGGAAACTAGTACATTGGATCCACCATAGATCAGAATCAATTCCAAATTGGGAGTTTGGAAGCACCCCAATGATTGCTGCAGCATGGATTGTATATGCTTTGACTATGCAAGCAAAAGGTTATTTCTATGCACAGATGTCTCTTTAAATGAATTGGATCAAGAATTTCCCATGAGATTATTTTGAATGTGCCTGATAGCATTTCCAAGGGGTGGTAGTGGTAGTGAGGAATATGAGGTTGGAATGCAAAATTCAGAGGCTGCTGAGGGCATAGAAGAACTAATTATGGTTGTGGGAAAGCTATCCCCCTTCCTTCTGCCTGCCTCATTTCAGTTTTGACTGATGGTCTCAGATTGGACTGTTACTGAGTGGAATTTTAAACAGGATAGATCGATGTGGTAGACAGATGATGATGATAGATAGATAGATAGATAGATAGATAGATAGATAGATAGATAGATAGATGATAGATACATAGATACATAGATTGATGATAGATAGATAGATAGATACATAGATAGATAGATACATAGATAGATAGATACATAGACAGATAGATACTGTAGGTAGGTAGAGATGATGATAGATAGATAGATAGATAGATAGATAGATAGATAGATAGATAGATAGATAGATAGATGGATGGATGGGTGGGTGGGTGGGTGGGTGGGTGGGTGGGTGGGTAGGTAGGTAGGTAAGTAGGTAGGTAGGTAGGTAGGTAGGTAGGTAGATAGATGTGGATGATAGGTAGATCAGTCTGTCTATCATCATCTATCATCTCTCTCTCTCTCTCTCTCTCTCTCTCTCTCTCTCTCTCTCTCTCTCTCTCTCTCACACACACACACACACACACACACACACACACCACACACATGAAAGGAAACAGTCTTTGCTGCCATGGCTACATCCCATGCAGTGGCTGTGATCTGCCTTGGTGAGCCTACAAGCAAGGCCCAAATTCCAGTCTAGATTCCTCCCACATGGCCCAGCTCACTTGCCTGCCTTCCGGCGCAGCCTACTATGCGGAGGCCGTGACCTAGCTCTCTACCTCAATTGCCTTCCTTCACCAACCTCCACTCCCCCTCACTCACCTAGACTAGACTCACCCAGCTGCTTCGGCTTTCTCCTGCCTGCTCCAGCAGCAGAAGCCTCGAGGCAGAGGTAAGAGTGGCCGGGTGCCCCCTCAGGGAAGGGGGCTGAGAAGGGTGCCCGTCTCCAAAGTGTGGAATCAAAAAGGGGAAAGGAAACACAGATAAATGAGTTTACTTGTTTTTGTTTTGTTTTAGGTAGTAAAAACACGGTACTATAGTTAGCTTAGTGGCAGCTACTGATTCCAGTTATGTGTCAGTTTCAGCAATATCTTCATGTAGATAATTCAATGGTACCTTTAAACGATCAGTAGGGATTTCATTTCTGGGTGTTTTTATATTCAATGTAAGCCGAGCATTACTCAAAAGAATTTGATGTTTTTGTTTTCGGGAGGCTGAGAGTTCAATCATAGGCAGCAACTGATGTTTCTCTATCTGCTGTGAACTCTGCGTAAGCATCAAGAAGGGCACCTGGCCAGTAAGCGCTGAACTCTATTCAGTCGCCCCAGCTTCACGCCAATAAAAAAGATTATAGGATCATAAAAAGGGGGAAATAGTACTGTATTATCTTCCTCAGCCCTAGGGGAATCCTGGAAAAAGATGCAGCCTTGAAGAGTTGTAGATGGTTGTGTGTTTAAAACTCTAGGCACTCCAAAGTACCATTTCTTTTTCAATCCAAAGTACTGCACAACCCTAATCCCCCCTCTCTGCCTCTGTTAGAAATTTTGTTTATATATAGCACTACAGAGAAAACAAAGAATACAGTCACCATGTGCTTTACTGCTTAACTATAAAAGGAAACAGGAAACTCCACTTAGAACAAAAGAGCATAGAGTATATACAGGCTCACACAGACACATAAACACACATACACAAAGACAACACAATAGTGCTAACAATTTCCATAAGAGGCTGGTGTTTCGTCCAAAGTTTTTTTTAAAAAAGAAATAAAGATACATTACAAGTTGTGCTGCATCTCACCTTAGCTTAGCTTTGCACAGTACAGCACACTGGGAAAAGAATAGCAATACAATAGAACTTAAACTTATATACCACTTCACAGTGCTTCACAGCTCTGTCTAAGCGGTTTACAAAGTCAGCCTATTGCCCCCAAACAATCTGGGTCCTCCTTTTACTGACCTTGGAAAGGGGGGGGGGGAGACTGAATCAAACTTGAGCTGGTGAGGTTCAAACTTTTGGCAGTGGGCAGAGTTTGCCTGTAATACTGCATTTTAATCATTGCACCACTATGGCTATAGAATGCAACTACATACATGTGTTCTCTACATACATTGCTTGCAAATAATGTTGCCTTGAATCTACTCCCATCTTTCCCCATCCCACTGGTAAATCAGCCTCAGATCTCACTGCAAAGTTAAAAAGAGGATCGATATGTCTACAAAGATTTTCAGTCATCGAGGTCATGTGTCTGTCTCAAAGGTGCTTTCCAAAAGGCAGCTGTAGTTTCTTGCTTTTAATTTTTTCCGCTGCAATAAAGTTTTTTATTTTTTGTTACAAATTTTAAAACTTCTTTACAAACAAAATGTTGTCCAAGTTTTCCCCCTTTTTGCATTCTCTCTTATACACAATTAATTTACATCACATTATCATTTCCAATTTCGTCCCCATATTTTCTTCCCATATTTCCATCTTAACTTTAAATTTTTCTTACACATAAAACAAAATCATTTTCCCCGCTTCCAGAAAGAAATATACCAACTTCATCATTTCATTTTCCATTTGTTATTTCTAATTTCTATGTGTAGCATATAGCATCAAATTCAGTTTTATTTTCTTGCTTTTACCTTGAAGGCCTTTGAAACTAATCCTTTCATTCCCCTCCACCATTCAGCTAGAACGGATGAAGCTTCTTGGATGAGAAGCAACATGTCTTTAAGGAGAAACAGAAAATCCAGTTGCCTTTTGAAAAGGCACCTTTGAGACAAGAGGATTGAAACTTCAATTTTTCCCCATAAAAGACACAGACACTGACATAGAAAGACAGACACAGAGAGGGGGGGAAGGGGAGAGAAAGGGAGAAGGAGGGAGAGTGAGAGAGAGAGAGAGAGAGAGAGAGAGAGAGAGAGAGAAAGAAAAAAGGGGGAGGAGGAGGAGGGAGGGGGAGAGAGAGACAGAGAAAAAAAGAGGAGAGGGAGAGGGGGAAGAAAGAAGAGGGAGAGGCAAGGAGAAGGAGAAGGAGAAAGGGAGAGAAGGAGAGAGGGAGGGAAGGAGGGAGAGAGAGAGAAGAGAGAAAGAGAGAGAAAAGAGAGGAAAGAGAGAGAAAGAGAGGGAAAGAGAGAAAGAGGGAGGGAGGGAGGAAGAAAGGACAGAGAGACACACAGAGAGAGAAAGAGAGAGAGAGAAAGAGAGGGAAAGGGAGGGAGAAAGGGAGGGAGAGAGAGAAAGAGAAAGGGAAGGAGGGAGAGGAAGGGAGGGATATATATGTGTGTGTGTGTGTGTATGTATGTATGTGTATGTGTGTGTGTATATATATATATATATATATATATATATATATATATATATATATATATATATATATATATATATATATATATATATATATATATATATATATATATATATATATATATATATATATAATTTGTTTTCGTAGATTTTCACGGGTGTAGGTATGCTGGTTTTGTTGTATTCGGGTCTTTTCCCGTGTAAGGTTGAGATTGTCTTTGCAACGTTTCGGCAGGATCTCACCTGCCATCATCAAGCGTGGGCTCAAAATTTGGGCTTAAAATGGGAACGGAGCTGCCGTCTTTCTGTAAGTCTTGGTGGGAGGGGATGGGGTGCTGGCTTTGTTTCAGTAAGTGGAATGATTGGTTGTGTGGTTGTATCATGATTGGTACATTGGTGCTGATTGGTGCAGGTTGTGTGTGCATTGTTGTTTTCGATGGCTTCCATGATTATTCTCTTGTGGAGGTGTTCTGTTAATCATGGAAGCCATCGAAATAGAGAAACACCCCCACAGCATGAACAAACGTGATGATACCTCCCACCTACCAAATATCTGGAAACCAGCCCTAGCCAACAAACGAACACCACCCACCACCCAAGCCGTTAAAATACAAAACAACAATGCACACACAACCTGCACCAATCAGCACCAATCTACCAATCATGATACAACCACACAACCAATCATTCCACTTACTGAAACAAAGCCAGCACCCCATCCCCTCCCACCAAGACTTACAGAAAGACGGCAGCTCCGTTCCCATTTTAAGCCCACATTTTGAGCCCACGCTTGATGATGGCAGGTATGACTAACATAAATACATACCTATTTCCCTGGCTCAACTGATAAGGAAGAGAACCCGTGGCTTAGTGGTTAAGACTCCTGCCTAAGATATATACAGCCCGGGTTCTAATCCCAGTAAGGGTATGGCTAGCTGATGAGAGCTAATTAGCTCGAAATAGATCTATCCTAGTCTCCCTTTATTTATTTATCAGTACAATTACAACATATATATATATATATATATATATATATATATATATATATATATATATATATATATGTGTGTGTGTGTGTGTGTGTGTGTGTGTGTGTTGAAAAAAGATGCCTTCAAAGGCAACTGACTTTATTTCCATAGTCAATAAGCAACATTTTTTTAACCATTTCGGGTTTCTTCCGTGAACTATTCAGCTCACTTCCTCTGTTCCATGAGACGATGATTCATAATGCCTGACAGTGGTAACATTTTCAGTGAGGAATCCATGAAGACATTTAAGATTACCCAGGATGTATTTTGAAGAACATTCTATCCCCAGAGACAGTTTTGCATGTCATACTCAAAGATCAACTAATGCTTCATTACCAAGAGGTGCAGTGATTAAAAAAAAAACTCTAATTGAAGCCATTTAGGATATATTTTAATTGGTTGAGCCAAAATGCTCATCCAACTATATCTGAAGAGGTAAGTTAATAACTGAATGGCTGGCGTGTGATTGTGTCTGGACTATGTCTGCCTCTTTATATGGCATCTTCCTTTATTAACTTTTTCAAGGATCATTTCCAAATGTACTTTACCAAATGCACCTTCTTGCTGTATCTCATAGACAGGGAAGGTTTCTGACATGATAGCAGTCTTCCAATATCTCAGGGGTTGCCACAAAGAAGAGGGAGTCAAGCTATTCTCCAAAGCACCGGAGGGCAGGACAAGAATCAACGGGTGGAAACTAATGAAGGAGAGAAGCAAGTTAGAACAAAGGAGAAATTTCCTGACAGTGAAAACAATTAATCAGTGGAACAACCTGCCTCCAGAAGTTGTGAATGCTCCAACACTGGAAGTTTTTAAGAAGATGTTGGATAACCATTTGTCTGAAGTGGTGTAGTGTTTCCTGCCTAAGCAGGGGGTTGGACTAGAAGACCTCCAAGGGCCCTTCCAACTCTGTTATTCTCTTAAGGACACATTTGAAAGTCAAAGGATCAGTTTTACAAAAATACTAGAACCAATGAGTTACAGATAGTCCTCAACTTACAACAGTTCATTTAGTGACCTGTTTGAAGTTAGAATGACATTGAAAAAATGACTTATAACCATTTTCACACTTAAGATGGTTGCAGCATTTCCAGGGTCACAGGATAAAAATACGGATGCTTGGCATATCCTTATGACCATTGCAGCATCCCAGGGGTCATGTTATCCCCTTTTGCGACCTTCTGACAAGCAAAGTCAATGGGGAAGCCAAATTCACTTAACCACTCTGGCAAGAAAGGTTGTAAAATGGGGCAAAAACTCACTTAACAAATGTCTCACTTAGCAACAGAAATGTGGGGCTCATTGGTGATTGTAAGTCGAGGGCTACCCCTATTCAAATCAAGCATTGGATCTAAAACCAACAGTTACTACATCTTGTACAAGAAAGGTCAAATTAGAATACAATTGTTGTCCAAGCAAAGATGAGTTGTTGTTAGTCATGCCTGACCCATTGTGACCCCATGGACAACATTACTCCAGGCCTTCCTGTCCTCTACCATCCTCTGGAGTCCGTTCAAGTGCACATTGACTGCTTCGGTGACTCCATCCAGCCACCTCATTCTCTGTCGTCTCCTTCTTCTTTTGCCCTCAATCGTTCCCAGCATTAGGCTCTTCTCCAGTGAGTCCTTCCTTCACATTAGGTGGCCAAAGCATTTGAGTTTCATCTTCAGGATCTGGCCTTCTAAAGAGCAATCAGGGTTGATCTCCTCTAGGACTGACCGGTTGGATCTCCTTGCAGTCCAAGGGACTTCCTGGAGTCTTCTCCAGCACCACAGTTCAAAGGCCTCCATTCTTTGACGCTCAGCCTTCCTTATGGTCCAACTTTCACAGCTATACATGGCAACTGGGAAAACCATAGCCTTAACTGTACACACTTTTGTTGGCAGGGTGATATCTCTGTTTTTTAGCATGATGTCTAGATTTGCTATAGCTTTCCTCCCCAGGAACAAGCGTCTTTTAATTTCTTGGCTGGAGTCCCCATCTGTGGTGATCTTGGAGCACAGATGAGTAGATGCAGTCTCCGAAGTGAGGCGTGGGAGGAGTCACATATGGGTATTAACACAGCCCTTTTGCCCTGGAGGCTGAGGTAAATCTTGAGGCCACACCTCCGTACCTCCTCTGACCTCCCAGATTAACCTCAGCCTTCAGCCCAGAAGGAGTGTTTTTTCCTGACTCTCCCTCACCTCGAAGACTTCAAGGTTTTTTTCCACAGGAATTTTTTTTTCCTTTTTTCCTTTTTTATTCCTTTTACCTTTGGATCTGCTCCTCTCTCCACCCATGCTCAGCGCTGCTGGCAGGCAAGCCTCGCCGCATACCAGCGCGGCCCCCAAGCGGCTGGACGACCACGTAAAGGGGGAAGTAGCCGCTGTGCCACGAGGTCCGCGGGGACGTCTGCAGGACCTCCAGGAGACCTCCGCAAGGGCGCCAGCAATCGAGGAACCGGCCAGGGCCTTCCTCCAATGTTCCAAGCCTCGGAGGAGATCGGGTCGCAGATCGGTGGCCATTTTGGATTCCTCCGCCATCTTGGAGCACATTCCAAGGAGGAACCCAGAGAAATAAAATGGCTTGTTTAAAAAAAATAGGTACGTTGAAATATGTAGTGTAGATCAAGAAATGTAGAGAATAAGAACGTGAACATGCTCGCCATGAGGTAAAAAAGATGTGGAGACTCCAGAAAGAGTGCAGAGAAGAGCAACAAAGAGGATTAGGGGACTGGAGACTAAAACATATGAAGAATGATTACTGGAATTTGGTATGTCTAGTTTAATGAAAAGAAGGACTAGTGGGTTACATGATAGCAGTCTTCTAATATCTCAGGGTTGCCACAAAGACGAGAGAGAGAAACTATTCTCCAAAGCACCTGAGAGCAGGATAAGAAACAATGGGTGGAAACTAATGAAGGAGAGAAGCAACCTAAAACTAAGGAGAAATTTCCTGACAGTGAGAACAATTAATCAGTGGAACAACTTGCCTCCAGAAGTTCTGAATGCTCTAACACTGGGAGTTTTTAAGATGAGATTGAATAACCATTTGTCTGAAGTGGCATAGGCTTTCCTACACTAAACAGGGGATTGGACTAGAAGACCTCCAAGGTCCATTCCAACTCTGCTATTCTCTATTCTGCACATCTAAAGTAGCATTTCTTGTTTGTGGTGAGATGGGTGACAAACAAAATGAATAAATAAACAAATAAAATAAATGAATACTGAACATTGCAAATGCAAATGCAATTTTTGGTTTTCCATGGAGTTGTGATGGACGAGAGCTACATTGGATCATGTCACACTGATGGCCAGCTGTGGTCACAACACTTTAATAAAGGTTAAGAGAAACTGAAATAGAATATGGAACACAAAATACTAGAGTTGGAAAGACCTCGGAAGTCTTCTAGTCCACCCCCTGCTTGAGAACCTGTACCATTTCAGATAAATGGTTGTCCAGTCTCTTTTTGAAAGTGGAGCACCCATAACATCTGAAGACAACTTCTATACCAGTGGTTGATTACTCCTACCATTAGGAAATTTCTCCTTAGTTCTAGGTTGCTTCTCTCCTTGGTTAGTTTCCAGTCTTGCTTTTTGGTGCTTTGGAAAATAGTTTGATCCCCTCTTCTTTTAAGTCCAGAGAAGTGTAAATAAGATTACCAGAGGATTAGACATAAAAGATCCTACCAAGAAATTTAGAAAGAATCTACAGTATTCAGCTCTGAGATCAAAACACTAAGATGAGAGGAGAACACCTTTTAAATACTTCAAAAGATGTCACACAGAAGGTCAGGACTTGTTCTGTTATGTTCCAGAGTGCACGACATATAATAATTGATCTAAGTCACCGAAAGGTCCATTGTGGCTGAATGTTAGAAGCTTCCTAAGAATACTTTAACTAATGGGATGAATTTTCCAGACAAATTATGATCTCCCTTTCATTGGACATGTTCAACTGGCATGCATCAGATATAATATTTATTTTTCACGTAATTTTAAAAGTAGAGGTGAAAGTGGTAAGAACTTCAGGAAAAATATATCTGCATGGTGGCACATTTTGATAGGTAATAATTAAAGGGCCAAAGCAATGCCTTTATAACAACACAAAGCCCATTAAGACACCAGTGTGTTTAATGATTAGTGGCATGCAAAACCTCTTGACTCAAATCATATCACAGCTGGCAACGGTACAAGATTAGTAGGAAAAAGTAAACATAATTGCCTTCCACTCAGCCCACCATCTTGGCATAGACTGCGGACTTCAAGATCTCCCCTCCTTTATAATTTTTTAATTTCACTTAGTTTCTCTGTTGAAAATCTAGGCAAGCACTCAGAACAGAATTCTCAAAAGACTACAAAGACTTCTGATTAAACTACAAAGACTTCTGATTAAATTTCAGCCACACAAATGTAATGTCCAGGGGTGGGCTTCAAAACTTCCAGCAACAGGTTTGCTGCCCCATTGCTGGGTGGGCGTGGCCATGATGGGCATGGCCTTGTCGGCTTCCTGCACCATGGCAGGGGGTGGGCTGCAGTGATGGGTTTCTACCGGTTCGGCCAAACTGGTAGTGGAATGCTGGCCTGGGTTGCAGAACTGGCAGTGACCCAGGCTGGCCACACCCCTGAACTGGTTCCCTGGTCACCACCATCACTCATGCCACCTTTTTTTGGATCTCTGCGCATTCACAGAACAATTTCCATTGAACTCACGTGCACAAGCAAACCGTCAGTAACGGAGGCTGAAACCCATCCCTGGTGGAGTGGGGTGCTTTTTGCCCTCCCTAGGCTTCGGAGTCTTTCCTCGAGCCTCAGGGAGGGTGAAAACTGCTTCCCCAAGGCTCTGGAGGCCTTCCGGAGGCCAGAAACTGCTCATTTCCAGACTTCTGGACCTTCTGGTAAGCCTGTTTTTTGCCCACCCTGAGCCTCCGTGCAGGCCCTGCACTTACCTTCCATGATGAATGGGCTGCGTGGAGACTCCTGGGAGGCGAGGGGCAGGGTGGGCAGAGCAAGCTAGGGGTGGCATTTGGGGGTTTGCCGAACCAGGCAGAATCCTAGCTAGAGCATGGCCCAAACCCGTGCAAACTCCCAGCAGCCCACCCCTAGTAATGTCAATATTGAACCTCTTTGCTTCTTTCAAACCTTAATGCTTTTCAACTTGCCAATGAACTGTGGGGAGGGAAAGGGGAAATGGAATGTGAAGAATGTATGCAGAGATCAGGAGAATATGGAAGCCATCAAGGTCACCGCTGCAGGTGCTTGAGAAAGAGATGGGCTGTTCCCACAACAAAAGACAATCTCATACTTGGATAATGGAAGGAGAAGGAGGAGGAAGGGAAGGAGAAGTAGTGGACAAGAAGGGGAAGGAGGAGAAGGACAAGGAGGAAGAGGAGAAGGAGGAGGGGGAGGAGGAGGAGGTGGTGGAGGAGAAGTGGTGGACAAGAAAGGGAAGGAGAAGGACAAGGAGGAGAAGGAAATGATGGATAAGAAGGGGAAGGCAAGGAGAAGTGGTGGACAAAAAGGGGAAGGAGGAGGACAAGGAGGAAAAGGAGATGGGGAGAAGGGGAAGGGAAAGGGGAAGGAGAAGGAGAAGTGGTGCACAAGAAAGGGAAGGAGGAGAAGAACAAGGACGAAGAGGAGAAGGAGATGGAGAAGAAGGAGAAGGGGACAGAGAAGGAGAAGTGGTGGACAAAAAGGGGAAGGAGGAGTAGGACAAGGAGGAAAAGGAGAAGGAGTTGGAGTTGGAGTTGGAGAAGGAGAAGGAGAAGTAGGGGAAGGGGAAGGGAAAGGAGAAGGAGAACCTGTAAATCAGTTTGGGAATATTGTTGTCAAGAAAACTGCATAGAAGAAGAAATAATTTACAAGATGTTTCCTAGTTCAGGGTATCTACAAAGTGAACAACTATAACTGTAGCAAATTGTCCTGCTTGCTGTATCAGAGGTTTTTTTTTTAACCTGGGCTGCCCAAATGGATCCAGTTAAATCCAGAACCATCTGTCAGTGCATCGTGGGAGGAGAAGCAAAAACAAACCAGGATAAGAGTGGAGGAAACTCTGAGAACATCTCTTCGGGCATAGGTCCTTATACCCAGTGCTCCATCTTCTATCTGCAGACTCCATTTAGCCATTTGCCAGTAGATGGAGTAGTTAAATCATCTGTCTGTCATCCATCTCTTATGACCTGTTTCTAAATGACCAAATATCCACCCTGTTAAATTCTCGCCTCCTGGCTTCAAAGTACCTTGGCAGCCATATCTTTCTTGTTCTGAACCAGGAATTTGAGTACAGAACAGCACATGCTTTTCGGAGGCACAATTTCTCGGAAATATGGCTTCAGAAATATTTCAGATATTTGGCATTCCTAACGGACAGAGGCTTCCGGATGGCATGTGGGGTCTGAAACCATAAATCTGCCGAGCTATTTGGGAAAAGAAAACCCTTTTTGGCTGTGTTTGAACAGAGAAATGTGCATAATAGCATAGGACAAGGGTGTCAAACTGTATTTCTTTGAGGACCAGCATGGAGAGACATCATCTCCCCATGTAACCCTGTGGGCCGGGGGGGGGGGCAGTGGGAGGGAGATGGGATGGATCAGGGGTGGGTTCAGGCTGCTGCCATAGCCGGTTTGCTCAGGGACACACTGTGCAATCGTACACGCTTGATGCATGCTAAGCATGCATGCACATTACTAAAAAAATGTGCAGTACTAAAAAAATACAAAAAACAAGATGATTGTGCCTATGGCACTGCCAAGAGAATTGGTTCAGGGGTGTGGCAGGCCAGGTTACTACCTATTCAGCTGAACCGGTCTGAACCGGTAGGAACCCATCTCTGGGACAGACGCCTCCTGCAGCATGCTGACACCAAAATGGGGCACAGGGGCCCCCCTCTGCCTCGTTTTTGACCTCCCCAGCCTCCAGAAGCACTCTGCTAAAAGCTGACTGCATGGAGCCATCCCAAGCCCGTATTTGGCTGGCAGAGTGCTGCAGGAGGGCGTGAAGGCCGAAAACAGGCTGCGGGGCCCCCACATGTCGCCTGTTTTGGTTGACAGAAGCATCGTGGGCTGATCCTTTGGTATTTCCAGGCTGGCCCTATGGGTCAGATTTAAGCACCGGGCCTTCAGTTTGACACCCCTGCTGTAGGACATATTGAATGGACAACATTAAAGAAGGAGATCTTTGCATTCTTTTCCAATCCTCCTCCTTTTATTCCTAAGTATGTGCGCCTGTGTATTTCATTTCTCACTCAACAATGGGGAGTAATGTTTTTGTTCCTTTGCTTATATACTTTAAAGCCATTCTGTAATGTTCATATTTCCTCAGCACTCAAACAAACCTCTTCTAAATGGCTCATCAGATCCTGATATGGACCTGTCATAAATCACACCCCCACCCAAAAAACTTCAGTCGAATTTCCATCAGGGAACCATTGATTGTTCCAAAATGTGGTTAGCATAATGGAGCGATGTTAAACAAAACCAGATGTCATCCCGTAGCCAAAGGAATAGCCAAAGGAACTTGTGATTTAACAGAGGCACTATCGGTGGATTAAAGTACAATCGGCGTGCAACTGGTTGGCATTTTTTAAAAAAAGTGATCCATAGTGGCGTCTACACAAGCCGATTCCCTTTCTGCTTTTATTGGAAGAATTGGTTTTAATCTTGCATTTTTCTTACTTGTGTTTTGGGAAATGGTTTGGATGGTCTTTTTCCTGCAGAAAACACTTACAGGCTTCAGAAGCCATGGGTGCTCCCTCACTGAAGGTTTTCAAGAAGAGATTGTCCAGAATGGTGTAGGGCAGGGGTGTCAAACATGATTTCTTCGAGGGCTGAAAGTTCTCTTCCATGGGCCGAGTGGGGGCGAGAGGGTGGGGAGATGGGATGGATGTGCCCTGCAGCATGCTGCCGGCCAAAATGGGGCATGGGGTGATGCACATGGCCCCCTCTGCCCCATTCTGGGCCTCTCTAGCCTCCAGCAGCACTCTGCTGGCCAAAAACAGGCTGCATGGAGGCCCCCCATGTGGCCCATTTTGGCCGGCAGCATGCTGCACGAGGCCGGGGAGGCCGAAAACGGGCTGCAGGGGGGGCTGTACATGGTCCGTTTTGGCCAACAGAGGCACTGCAGGCCAGTCCTTCGATATTTCCAGGCCTTGAGTTTGATACCCCTGGTATAAGGTCTCCTGTATGAGCAAGGGATTGGATTAGAAGACCTCGAAGGTCCCTTCCAACTCTGTTATTTTGTCATCAGTGTGACATGATCCAATATAGTTCCTGTCCATCACAACTCCATGAAAAACCAAAAATAGTTTACTTGGAAATAGGTGACATTCCATATTTATTGAAGAGAAACCTATATAATTCCTAGCCTTGTGGAAAACTGTACCCTATTCTATAATTAGATATTCCTTATTGTAGAAAAGAATGACATACTCTCCCCATGTGACTAGCTCTCTGAGTGTCTTGTTCCTTTCACTTGCCTTTTCCATCCCTTCATCCATGTTTATTTCTTAAACCTCTGCATTCAGAATAACACAATACCAGGGTTGGAAGGGCTCCCACCTTGGAGCAGACGTGGGTTGCTCCTGGTTCAGCCTGGTTCAGCCCGGTTCGGGCGAACCGGTAGTAGCGTTGGCGGGAGGCACCGCCTACCTGCATGTGCAGAAGCATCAAGTGCATGCAGGAGCACGCCTGAACGGGTAGTAAAAAAAATTGGCAATCCACCACTGCCTTGGTTGTCTTCTAAGATCCTGGTAACTCCCTGCTCAAAGTGGAAACCCTATAACATTTCAGACAAATGGTTGTCCAATCTCTTTTTTAAAAACCTCCAGGGTTGGAGCACTTACAACTTCTATAGGCAAGCTGTTCCACTGGTTGATTGTTCTAACTGTCAGAAAATTCCACCTTAGTTCTAGGTTCTTTCTTTCCCTGTTTAGTTTCCATCCCTTGCTTCTTATCCTGCCTTTCAGGAGCTTTGGAAAATAGGTTGATCCCCTCTTCTTTGTGGCAACCCCTCAAATATTGGAACAATGCTATCATGTCACCCCCTAGTCCTTCTTTTCAGTAGACTAGATGTACCCCAGTTCCTGTAACAGTTCTTGGTGCGTTTTAGCCTGCAGCCCCCTAATAATCTTTGTTGCCCTTCTCTTTCTATGACAGGGGTGTCAAACTGACGGACTGTCAGGCCTGCAGCCGGTTCCTTTTAGGATCTTTGGCCTGCCACACTCTCTCTTATTTTACTATGCTGTTTCATTAGTGGGGAATTGGGAGGGGGAATATTAAGGAGTAGAATGTGGTGTTGTCAAAATAAAATTCCTTTCTAGAAACCAAGGTCATCTTTTGCTCTCT
Source organism: Natrix helvetica (assembly GCF_964273705.1). NCBI lineage: Eukaryota > Metazoa > Chordata > Lepidosauria > Squamata > Natricidae > Natrix > Natrix helvetica. The sequence continues at coordinate 91,936,512 of NC_138551.1, forward strand.
ACACCTTTGAGACTGACCGGAACTGGAACTTGTGGGTGTGGGGGCAAGATCATGAACTTTCAACTGGGTGGGAAAATTGAGGAAGCTTTCATGTTCGGGTTTTCACAGATGTGCCAACATGTCTCTCTTAATAAATTGGACCTTTGAGGAATATTTTGCCTTGGACTCTGATTTAATTTTGGATGATAATTGGAACTCTGACATGGACATGCTGGCCATGTCCACCCCCGGTTTAGTGAAAGGGGGAAAAGTCCTGATATGTCCCGTGATGCTGCTGTGATAATGTGAATTTGACACTCCTGTTCTAGGGTCTCAACATACATTTTATACTGTGGCAACCAAATTTAAGTCAACAAAGCAGTCATAATTTTATCTGTAATTCTGTGTACTTTTGTAATGCAACCTTGGGGAAATATATAGGGCCAATTTTCAGTGAAATGTTTGGGCAACGTGAAATCTGCAGGCTATTAAAGCCCTGATCTGCACATCCGATTGGCTCAGCCTGAGTTGGTCAAGTCAGTTCGGAAGAGACTTGCCACGTCCTCTGCGCATCCTAAGACTTTGCTTTGCACACTATTTTCTTCTTTCTTTTAAGCATCTTCTTCCAGTCACATCTTTTCTCTTCGTTTAGCTTTCCAGGCTCCCTTCCTAATTGCCTTCTTCATCTGGAAAATGGAAAGTGGATGATATATCTATTCCTTAATGGAGTGAAGGTGGCCTTCTCATTAGGGAAGATTAACTCATAGGTCATATTATGTTAAATTGATTAAAGGAGGTACTGGCTGTGTGGATAATAATGTGAGAGCAATAAAGGGATGGGAAGGGAGCTGTTTTCAATGTGAGTTTTCACTCTCCTGCACCTTCCAACTCGTTCATTTATAGATCCTGCTGCCTTTCAGGAGCTGGGGAGAAAGGCAGAGAGAGGGTTGTTAGGTCTACATAATGACAAGCTATTAAGGATACAGGCAGTGATCCAACTTAAAATGTTAATGCTTGTTGAAGGTGGGGTCCCATTTATTAATTACAGGACACACTACGCAATTGCTTGCTATCGACTGAGATCATTTCAGGTGGTCTTAAGACAGAAAACCAGGTATTGTCCCACTGTCTCCATGGATGGCCAGAGCTTTTATCCCCAAGATGCTTTTTCAAGAGGCACCTGGATTTTCTTGTTTTTCTTTGAAGATGTTTTGCTTCTCATCCAACATGCTCTTTCAGCTCTGACTGGATAGTGGGGAATGGAAGTCCTTGCAGACAGCTGGTCATTTGCATTCTTTTATGGGGTCATTGAAGCCACTTGGAGATTTAACTGCATCATCAGGGTCTGAGGAGTACAAATGGTTCCTATAGTCTCATTTTTTTCTGGAAATCTGTTCCTACTGCCACACCATTTGAAAGTTGTTCATTCCAAATTGTATAGCTAAAAGTCTGTAGAAGTTCTCAGTCATCCAGGTCATTGTTGTCCCAAAGGTGCTTTTATCTTTCTTTCTTTCTTTCTTTCTTTCTTTCTTTCTTTCTTTCTTTCTTTCTTTCTTTCTTTCTTTCTTAAAAAAGTTTTTTATTAGATTAACATTAAACACATTGTACATAGTGCGACGTTTCTGGCATAAAAGTTTCCACATGGTGATTGGATCTTACAACGGTTACACTTTATATCCATTACATAGGTATGTATAGTCAGTCAGATTACCTGTCCATTGATCCTTTCTTTTATATAATTACTAACCATACAAATACATATCCAATTGCTACTTATCACACCTTCTTAATGCCATATTTTCCAATTCTTAACTTCTCTGTGTTTTTCTGTCCCGGCCTTTTTCCCTCATTTCTAACCATCGATACAATTTGTCCCAGATTTTGTGATATTCTATCTCATCCTTGCTGTTGAGCTCTAGAGTCAGTCTGTCCATTTCGGCGGACATCGGTATCTTATTTATTATTTCTTGTTCTGAGGGAGTCTCTTTATTTTTCCATTTTTGTGCAAAATCCAATCTTGCCGCCATTAAAATATGCAGCATTAAATATAGTCCACCACAAAGGTGCTTTTTTCAAGAGGCAACTGGACTTCCTTGCTTTTCCTTGAAGACATTTTGCTTCTCAGCCAAGAAGCTTCTTCAGCTCTGACTGGATGGTGGGGAATGGAAAGATTTATATTCCTTGCAGACCGCTGGTCATTTGCATCTTTGCAAATGTTTTATTTGTGATGCAATATGTTGCTTTTAAGTGTACAGGTTGGTGCATGGTTTATGTGTCTCAAGGTGGCTGCTTTTCTATGGGCAGGCCAGGTTGGTGCAAGGCAGCTTTGCCAGATTTTGTGTGTTTCTGTGTGATACCTGATTGTTTAGGTAATTGTGAGGTGGTTGCTGGTTCTGTGAGCTTCCTGGCACCGTCCTTTATAATTTCCCACAATGCCTTGATGGCTTTTATTCCAGTGGCTTTGTCTTTCCTGTTCTTAGGGTTAGGGAAAAAAACTGGTTTCATCTGCAGTCTTTTGAAGCCTTCTTGATTTTAATTGTCAATTTATTCATTCCTGCACATTCTAATATATATTCATTTTCATATCTTTGTTCCACTGTTGTGCAAACACAATTCCAGCAGATGTTAACATGTGTAAATTAAATGTGTACTGTATTCCCTGTGAAATACAAGTAGTAAGTAGTAAGCTACCTACTTGTGTAAGTAGCTTTTTTATTGTTTTGTGTACTTATTTTAATCTTATTTAAGTAGTAAGTGCACAAAATAATAAATTTCCTTTTTTATATCTTCTTTTTGTAGATCATCCATTGGGGCAAAGAATTCAGTGATATTGTCTTGGTCACTCCCATCCGGTCACATGACTGCCAAGCCACTCCCACCTGGTCACATGACTGCCAAGCCACTCCTACCCGGTCACATGGCCAGCAAGCCACTCCCACTCAGTCACATGGCCAGCAAGCCACTCCCACAAAGCAGGCCACACCTACAGAAGAGGTTCCAAAAATTTTTGAAACCATTGGTGTGGAACCTTCTTGGAACTGCTTAAAGGACTGTGTTGTAGACTGGAGATAAATGATGTCATATTCCTCCCCCTCTGCTGAGAGAAGGCTGTTCAATTTTGACATAGATGGTCTCTTTGACCCCCTCTTTAAAATCAGCGGTCCTCTCTGTTCAAAATGTGGACTTTGCTTTCTTCAAAACATCATCTATCTCTTTGGTGGACAGAAACAAGCCAGAAAACTGGGAAAAATATTCCCAAGGACCATCTTCGGCATAAAATGACGTTTCATTGTACCCTTGTGAATTAAGAGGATAAAAATGAAACTCAATTATGTATGAAGATGGGGAGGGAGGCGGGAAGGAACTGAGCACATCATTTAAAGGAAATAAAAAAAGAGGAGAAAACTAGAGACTGATTTAAATGCTTCCGATCCCTGCTGAGACTCATTTCCTAAACCAGGATAAGTTGTCTGCCATTCTGTCTGGGTTTTTTTCCCCCCCTCCACCCACTGCCACCTTCTTTCCTTGGCTGTTTTCCAGCTTCTCATTTTGACTACTTCTTTCTCTGGCATTGTTTCAGCTTTTCCTGTAGTTATTGCTTAGGATCGATCCATACATCCCATCTTGGTTTCCCTTGGATTCGAATCCACCCAATTTCGGAGCATTTCAGAAACATTTGGACTTTTTAAAAAAATCTCTCTTTCTGGTTCCTCCATTCGTCCCAGCTGCCAACCCCATGCAAGAAGCCAATGAGTTCAAAGACTTTTTCATTTCGTATATGCCCAGGTTCTGCTCAGAATGAAATTGCCAGACTGTTAGATAGCAAATTTCAGTTGGGCCAAATGAAGATGGAGGAGGAGGAGATGCCTGAAATACTTTGAGGAGAAACTCTGCAAAGGAAGATGGGTTATTAAAGTTAAGTCAAGTACATTGAAAATTCATGAACACTTCTGTTGTGGCCTGCCAATGACCTGCTGAGCAGACACAGACAGTGAGGAGGTTGGGGAGGAATATGGGCCAGTCCTGGAGTCTGGAGAAGGCTCTGACGAGGGCTCTGCATCAGAGACAGAGATGGGCCAGGGCCATCCAACAGTTATTAGCTGCCTTCATAGTCAGATATCAGTGGGGCAGAAGAACAGCTGGAGCCTGTTCCTGATGTGCGCTTGTGCAGAGCTCGCAGGAGAAGGGAACAGCTAAGGAACAAGGGTTGACTCGGGAGTAAAGCCACAGGTGGATGGTGAATGGGCCCTCCTATAGGGAATAAATAGGAGAAAAAGGGGAGTGGAGTTTGCAGGAGACAATTAGTTCAATTCATTAGGGTGAAGATCTGTTTCTGACTTCTTGCCAAGTACAACGTTGCGTTTTAAAGATATTGGCCTGGCAGCTCTCCAAGCCAGATAAGGTCTGTGATTGTAAATTCACCTTTGAAAGACTTTGCTGGATATGAATGAGAGGAATTCACAGTAACTTAATAAAAAGGGGTTTTGTCAGGACAAGGCGTCTGCTTCGTGATTTGGGGAAGCCTATGTCAGAACAACTTCTTAGTTGTATAGCAGGGACTTCTCATTGTCTTCCTCTCACTTGAAATAGTAGCCATCTCAGCAAGATGTTATGATGGGATTCTAAGAACCAGCGGGCAGAAGATAGTAAGACGTCCCACCAATGGGAGTGCAGATTTCCTCTCAAAGCACAAGGTGATGCTATTTCTAAAGGGTCAGTCACTGGGCTGAGATCAGTGACGTGCGGTGAAGTTTATGGCTGGTGAGGCTGGCGACGTCATCAAATTATCATCATGAAAGGAGGACTGTGACAACTTTGATCTTTGCAAGCATGCAAGCAAAATACCCCAGGATCACGGTGGTGGGGACAGCAACTCCTTTCGCTGCGCTGCAGAGAAGAGCCACAGGAAGGAGGAGAATGGGACCACATGTGCAGGAGGCAGCCCTTCATGTTGGCTCAGGAAGGAGGGGAATGGGACCATGTGTGCAGGAGGCTCCTCAGCGCCAGCCTCAGTTCAGCGTGAGCCGTAATCCCCTTCCCCTGCACACATTCCCCTCCTTCCTGTGGCTCTTCTCCGCAGCGCAGCGGAAGGAGTTGCTGTCCCTGCCACTGTGATCCTGGGGCATTTTGCTTGCACGTGCAAGAAAGAGATGAAAGAGAAAAGGGGAGAATTTTCTTTTCTTTTCATGATGAGAGCTGTGAGGCTCTGCCTCCCCTGCCCCCCCCGACTGCACGTCACTGGCTGAGATGGCACTTCCTAATCCAAATCAAACAGGATTGGCCCAAGGAGAGGTCAGAGTCATACAATCTCAGCAGTGGTGGGATGCTGCCGGTTTAACAACCAGTTTGGTGAGCCCGCTCTTTGCATGCCTAAAGCGTTTGTGCGCAGTACTGAAAATGGAGCATTTAGAAGCTCAGCTGCTTACCTTCCAAGTCAGCAATGGTAAGTAGCACAATGAGGGGAGGAAATCGGCTGTGCCATGCAATTGAGATGAGCTAGAATGCAGGAAATAAAGGACAGGATAGGGCAGGAGCGGGTGGGTGGGGCCAACTGATGGTCGGCGCTACCCATTTGCCTGAACCAGTCTGAACTGGCTGAATACCACCTCTGAACCTCAGTGACACAGTGATAGAACTGAAATGGGGGTCATGTCACCTAAGTGCCATCATCTGGAAGAACTTCACAAGCTCCTTCTCAAGCAGCGTTGACTCTACAGTACTGATTCTGAAATAGGGCAGGCTTTCCACCTGGCAAAAAAGACAATTCCTCCTGTTGAAAAAGCCACATTAGATAAGTGGCCTCCAGCCTTTTGGGCACCATGGAGTGGTTCTGTGGAGAGAGATTTTTCTGTGGAGTGGGTGTGGTTTCATGTGCTGCCTGAATCCCATGGATGGGGCTTTGCTTTGTGCGACATGGTTTCTGACCTGCCGCGGACCTGTGCCACTCCAGACTGGGGGTTTGGGACCCCTGTCCTAGAAGATGATCCTCTAGATGTTAACGTTAATATTTCTATTGCATCTTTATTTGATGGTGACTAAATCCTCCCTGCACACAACACAAAGAATGCAACTTGTGTTGGCCCAGCGTCTGGACTCAGATGCTGAGTCTGAACCTGTGGAATATCAGCCTCAGGAAGGACAAAACCAGATATTACCTGAGATTGATCAACCATAAGCATCATGTGAGCATCTCGACCTGCCAGGTGAGGATGACATAAGGCGTCCCAGCCTCCATTCCAGATGAGTAGGAAGTAGAGCCAAACAGCGGAAATCTATTTGGTTACTTGCCAAGCAATAGAGTAAACATTCTGATTAGTGACAGCTGGTTTCAGCCTGTTTAAAAAAAATACTCACTTTACCTCTGTTCTCTTTCCTGGAAATAACATCTGCCTCATGTGTTTTCATGCATGCAGTTCTACTTTTGAACCTTAAACCCTTGGATGGGATGACAACTTTGACCTGGTTCTTGAAACTTGGACCAACTGAGGACAATTCTGCTACATAGTCTAGTACATTGTTGTACCTTATGATTTTTGACAAATACATCTTGTCTTTTTATGTACACTGAGAGCATATGGACCAAAGACAAATTCCTGTGTGCCCAATCACACTTGGCCAATAAAGAATTCAATTCAATTCAATTCAATTCTATCCTATCCTATCCTATCCTATCCTATCCTATCCTATCCTATCCTATCCTATCCTATTCTATTCTATTCTATTCCTCTTTGAAAACAAACACTGCAGAAAATATAGAATTGGAAGAGATCTTGAAATACAGAATTGGAGGCGACCTTGGAGTCTTCTAGTCCAACCCCCTGCTCAAGCAAGAGACCCTATATTTTTTTACACAAATGGTTGTCCAATCTCTTCTTAAATACCTTCAGTGATGGAGCACCTACAACGTCTGAATGAAAGCTGTTCCACTGATTAATTGAATTGTGCTGACAGGAAATATCTCCTTATTTATGGGTTGGATCTCTCCTTGATTGGTTTCCACTCATTGCTTCTTGTCTGCCTTCTAGTGTTTTTGGAGACTAGGTTGGCCCCTCTTTTTTGTGGCACTTTCTTAGACATTGGAAAGTAGCTATCATGTCCCCTCTAGTCCTTATTTTAAACTAGTCTGACCCCTTTAAATATATGGTAACTTTATTTAAAATATTCAGGTGCTTTGAAGAATAGCACTTTCATTGTGGCAGCTCCTTCGATATTGGAAGATACCTATACATTTATGGAAAAGATATCTCAGCCAGTATTATCAATTTTATGGTACCCAACAACTGACTTCCACCATTGCCTTCTGGAGACTACAAATAGTTTTGGCCAGAAGGGAACCAAGGCAGTCCTAATGCTCCAACACTGGAAGTTTTTAAGAAGAGATTGTCTGAAGTGGTGTAGGGTTTCTTGCCTAAGCAGGGAATTGGACTACAAGACCTCCAAGGTCCCTTCCAACTCTGTTGTTCTGTTATTAAGCCAGAAAGGTTAATAGAAGGAGGGAAAATTTCCCGAATAACAGTGAAAAAGTGAAACAAGAGGCAGAGACTGGTTTGAAAATCAACTGATCTGCTTCCCCTGGCAGGCTCTGCAGTGCATCATGCAAAACAGAACACCCTTAATTTAGGTTTTAATAGCTGCAACCCTCTGGTGGGCTGAGAGAAGGATATTAATTCTGCCACAGTATTGGATTAGAGTGGAAGCAGTGGCAATTTGTTTTACCTGTTGCATTGATTTAGCTCCAGCAGATAATGGCCTGACATGAAACAGTGGAAATGAAATCCCTGCGTGGAGCCTTCGGTGTGCTCTGGAGGAAGCTCCAATAGGTTCCTTCGAAAGGACTGCATTTCTTAGTGGTGTAGCACATGCTTTCTGAAACGAGGAAAATAGATGCAGGATGACGGTGACTGATGATGGAAGCAACCAAAAAGATTGTAGCTAGGGCGTACCTGGTAAGGAAGTTAAAAGAGTATCTGTGTTATTTAATTTGAGATTGACTCACTGAAGAGGAGCACGGGCGTCCTTCACAAAACCAATCTCCAGTTGATATGATACCAAACATTACAAAGCTGCTTCCATCAATGGTAAGTTCAGACATGGCAAATGATTTCCCTGCAGCATTTTGGTTGCACAAGCGGGGGATTTCTGCATAAAGTGGACTTGCAATTCCTCTGACTGGTTAGCCTTCAGTTGTTGGTTAAAAATGCAGGTAGTTGTGGCCAGCTAAACCTGCTCTTTTGTCATTGCTTCCAGTAGATCCAAACACCTTCCTATTCAGGTAGTGGATTTATGTAGGCATGCAGTAGTACTATATCTAAAAAGTGCTATATCTAAAAAGGGACATGCTGGCTCAGTGGCTAAGACGCTGAGCTTGTCAATCAGAAAGGCCAGCAGTTCAGCAGTTCAAATCCCTGGCACTGCGTAACGGAGTGAGTTCCCATTACTTGTCCCAGCTACTGCTACCTTAGCAGTTTGAAAGCATGTAAAAATGCAAGTAGAAAAATAGGAACCAGCTTGGTGGGAAGGTAACAATGTTCTGTGCACCTTTGGCATTTAATCATGCTGGCCACGTGACCACGGAGATGTCTTCAGACAGCGCTGGCTCTTTGGCTTTGAAACGGAGATGAGCATCGCCCTCTAGAGTTGGGAACGACTAGTACATATGTGCGAGGGTAACCTTTACCTTTAGTGCTATATCTAAAAAGTCCACTTAAGAGGCAGTATGTAAATAAGTAAGATATCCACACACGAAGCTTCCCTAACCTGCTCTTGAGTTGCCATAGGAAAGGGGGATGGGGAATCGAGGCTCACAGTTGCATTGAGGAATTTGCACCTCAGTCAAAACAAAGCACATCCTCGCCAAAGTCAAGGCCATCACCACAGAATCCGGTAACGGCTATAGGGAGTGACTTCTATGACCGGTGAAATTGCTTTGTTGGGGAATGTGACTGATGAGACACCTTGGGTGGAGGGGGAAACAGGGACAAAGGCAAGGTATGAACTGAGTGGGGTCAGAGCTTCTCTAGGTCTGTGCTGACATGACTCTCCTAATAAGCAACTGGATTTTTCTTCAAAACTGGCTTGAGGCTCTTGCTTTGATTAGGGCATCAGTTGGAACCCCAACATAAGGCTGATCTGGGAAGCTAAGCTGGTTATTCCTTGGATGAGGATGCATCCACAGTTGTAGGCTAGATTAGAAATTCAGAAAGAACCCCAGAAGAAATGAACGTCAAACCACTTCTGTATCATGACAAGAATCCCAGAAGAAAAGGCGTCAAGCTTTGAACTACTGTACCTATTGTTGTCCGCCAGCAGAGCTGGCAGCAGATTCGGACAGTGAGGAAGTTGGGGAGCAACATGGGCCAGTCCTGGAGTCTGGGGAAGGCTCTGATGAGGGCTCTGTGTCGGGGGCAGAGATGGGCCCAGAGCCATCTGACAGTTATCAGCTGCCTTCAGAGTCAGATATCAGTGGGGCAGAAGAACAGCTGGAGCCTGTTCCCAGTGTGCGCATGTGCAGAGTTGCCAGATGAAGGGAACAGCTAAAGAACGGGGGTCAACCTGGGAGTAAAGCCACAGGTGGACAATGAATGGCCCCTCCCATAAGGATTAAAAGATGAGAGAAAGGGGAGTGGAGTTTGCAGGAGACAATTAGTTAACTCCTTCATTCTTGCCAAGTATTGCAGTGTCTGAAAGATATTGGCCTGGCCACTCTCCAAGCCTGATAAAGGTCAGTAATTGTGAACTATCTTGAAAGACTGTGGGAGAGGAAAGATTTTGCTGGAGTGGAATTCACTGTAAATTAAATGAAAGGGTTTTATTGGGGCCAGGACTCAGCTTTGTCCTGCTGGGGAAGCCTAGGTCAGAACATTACCCTGACAGCAATGGACGACCCTGAATAGAATTTGCACCTCGCACGGCGTCTGCTGGGACTCACTGCAAAAATGGGACATGGTATCCTCTCCTCAGTGTTACTGTGAGGTCCCACATGAAATTGTACATTAGGCTGTAACCTGAGGAGGACATCTACTGGTCCAATATCTGATTTTTTAAAATATAAATGACGCTCCGTTTCAAGGATTAGGCTCACCTTGCTTGATTATTATAAGGATGGGGATTTTAACTCCTCGTTGTATGTCACCTTTTGTGTCACTTGGGAATTAGGCGCCAAGTAAATAAACCTTCCTCTTGTATCATGGGGATAATAATGAGGGTAGATGAGGATTGATGATGATGATGATGATGACGACGACAATTATATTTTCTAATGCTTTGATTACAATTGAATTATGTTTGTTATGGATGTCTTAACCAGCTGCATGTTGTCTTGAACTGCCATCTTTGTGATTCAGTAGCATATAAAGAGAAAAAAAAACCACCAATAAAATGTGACATTCGTTTGAATACTTCTGAAAAATGCTGTATAAATCATTTGATAATATAAATGAACTAGCTGATAACCCAGTGTTGCCCGGGTATTTATTTAACCTAATCATGTATTAGGCAGGAAAAGCCCTGATTTCAGCGACAATTAAATTGGTTACAATGTTTTCCCTGTGCCCCTAGAAGCATCAAGAAAAGTGATACTACCTTAATTTCTAATATTGGATTTTCCCCCTTACCAGAGGGAGCCCCCTTGTGGAGTACTGTGAAGCTGTTACCATGGCAACTCCACTCCGCTGTACAGTAGAAGCCATTTTACGCAATACATTAGAAGCCATTGTAAGGCACAACAAGCTCTATCTTAACAGAACACCCCCCCCCCCCAAAGGGGTGTCTTATCCCCACAGTATTTGTTTCCAGAGAGTAAGTAATTTGGGTACCGAGTTTGGTTGAAATTGCATTCCAGAGTTATGCTGGAACACACACACACACACATACACACACACACACACAGCCATTGTACAGTATATATAACTTGCTACAAACTACAATCCTTGCCCTTCCATTCTTCTTTCCCTCCCCTCAAGCACTTCTATTTTAGTGGAAAAGGCCTGACTTCAAACGGTTTTTCCAAAGGTGATTTGCATTGCAAATTTCATGGCTTCCTGACCAATGTCAGCCATGGGACTGGTGCAAAACTCTGCAAGGAAGGAAGGGAGTACTTATTGAGTGCAATGTAACAATGAACCGGGAGGGGGATTCCTATGTCTGAATTAGAATTAAGGGTTTGATCTCCAAGGTCCCTTCCAACTCTGTTATTCTATGTTTATTCTTCTGACTTTTTGTTGTTGTTCACAAGATGGTATCCTTCTTCATTTTGCTTCGTCTGGAATTGCACTCTGAATATAGATCCAGGACTCAATATGTGAGAATCATCCGTTACTCCACTGTACTCTTAGCCTCTGTACTCTTAGCCTTTTAACCTTCCCCGCAATCTTCAAAGCAAAGTTTTTCAACCTGAAAACTTACCACATTTATGACTATGGAGATTCTCAGACATCCAGGTCATAGGTTGTCCCAAAGGTGCTTTTTCAAGAGGCAACTGGACTTTCTTGGTTTTCTTTGAAGATGTTTTGCTTCTCATCCAAGAAGCTTCTTCAGCTGAAGGGAAGAGCTGGAGGGCTGAAGAAGTCTCTTGGATGAGAAGCAAAATGTCTTCAAAGCAAAACAAGGAAGTCCAGTTGCCTCTTGAAAAAAAGCACCTTTGAGATGATCACATTTATATGCTTCTTCTCCAGGACTTCATTGGAGGAATTCCTTGTGATATTTTTTCAGAGTGAAATAGGAGGGAAAAAAAGCCAAGGTGGCATCAACTCATGGATAGTGCTGGAGGCAAGATGGTTGATTTGGGCTAAGGAATAGCTATCAAAATGCCTTAGGTGTTGTGTGAGAGAGAGAAAGAAGGAGGGAGGGAGGGAGGAAGGGAGAGAGAGAGAGAGAGAGAGAGAGAGAGAGAGAATCTGAAGGAGGAAGTAAGAATATTTCCTGCCTTGTTACTGAAGGAAGCTCTGCATTAGTAGATACTTACCCTGCTAAAATGACTACATTGAATGTCAGACAATTCAGGCAGAATGGGTACCCAAAAGCATTTGTTACAAGATGCTTGTGCAAAATGGAAAGGAGAGAAAGGAAAAAAGAAGATATGATACACCCTGTTATACATCAAAAATATTTCAATAGCACTCAGCTTCTGAAATCTGCAAGTGGGCATAGGATATTGCTCAGAGGCTACCACAGGAGGACAAATTATGCATTGGGAAGATCGCTTGGAGGTGGGAGATACTTCCAATGTAATCTACCAGATCTCTTGCATGGATTGCCCCTGTGACTATGTAGGACAGATGGGGAGGAAGCTAACCAACAGATTGCAAGAACCCAAGGCAGACAGGGAGACTTGAACTCATGGTAAGTGGTAGTCTCACATTACAATGAATAAGGACATACATTCAATTTTACAAATACTGATTGTTGGATGAGCTGGCATAAAAAGATCCTGGGAAGTGATTGAAGCCTGAGAAATGGGCCTCTCATCAGTCAACAGGGCTGCTGATTTACCACCAGCTTATCAAGAACATAGAAGGTGAGGGCTTGGCAGCACAAGAAAATTACAGCTAACAATTTAATATCCACCCATCAACCCCATAATAAACTACAAAAAGCCACACATAATCAGACACCATATCAATTCCGTACACAGTATAGCTCAAAGCACACACTCTTCTAGAGAGAAGTTCTCTGAGAATAGGCTCCAGCATGAGTCCAAATGCTTGGAAGACAAACCCTCTGGTCCCAGTGACCCATCCAGATTGGATCCTGCAACATTATCCCAGGACACGTATATTCACTGTCATTCGTGAAAATAGCTATAGGTTGAAAAAGCTGGATCAGTGCACTGAGAAAGAGGTATTTTACGAGAAGAGTCCTCCACTCCTCTACTCACAATAGAAGTCCCTAGGCCTCCAGGCTAGAAATTCTGGGCTTGGACAATCTGGAACTGCACCGACTGCGGTCTGATCTAAAGCATAGTACACAAAACTGTCTGCTACAAGGTCTTGCCTTCAATGACTTCTTCAGCTTCAACCGCAATAATACATGGGCAAACAATCGATACAAACTCAAGGTAAAGCGCTCCAAACTAGATTGCAAAAAAATGTAACTTCAGCAACAGAGTGGTCAATGCCTGGAATGCTCTACCCGACTCCGTTGTTACAGCCTCAAACCCTCACAGCTTCAATCTCAAAGTGCCTCATTATGACTAGATGTGCTATATAAATATGCTATATAAATGTGGGAAGCTGTTCATTGTTCAGAATATTATGAATTTGCCTTGTTTATTGTCTCCTTTCTGTCTCCAGTTAATCCAGCTATTGATCCAGGAGACATTCCCCAGAAAAGCAGGCACATGTCAGTTCCAAAAATGCTCTTGACCGGGTTACTAACCAAATCCATTTCCTGGGTTCACATAATACGCTGAATTATGATATTTGCCAAATATGGGTAAATTTGCAGCAGACTTAACCATGCCTTGCAGACAAAGGCACAATCCTGTCAGGGAGCTGAGAAAACCTTCTGTCAAACACAACTGAAGTCAACTTCATCACTGGAAGCCTTCAAGAAGAGACTGGACTGCCATCTGTCAGAAATGGTGTAGGGTCTCCTGCTTGGGCATGGGGGTTGGACTGGATGATCTTCAAGGTCCCTTCCAACTCTGTTAATCTCTTAAACAGACCTCACCCCATTCGTAAGAGGTCCGTAAAGGGGGCATGCATAAGCACACCCAGTGTGCCTACCGTCCCTGCCTTACTGTTCCCATTTATCTGTATTTACTTCCTTTGTTCATCTTTATGTTCATACCTACAGTATACTTGTTATCTTGTACATGTTTGACAAACAAATGAACAAATAAAGAACATATCATCTGCAAATGGGAAAGGGTTTATTTTCAATGACTGCCATTTTATAGAATCGGAGAGTACCCTATTTTTTGGACTATAAGACACACCATGATTTTGAAGAGGTACATTTAAAAAAAAGGTTTTGCACTCTGCAAGCTTTCCAAACCCTCTGCACGCCTCATTTTTTTGAGGAGAAAAAGGGCATGCAGAGCTTTGGGAGGCTTGTAGAGTACTCCTGGGGGCTGGGGGGCAAAAATGGGCAAAAACGGCCCATTCTTTGCTCATTTTTGCCCTCCCCAGCCCCCAGGAGCACTCGGGAAGCCTCCTAAAGGTGATGCACACCCATTTTTGCAAAGGAGATGGGGTTTTGGTAGGCCAAAAATGCTGTATTTAGTGTATAAGAAGCACCCAGATTTTTACCCTCTTTTTGGGGGGGGGGAAGATGCATCTTATACTCTGAAAAATACGGTATGTTGTGATAACATTGTATGCTCAACTGCAAATGGCCGCTTTTTCACTCCCTCCCTTCCCTCCTGTTCCTAGCCCCCAAGGTGGAGAAAGATTCAAAAAACCGATTAGGTAGCTTTGGAAAGCAAGGTAGTTGGCAGAGCTGTGACATATGAATTACAACTGGGCGACCTGGCAAAATTCATTATTTGAAGCAGAGATCCAATTTCACTGGGGCTTTGATAAGTGGAGTCCCTACGTTCATGCCTCAAGGTCAAAAATATGTCCTGGTTGAATAAAGAGAGTCTCATGGGCCACAGAGTTGAATTCCTTAATTTCATCATTTTCTTTTCTCTTTATCTGAGAAAAAAAAGTCTGTAAAAGAAAGTGTCATCCTGTTCTAATAGCGTCCCCCTCCCCTTGATCGAGCTCAGTGTTGTTGACGACAAGAAGCTGAACTGTGAAACATCTGGAGAATTTGTTTTGTTTTTGCCGCGTCCAGAACATCATACATTAAAAAGAGAAAATATGATACTTAAAATGAGTCTAATAATTGAAATAAAGAAGGTGTCAGGTTTTCAAGTAACACCACCAACAGAAGTAAAACTTGGAGGCAGATATTTTCCTCAAAGTTCCATTTTATTAGAGATGTCATATTGACACATCTGGGAAAATCCGAATCTGAAAGTTTCCAGGTTTTCCCCACCCAAAGGAAAGTCAAAGTCCCTTCCCCTGCTCCCACATGTCCATCACATGGTCCCAGTCACGCCTCTCTAGGTGCATTAAATTGAATTGTTGAATTGAGTTGTCCCATGGTGAATTGGCCATGTTGCAGCGAGTCGGCTGTGGTTGAGTTGGTCATGCCAAGTTGGCCGTAGCGAGTTGTCCCATCCTGACAAGTAAAATTAAAAGCGAGAAAGAGAGAGAAAGAGAGAGAGATCAACATCCATACCACTCCAACTTTAGAAAGTCTCAACTCTTTCCCAAATCTTACGTTCTCATAGGTCTCTGTTCTACCAAGAGATTATCTGAGATCAGTGACGTGCGGTGAGGTTTATGGCTGGTGAGGCTGGTGACGTCATCAGGAAGGCGGGGAATGGGACCACGTGTGCTGGAGGCTGAGGCTGCCTCAGCCTCCAGCACACGTGATCCCATTCCCCGCCTTCCTGAGCGTGCTCTGCCGGCTCGTGCTCCGCAGTCCCCAACAGCAGCTGCTTTTCAGTGCTTTTCTGAGCGTCTGGCGTTTAGGACATCCAGCTATCTACCTAAATGCCAGACACACAGAAAAGCACTGAAAAGCACTTTGCCTCCAAGCCACTTCATCTTGATGACGTCACCGCAGCTGCTGGGTGCGGCCGGCCGGATGTAGCCAGAGCGATGCCGAGGCGGTCCGGGCGGACGAAAGAGCGAGCGAGGGAGCGATGGAGGATCAGGCAGCCTGATCCTCGGTCGCTCACATGCCGGACTGCCTCGGCGCCACTCTGGCTACCTCCGTCCATCCACGCCCGGGAGCTGCGGAGGCAGAAATGTTGTCGGCGCTCCCGGATGACGAATCCACGAAAGTGACTGGGGAATGACGAGAACCTTCCTGCCTCTGCTGGACTTTGCACGCTCCTCGCGACTGCCATATACGTCCAGAAGTGGCTTTTGTGGCTAGTGGGGTTTGGGCTTCCAGCCCAACAGCCCCTGCCACTTCTGGATGTCTAGTGCAGTCGTGAGGAGCGCGCAAAGTACAGCGGAGGCAGGAAGGTTATTGGCGCTTCCGAGAACCCTCCTGCCTCTGCCGGTTGCCCAGCTGGCACCGCCCCGTGTGCGCACCTCCTCCTCCTCCTCCTCCTCCCTCCTCTTCCTCTTCACTCCCCAAAGGCTCTTCTCCTTACTGGAGCTTAGCGGGAGCCGTGTAAAAGGGATGGGAGGAAACATATATTATTATTATATATTATTATTTCATGATGAGAGGTGAGGCTCTGCCTCCCCTGCCTCCCCTGACCGCACATCCCTTTCTGAGATATTATCTTCAAAACAAGAGCTGTGATATTTGCCAAGCCTGATTTTTTACCCAGGGAAGCCTGTTTGAACACCAGTTATTATGTTAGCAAATGAAGTTTACAGAATAACAGAGTTGGAAAGACCTTGGAGGTTTTTTAAATCTTCTAGACCAACCCACTGTTCAAGCAGGAGAACCTGTACCATTTCAGACAAATTGCTGTTCAGTCTCTTCTTAAAAGCTTCCAGTGATGAAGCATCCACAACTTCTGAAAGCAAACTGTTCCACTGGTTAATTGTCCTCACTGTCAGTATTTTTCCCCCTTAGTTCTAGGTTGCTCCTCTCCTTGACAATCCATTGTTGCATGTCCAACAGCATTCATTGTTTCTTATCCTCCCTTCAGGTGCTTTGGAAAATAGTCTGATCACCTCTTCTTTGTGGCATTGTTCTTTTTTTTGCTGCAGGACTGTTATTAAAAAAATATTGCTCAACTTGACCACTTAATGTCATTAACTATGTCTGATATGAATTTCTTTTGCTTGTTTCATTGTAGTTTAAATCCACAATAACACTGGTGATCAGTTTTCATGTTGCAAATGCAACAGTGGCATATGATGGGTCGTTGCATAACCAGCCAGATGTTCAGAGCAAATTTGGCATTTTTATCCACCTTTCGAGTCCTTCTCATGGACCTGGGATATGCACATGTTGATGCTTGATGGTGTTATAGATGTTGTTACAAGTGTCAGGGCTCCAAGTAATAACTCCACAGAAAGTAGATCTCCGAGGCAGACAAGTTCCTCAAAAACAATTTTATGGGAGGTATCGTATTGGTGCAAGCTGGTGAAAACTGACTTTGAAAGTTCCCACGGTTTTCACCTGATTAAAAAGTGAAAGCTCTTCCTTTCCCCAAACATTGTCCAATCAAAGGGCTGGCTGGTTGCCTCGATAGTGTGCTCCTCCTCTCTCCATTCACCTGTTGGAATGTCCTTTGTTCCCACAGGAAACTATTTTCTTTTGCCTATGAATTCCTCTCTATAGTAACTATGTTCCCCCTCCCTATCCCTTCTTCGCACTGTGGCAACCCTAAAGCCTCCAAAATGGCCCCAGCCAGGTTCACTTCAGAGTTGACAACAAGAGGCAAGTAAGTGGTCCCCAGTTTCTTGGGCACCAGTGGCCAATTCCGTGAAGACAGGTTTTTCCACAGACGGGAGGGGGGGGTGTTTTCACATGCTGCCTGCATCTCATGGATGGGGCTTCACTTGTTTGCATGGTCCAGTTGCTGGCATGCTGCAGCCCAGTGCTGGTCCATGAACCAGTGATTGGGGACCCCTTGTTCTGACTTAGGCTTCATAAAATCATGAAACAGAATCCTTGCTCTAAAACCCCCCTTTTTATTTGACTAATGTAAATTTCTAGCATTCACATACAGAAAAGTCCCGGCAATAAGCCTTTCAAGGGTGAATTGCAAGAACAGACCTTATCAGTCCTTGGATAGTTGCCAAGCTGATAGCTTGCAGGTGCAATGCTGTAGAATGAAATTCTTGGCAAGGAGTCTCTTTGAGGCACAACTCAAATAAGTAAATCTTCACACTAATAAATGAACTAATTGTCTCCTGCAAACACCATTCCCCTTTTGCTCCCATTTATTCCCTCTGGGAGGGGCCATTCAGTGTTCACTTGTGCTTTTACTCCTGAGTTGACCCCTATTCTTTAATTGATTCCTTCTCCTGACAGCTCTGTGCATGCATGCATCGGGAACAGGCTCCAGCTGTTCCTCTGCCTCACTGATGTCTGACTCCAAAGGCAGCTGATAACTGTCAGACGGCCCTGCCCCCCCTTGCCTCCAACACAGAGCCCTCATCAGAGCCTTCCCCAGACTCCAGGACTGGCCCATATTCCTCCCCAACCTCCTCACTGTCCAAGTCTGCCACCAACTCCACTGGCCACTGGCAGGCCATGACACCCCTGACGTAAGCTGTCCTAAGTAAAACTATTTTTTGCAATTGACCAATGGATTATTATTATCAAATTTGCTGCCTATCTTGCAGTTTGAAGCAACTCTGAGTAACTGCATCTATTTCTCCAAAAAAACTTGAACCTAGTTTGTATTTCTCTTGGTAATTCCCAGATTCAGGAACCTGGAACTAGAGAGAGAGGAACATTTCCGAAGAATGCATTTTATATATATTTCAGGAATCCATCTGTTGATGAACTCTCCTCCTGAAATCCATGAAATGCTTGGACGAAACGAAAGAAAACAGCTATGTTTTTGTTTAGGCAACATATTCCCTTCCTATTTGGAAGGACAGCAACACCAACTGTCAGCTGCATGAATAATGGGACACCCTTATTTTTTGCACCAACTAACATCTGAGAAGTTCTGTAGAAGCCACCCAAACAGCATTAGAATTCACTGCAAAAATAAGCATCTTGTGATCCTTTCCAGAGAAATGGAAAATATGCATTGGGGAGATGAATGGAAAATATGCATTGGGGAGATGAACTGATATGACTGCTTCCTTTACAGAAACGGTGAGAGAAGTGATATCGTGAAGAATCTCATGGACTTTGAGGAAGAGACTCCAGCAGAACCTGTGGAATGTCAATGTCAGGAGACACAAAGCCAAGAATCACCTAAGGCTAATCAAAGATAGTGTTCAGACTTAGGCTTCCCCAGCAGCACGAAGCCGAGTCCTTGTCCCAATAAACACCTTTTATTTAATTGACAGTGAATTCCTCTCCAGCAAAGTCTTTCCTCTCCCACAGTCTTTCAAGATAGTTCACAATTACCAACCTTTATCAGGCTTGGAGAGTGGCCAGCTGATATCTTTCAGACGTTGCAATACTTGGCAAGAATGCAGGAATGAACTAATTGTCTCCTGCAAACTCTGCTCCCCTTTTGCTCCTCTTTTATTCCCTATGAGAGGGGACATTCACCATCCACCTGTGGCCTTACTCCCAAGTTAACTCTTGTTTCTTAGTGCTTCCCTTCATCTGGCAACTCTGTGCATGCGCACACTGGGAACAGGCTCCAGCTGTTCGTCTCCCTCACTGATGTCTGACTCCAAATGCAGCTGGTAACTGCCATACGGCCCTATCTCTGCCTCTGATGCAGAGCCCTCATCAGAGCCTTCCTCAGACTCCAGGACTGGCCCATGTGCCTCCCCAACCTCTTCACTGTCCGAATCTGCTGTCAGCTCTGCTGGCCGCTTGCGGGCCACAACAGATAGGAACAGCTAGAACAATCAGGATATTTTTATGCTGTCAGGCTCCAAGCCCTTGTAGGGACACTGTACTGTAAAGTAAACTGTAAAGTGAAGAACTAGATTGCTGATAGGTAATCTATGTAGGCATGTGCCTGTATGTATCTAAATGGCTTCCAGTTCTAGAAGTTCATCATCCAGGATGATGTGTTGCCATTTGACCAGACAATCCTTCATAATATGTTTTGCTCTGATAATCTGCTGGGCAAGTATATTTAGTGTTTTCTTGCCAATAATAATCCAGAAATTATTTTGTCTGAATATATAAATAAATAAATAAATAAATAAATAAATAAATAAATAAATAAGTGTAGGCATTTTCTGGTCATCTGCGATTCAAGTATTTCATGATATGTGAAAAGTCATCTAGGTGCTTAAAGCCACCAAAATGTAGAAGAAACCAACATTTTTCATGCTGTCTTAACTTAATCGAGGAACAATCGAGCAGACTTGCAGTCAGAAAAACTAAACCCGTAAAAAATGATCAAGGAGTAAAAGAAATGACATGAGGATTGAGCTTTCTCCTGCCCAGCTCAGAAAAGCTCTTAGCTCTTTTAAAGTTCCTAGAACTTTTTGCCAGCTAAGAGAGCTAGGCAAAGAGAGCAGTAGCAAAGCTATGACAGAAAAACAAATAATTCTCCGGTTATTCCCTTAAACCACACTGGAAGCGTCAAGTGCTGATGTACTTCCTAAAGTGGGTGTTCAATTTTAAATACTGATATATTGTTTTTAAAGGATAATTTGTGAAACCATCCAGACAGATGCCTAGATTCTGGTGAGCTGGGAAGATGAATTTTCATGCAAATCTGGAAAATGCATGTGGAAATCAAGGCAACCAGAAAGTGGCTTTGAGATGAAGGATATGTGTGAACTGTTGTTTGGAAGATAGACTAATAGGGCTGGTAGGGACCTTGGAGGTCTTCTAGTCCAAGGGTGACCAATCATTCGGACCTCAGGGACCACTAAATTCATAATTTTAAATCCTGCAGACCACTAATATGATCTGCCTAATGACCAGCTGGGCGGGTGTGGCTAGGCGGTCATGTGACTGGGTAGGAGTGGCCACCTTGATGTTACTCATGGCAAGGGGACCTCGCTGGCCTCTACTTGCCCCTCCCCTCCCAGCCACACCTCATCTGCCCACCAGGCTCCTTAGGGCCCCAAAAGGAAGCAGTTGTTGGAGCTAAGCAGCCACCTTGAGAAAGAGTTGGCAAAACAGCTGGCTCAATTCAAATTGGATCTGACCGAGAAGGAGGCTCAGCAGAAGCACCTCACTGAGGATTACAAGCATAGGCTTTCCAAGCAGAGGGAAGACTTGCAAGAATGCAAGGCCAGTATAGGTGCCTGGAGGCTCAGTGGGCTAAGATGATCAGCCAGTTCCAGGCCATGATGCCGTACCACAGGAACAAGGCCCTCCGGCTCTTCGCCACCAGGGGCGCTTCCCTCCAGCCTTTGCGCAAAGCCCCACACCAGAAGACTGAAGCAGACCCCAAGTCGGAATTTCTACCCACCTCTGACCCACACAAAAAGACCCCGAAGGAGGAGACTCTCTGCAGCAGCACAAACATTCATTGCATGTATCTGGCCCAGGGGTTATAGTTTGTAGATCCCTGATTTAGTGCAATATAAAAAACGCAAATAATTTTTCTGCGGACCACCAAAATTTCCTCACGGACCACCAGTTGGTGACCGTTGTTCTAGTCCAACCCTCTGCTCAAGGCAGGAGCCTTATACCACCCCAATCGAATCATGGTCCAGTCTATTTTGGGAAAAACTTCAGTGATGGGGCACGCACAACCTGAGGAGGCAAGCTATTTGACTGATTAATTGTTCTCACTGTCAGAAAATTTCTTCTTACTTCTAAGTTGGATCTGTCTTAAAAAGCTTCCACCCATTTCTTCTTGTTTTGCCCTCTGGTGCCCTGGAGAATAAGTCCAATCCCCTCTTTTTGTGACAGCTGCTCAAGTCCTAGAAGACAATTATCATGCACCCAGCTAAGATACGTTTGAATATATGCGAACAATTGTTTGGAAGATACTTTTTGGAAGATTCTTTTTTCAGTCCTTGGGAGCAAGAAATATATAGTAATTTATATGTTGTTGTTGTTGTTAGTTCTGAAGTAGTATCCGACCCACCGTGACCCCATGGATAATGTTCCTCCAGGCCCTCCTGTCCTCTACCATCCTCCAGAGTCCATTTAAGTTCACGTAATGCTTCGGTGACTCCATCCAGCTACCTCATTCTCTGTTGTCCCTTTCTTCTTTTGCCCTCAATCGTTCCCAGCATTGGGCTCTTCTCCAGTGAGTCCTTCCTTTTCATTAGGTGGCCAAAGTCTTTGAGCTTCATCTTCAGGATTTGGCCTTTTAAAGAGCAGTCAGGGTTGATCTCCTCTAGGACTCACTGGTTTGATTGCCTTCTCCAGCACCATAGTTCAAAGGCCTCAATTCTATATATATATATATCAGCCTATATATATATCTGTATATCTGTATATCTGTATATCTGTATATCTGTATATCTGTATATCTGTATATCTGTATATCTGTATATCTGTATATCTGTATATCTGTATATCTGTATATCTGTATATCTGTATATCTGTATATCTGTATATCTGTATATCTGTATATCTGTATATCTGTATATCTGTATATCTGTATATCTCTCTGCCTCTGCCTCTGCCTCTGCCTCTGTCTCTATACCTACCTACCTACCTACCTACCTACCTACATACATACCTACATACCTACCTACCTATTCACTTCCTTTCTGGAAATGTGCCCCCAGGAAAATAGCTTGCGAGCTCTCGTTTCGGGAGGTAAGCCTGCTCACTTGCCATAAAACTTCCACAATAAACTGAGTGGGATTGGCTTTCAATTATATAAGCATCACCAGCCAAGTTGGCTTGCAGATAAATTATGTGTACTGAATAGCTGAATGCATGGCTGCATGAACAGTGTCTGTGCATTAATAAAGCCAATTGCAAATCCAAAACAAATCGGAGGCAGAAAAATTGAAGCAAAACCCCCAGCTCGGTATGAAGTAAAGACCGTTGCATTTTCGGCTAAAGAGGATTATTGCTTTTTCTCCATGTTACCCTCTAGTTGTGTTGATATAATGACTCTCCACCCACCTTTCCTTTCTTTTTGCTTTATCAGTTCTTTGCTGTCACAGAGCTTATCACAAGAAGAGAGAGGACTATAAAATGTCTCTGGCTTTAATGCAAATATCAAGTCTTCCCTTGTTCAGATTAAATGTCCTGGATCTGAAGCAAGTTTGAAAATATGATCGGGTTTCTTTCTTTCTTTCTTTCTTTCTTTCTTTCTTTCTTTCTTTCTTTCTTTCTTTCTTTCTTTCTTTCTTTCTTTCTTTCTTTCTTTCTTTCTTTTTTGCCTGGAGAGATCAATCAAGAAGGAAAGAGTAGCAGCAAATGACTCTAAAAAGTCATGCAAACAGTGAGGAATGAAATATACATCACTCCACCAGATCTTCTTGACTTACATGTATGTTGCGTCAATACTAGAATAACAGAGTTGGAAAGGACTTTGGAAGTCCTTCCGGTGGGGTGCTTGTAGGGTGCTTGGAACTCTAACATAAGTTCCATTAGTACGTTCCATTAAAATAAGGAGTATCCCCAGGTAGTGGTGGGTTGTTCTTACTGTCGCTACCAGTACGCTGATCTCGGTCTGTTTGTACACACCACTGATGTGCGCTGTGCATGCGCCTGACATGTGATGTGCACGCATGTGCAATCCACCACCCCTGGGACAATCAGCTGCTTGTTGGGGCTTGTGCAGGCACCGCATGCTGTGTATGTGTGCCTTTTGGCATAAATACAGCTATAGAGCGCAGGCGGGCCGGTGGGCCAAACGAGCCACCCTACTGGAATGCTCTCAGCTGCTCCAGGCCATTACTGATATGGCCGTACTGGGCTGTACCCGCAGCAACCTACCACTGTCCCCAGACAACTATAGGTCAATTACCTGTCTACCAATAACTTTCAAATTGCTAATGGTGTGGTAGCTCGTATGAATAGAATAGAATAACAGAGTTGTAACAAACTAGTAGGATAATTAGCTTCCCTCCTAGGACAGTCATAAGGATACTTACTGTATATGGACTTGAAGCAATCCTTGCTGGGTTCCTAGCTTTCTAATAGTGAGGAAGTCCTACATAAACAGTCTCTTCAGAGGAATTTTTACAATACCAATAGAAGAGAATATTTGTACCCCAGGATTGAACTGTGGGGTGCTCGGTGATCTTCTGAGTTTGGTGGCTTTCTTGTAGACATTTCATTACCCAACTAAGTAACATTATCAGTATACTCTGTTACCTAGCTGGGTAATGAAACCTCTGCAAGAAAAAACCCAGAGAGCACCAAGTTCCCCATAATTCTTATAATGCGGTTTTCCATCAGGAACAAGCAGATTGATCCAAACAAAATAGTTCTTCCCCCCCTCAACATTTTATTAAATTATAGAATAAAATGCAAAAATACAAAAGCAAATAGGAAGATGCAGTGAGGAGGAGAAGGGGAGAGAAGAGTGAGGAGGGGAGGAAGGGGAAAAAAGCATTGACTTCCGACTCTCTCTGTTGCAATAGAACAGGGGTGTCAAACTTGATTTCATTGAGGGCCACATCATGGTTGTGTTTGACCTCAGAGGGGCCAGGGGCTGAGGCAGGGCCAGGGTGGGTGTGGCCAGCTTGACGTCACTCATGTCAGGGGTGCCTCTGGTGGCTTGAGTGCTCTGCCACAGAAAACTGGCTCCCAATCTCCATTTTTGGCTGGGATGGCCTCCTACAGCCCTCTGCCAGCAAAAACAGAGCTCAGGAGGGCCATCTTCCCGAGCTTTTTTTCACTGGTAGAAGGTTGCAGGAGGCCGTCCCAGCCGAAAACAGAAATCAGGAGCCTGTTTTCCCTGGCAGAGGCACTACGGGCCTGTCCTTCACTGTTTCCAGAGCGGCCCCGTGGCCAGATTTAAGCACCCTGTGGGCCAGATCTGGCCCACAAGCTTTGACTTTGACACCCCAGCAGTGGAATAAAGCTTTAACATCGACCCTCACCCTTTAACTTTTCCATAATAATATAAACTAGCCATTTCTATTACGGCACATCAATCTAATCAGTAAAACCCAAAAATCAAAGTTTCATTTTTTTCCCACCTCAAGCACAAAGTCCAGAAGCGGTTTCCATGTAGTAACAAAAGGACTTGTGTTCTTTTCTTTGAGCAGAATGGTCAATGTAGCCATCTCTGCCAACTCCATCAGCTTTTGTAGCCATTCGTCCATGGTGGGGACCAAAATCCCCTTCCATTTTTGTTGCCGTCAACATATCAAAGTTCCAATTTTTTGAGGGGGGGGGGAGTCTTTTTCCATGAAACCCCAAGGAAAGTTTTTGGTTTCATCTTGATCTTTGTTCGAAGAATTTTCTGTGTTAAAATATGAATCTCACTCCAACATTTCTTTGCTTTGTCACATGCTCACCTTAACGAATTGTTGGGGGCAATAGGCTGACTCTGTAAACCGCTTAGAGAGGGCTGTAAAACACTGTAAAAATGTAAAGGTTCCTTCACACATGTGTGCTAGTCATTCCCGACTCTAGGGGGCGGTGCTCATCTCTGTTTCAAAGCTGAAGAGCCAGCGCTGTCTGAAGACATCTCCGTGGTCATGTGGCCGGCATGACTAAATTCTGAAGGCGCACGGAACGCTGTTACCTTCCCACCAAAGGTTGTTCCTATTTTTCTACTTGCATTTTTACATGCTTTCAAACTGCTAGGTTGGCAGAAGCTGAGACAAGTAACGGGAGCTCACTCCATTATCCCGCACTAGGGATTCAACCCTCTGAACTGCCGACCTTTCTGATTGACAAGCTCAGCGTTTTAGCCACTGAGAATCTAATTGCTATTGCTAAGTTGAGCCAACTTGTGGGAGATCATTCAGCTAGTATGGAGCTAAATGCCTTTGGACGTTTGGACGTGATGTTCAAAGCAGTCAGCATGCAAGGTGTTAACTTCCCCAGCCATGCAAATCTCAACAATGAGAAATCGCTTCCATGCTTCTTTCCTAATGTGGTTTCGTGGCACCTGAAATTACATTGCAGAAATACTATTCTGAACTCCTGCTTCCCTATGGAAAGCTTAGGTCAGGCCAAAGTAGCCTGGAGGGATACATTTGGCTGATTAAATCTGATATATTCCAAGTATCTAGCCTTGCTTTTAGCTTTTGCCTAGTCCATTTATTCTACCCATGCTAAATTTGTAATCAAACTCAGCACCCACCTATTAGAATGATTACTGCTTTATACTATGTGATGTGCAATGCACAGGCTCAGCTGTTTTCAGCATATAAAATATATGGAGTAAAATGTTCACGTTGTTTTCTGTTCCATTTAATTATAATCAGTGGTGGGATTCAGCCAGTTTGCACTTATTCGGGAGAACCGGTTGTTAACTTTCTAAGCAGTTTGGAGAATCGGTTATTGGAAGAAATCTCATTTTGTTTTTGTTTTTTTGCATTTTATGTAAGGAAGACAGGAAGGAAACATTCTGGTGTTGTTTCTAGCCTAATCTTTATTGCCTTGCTTACAGAAACTGCCTCTCCAGTTAACCCTTATTACATTGTAACAACTAAGGCGAAGCTCCCATTGACGTGAGTGACGTTGAGTTGGCCATCCCCCCCGAGTCACATGACCACCAAGCCCCACCTACCCAGCTGGTCATTAGGGCAGGTTGTTAAATTATTTGAGTCCCACGACTGATTATAATCTTCTACAGCTTCAACAACCAGGATTTCTGTTCTCAAAGAATCACTTTTAGGGGAACTATTGATGAACCTTTTCAAATGAGCTCTATACCACCTTGGAGATAATTAAACATTCTGGTTTTCTGATCCAGATGGTTCTTCCTAATGAGGGCTCATCACTCTATCTCCAAAGTCATCTGGAAACCAGCCGCATTAAAATGACTCATATCAGGGGTGGGATTCAACCAGTTCGGACTGGTTCGGGTGAACCTGTAGCTCTGTCGATCAGCTGGGAGTGAACCGGTTCACTTCAATGATCAAGTGGGTCTGCCCGCCTGCCCCTGCGCTTCACTGACCCATATCCTCTCAGTTGATTCATGTGGCAGAGTGGATTGCTGCGGCTCAGCTATGTTACTCCCCAGCAGTAACATGGAAGGTAAGTTTTCTTAAAACTGTGCATGCACGCGAATCACAAGCAATCACCAAACCAGTTGTTAAACCAGCAGCATCCCATCACTGCTCATACACATTGGCACTAGCATATAAAAATAAGAGCAAACCCCACTCCCTTCTAGCACTGATGATGTTACCCACTGTGGTAATGAAACATTTGTAAGAAAACAATCAGACTCAGAGAGCAACAATGATTCCACAGTCCTCTTCCTTCTCCTCCTCAGCTCCATTCCTTTCTAGTACTGATGATGTTACCTAGTTGGGTAATGAAATGTCTGCAAGAAAACCACCAAGCTCAGAGAGCACCAAGGACCCCATAGTTAAACTCTGAGCTATAAATTTCACTGTGAGTTGAGGGTGGAGTGCACTGAGGGAGCTCTACCAATCTCATTGTATATACGTTGTGCACTGACAAATAATTATTATTATCTTCTTTAGATATGATCATACTTAAAGTCATAATTACTTGCCATGGTGGGATTAAAAAATGTTTACTACTGGTTCTGTGGGCGTGGTTAGCTGAGCATGGAGTGGCTTGGTGGGTGTGGCTTGGTGGACATGGAAGGGGAAGGATACTGTAAAAATCTCCATTCCCTCTGCACTCCAGGGGAAGGTTACTGCAAAATCCCCATTCCCTCCCAATCAGCTGGGACTCAGGAGGCAGAGAATAGATGGGGATGGGGCCAGTCAAAGGTGGTATTTACTGGTTCTCCGAACTACTCAAACTTTCTGCTATCAGTTCTCCACCAACTGGTCAGAACCTGCTGAATACCACCTCTGGTTACTTGGCATGATTCATACTTAGAAGAGGACTGTCGTTTAAGATGATGAACTTAGCTTGAAGGATTGTCTACTCCAAGTCCAGGTTAAAGATAAATAAGGTTTGTTAAAGGTAATGTCAGGGTTCCAAATAGCATCCAAAATTAAATCAAAAGTTCAAATTTATTAAGAGAGCCATGTTGGCACACCTGGGAAAACCCGAATCTGAAGGCTTCCCAGTTTTCTCACCCAGTTGAAAGTTCAAAATCTTGCCTCCACACCCATAAATCCATCACATGGTCCAATCTTCCACTGCCATGCTGGCAGTTCCACCCTCCAATTCTGGTCAGGTGCCGGGGTGCAGAGACAAAGAATGACCCTGACTTTCTAGAAAGAATTGTGTTATGGCTACATATCACACAACTCCATACAATCCCCCCTCCCATTTTCCTACAATAGAAAATGCATAGAATAATAGAAAGTGTGACAGGCCAAAGATCCAAAAGAAAGGATGGCTTGCGGTCCTGATAGGTAATAATGTTATAAAATGTTTGAACAGAGATCAACCATATTCACTATGGATTTTTTCCCCCCACTGAAGTGGAGTGAACCACCAAAATGGAAACAAAATGGATAAATGGCAGCAAAAAATCCTGATGGCATCCATAATTTATCCTTAAAAAATAATTCAAAAGAATTATTTTGCCAATATGCACCCTGATCAAGATCCTTTATACAAAGCTTATCTTGGATTTTTTTTTTTTTAAAAAAAATCATTTATAACAGGAGGTGTTTTTCAAAATATTAGCCTGGGGACTGCTGTATTAAGTATATAGAGTTGTTGTTTTTTTTAAAGAGTTGTACTGTATATAAATGTTTGCAGATAAAAAATTGCTGTTAGTGACAAATGTTGATTTTTCCATGGCTTTTAAAGTTTAACACGGAAACGAATAATATATCAATCCTTGCAATTTTGACATAGACTGGATTATGAATGAAGTCCTTGTTTCTAAACCATTGTCTCTGTTCCTGTTAAAAATGGATTGTATTGCAGTCATTATTTTTAAACATGCATCTATACATATTGATCATGTCCGTCCATCGTGTTCGAAGAGGACTTTGACATCTAATGGGTTGTAGGCTGTTCACAATGTATCCGCAGGTGGCTGGTAAGGCCTATACAGGCATGAAATATTCTGCCACATACCATGCAGACATGTGTAGGCACCACTGTTGCAGCATTTGCAGTTCTTTCTTCTCTTGTGCTGTGGTTGTACTTCTGTCCTCAGATGTCTGGCATCCTTGGTGGATCAACGTGCACCATGTCGATCGATCTCGTGCCAGGGTTTTCCAGGAGGTGGTGTCAATTTCTAGGGACTTGAAGGAGGCTTTCAAAATGTCTTTGTAATGCTTCCTTTGTCCCCCATGCGATCGCTGTCCTTGAGACAGCTCAACATATGGAGCTGTTTAGGGATGCAGTGGTCTAGCATCCTTGCAACATGACCTGTCCGGAGGGTCTGGGCTTTCAACAGTAGGGTGTGAACTGATGGCAGGCCTGCTCTGGAGAGGTCTTCTGTGCCTGGCACCTTCTCTTGCCACAGGATCCTCAGTATTCTATTTTTAAACATGCATCTATATATATATTAAGCTTGACTGAATTGCGCAATTGACTGTCTCCAAGCAAAAAAAACAAAACAAAAACAAACCCCAAACTTCAATATGCCTTCATCAAAGTGAGGCCAATCTACCTTGATCAGTCACTTGGCTTTAAAAAAATGGGGTGGTTATTTTTCGTGTTCAACATTTACTTTTGAAAAGTGTAGCAAAGTGCCATTGCTACTGGTTAAAAGAAGGGGTGAGCAGATTCTGCAGTAGAGTCACTTCAAAGAGATAATTCACTGAAATATTTTTCTAAGATCCACAAAGATAAAAATCAGCTGATGCCTCCTCCCCATCTCACAATGCATTTTTTTTCTTTTACAGGGAAAATGTACAACTATCTTTTCTCCAGTATGATTTTGCAAAAAAATAAAATAAAATAATGATCCTCTTTTATCACAAGCCCAATCAATTCTCTCCCTCTTGAGTCTCACAAAGGCAAACACGTAAACTGTATGTTGGAAAGAGATAGATTGGTTCTTACCTGCCAACATTTGGTGAAAATCCCAAACAAGTTTTAATAAGTTTTCACACATCCCCATGAATATGGGGGAGGCCTCATTGTCATCATCTAGATTAAAAACTCCCTTGGCTCTGCCTGGAAGAGGTGAAAATAACATTGGGGAAACATTGGGAGAGATGGAAGGGGAAAGCCTACAGGAAATTGAAAGGCTATCAGGTTCTCTCATAGAGGTGGAATAAAACTTGCGGAGTTGGAATGATGACTCCTATTTTATGAGTTCCAAAGGAACAGCAACAAATAGAATAGAATAGGATAGAATAGGATAGAATAGGATAGAATAGGATAGAATAGGATAGAATAGGATAGGATAGAATAGAAAGGGAATAGGGAATATGGAATAAGAATAGAATATGGAATAAGAATAGAATAGAATAGGGAATAAGAATAGAATAGAATATGGATTAGAAATAGAATAGAATTCTTTATTGTGATTGGACACACAAGGAATTTGTCTTTGGTGCATATCCTCTCAGTGTACATAAAGAAAAAAATACAGTCATCAAAAATCATAAGATACAACACTTAGTGATAGTCATAGGTTACTAATAAGCAATCAAATCGTACTAAGAAACTAATAAAAACAATGTAAATTGAAAAATACAAGCAACATGGTTATAGTCATAAGTGGATAGGTACTAGGAAGGGTGAGAAGAAGAATAGTAATCCAGTCTTAGTAGATAATTTGATTGTGTTGTGGGAATTAGTTGCTAAGCAGAGTGATGGCATTCAGGAAAAAAAACTGTCCTTGTGTCTAGTTGTTCTGGTGTGCAGTGCCCTAGAGCATCATTTTGTTATCTAGCAATGTTCCAATATCTAAAGGTCTACCACTAAGAAGAAGAAGAGGTCAATCTTTTCTCCAAAGCACTAGAAGGTTGGACAAGAAGCAAAAGATGGAAACTAATCAAGGAAAGAAGCAACTTAGAAGTGAAGAGAAATTTCCTGAGAGTGAAAACAATTAACCAGTGGACTGACTTGCCTCCAGAAGTTGTGTGGGTGCTCCATCACTGGAGGTTTTTAAGAAGAGATTGGACAACCATTGGCATGGAATGGTATAGAGCAGTGATGGCGAACCTTTTTTGGCTTAAATGCCATACG
Organism: Natrix helvetica; assembly: GCF_964273705.1. NCBI lineage: Eukaryota > Metazoa > Chordata > Lepidosauria > Squamata > Natricidae > Natrix > Natrix helvetica. The sequence continues at coordinate 91,967,250 of NC_138551.1, forward strand.
GGGGAGGGGGAGCGCAGGAGGGTCATGTGCTGGTGTGCCGCACCCATAATGCAATGAGCGACACCCCCCCCCATTTTTGCATGCTTTTTTCATCCTCCCCAGGCGAAAACAGCCTCCCTCGTGCCCCTCCGGAGGCTTCAGGGCCCTCCGGAAGCTTCAGGGACCTTCAGGAGGCTTCCCTGAAGCCTCCAGAGAGCAAAAAAAGACCCTACGAGCAAACCGGAAGTCACTTCCGGTTTGCTTGTAGGGTCAGTTTAAGCCCTCCGGAGGCTTCAGGAACCTTCAGGAGCTTCCCTGAAGCCTCGGGAGGACTAAAAACGCCCGTACAAGTTCCCAAACTTCCGGTTTGCCCATAGGGCCGATTTTTGCACTCCAGAGGCTTTAGGGAAGCTCCTGAAGCCTCTGGAGGGCCTCGGGGGTGGGGTGGGGGGCTGGAGGCTCTTTTCGCCCTCCCCAGGCTCCTATAAAGCCTCTGGAGCCTGGGGAGGGTGAAAAATGGCTGTTAAAAAAGCTGAACTCAGCTTCCCAGCACGTGCATGCCTCGCGTGCCCTGACAAATGGCTCCGCATGCCACAAGTTCCCCATCCCAGGTATAGGGTCTCCTGCTTGAGCAGTAGGTTGAACTAGAAGACCTCCAAGTCCCTTCCAACTCCGTTATTCTTCTATCACCTATAAGATTAATTCTGGCCAGCCGCTAAGAAAGCAGAAAGAATTCACAAGGCAGGTGAGATTAATTCAGACTTAAGTAGAACTTTGGCTTACTGGACTTGCGATGGGTTGTGCTGGCTCAGGTTGATGGAGTGTGGAGTCCATGACTTTGGGAAGTTGTGAGGTTGAGCAAAACTACTTGACGCTGATGAACAGTGGCCACCCAATGTCTCTTTTTTGGGCTCTTTCGATTCTGATTCTGATTCTGATACTTTCCCAGCCCAAATTGGAAATCGATAGTACATTAAGCTTGAAAACTTTTGCTTGAAATGCACGTGTTGTGTTATTGTGCTAAAGCTCTGGTCCAGAGATAAATCCTAGGGAGCGAAATAAATAAATAAATGAAATATGGGGTGAATGTGACCCAATACGGAGACTGATATTCTGCTTGCAGAAAAAGTAGTTACATTCCAAAGATAGATTATAATATTTTACTTGGCCAAATGGTGATTAGACACACAAGCAATCTGTCTTTGGTGCCGAAACCTTCAATGTACATGGAAAGCCACAGAACAATGATCATAATAATGGTACCAATAAGAGGGGGCAGTAGAGAAGATGAGAAGGATAATAGCAATAGCACTTAGCAATGACACTTAGACATACACTGCTTCATAGTGCTTTACAGCCCTCTCTAAGCTTACTCTTAAGTAGTAAGTAATACTACTACTAGCACAGCCGAACAACACGGGTGAATGTACTTGGCCATAAAACAATACAGTGGGGATTAGGTGTTCAGCAGAGTGATGGCTTTGAAAAAAAAGGAAGAAAACATAACATGGTCATTCTTTCAAAAATACCTAGATTTAAGGGCTTCAGGTGGGATAAAGGGTGGAAGAAGGAAGGGTAAAATGGAAGAAGGAAGGATTTGGGGTTTTGGTTGAATACAAAGTATGGAAAAGAAGGTAGGATAAAAAGATAACGGTTCCCCTCACACATATGTGCTAGTCGTTCCCGACTCTAGGGGGCAGTGCTCATCTCCGTTTCAAAGCCGAAGAGCCAGCGCTGTCCAAAGACATCTCTGTGGTCATGTGGCCGGCATGACTAAACGCCGAAGGCGCACGGAGCACTGTTATCTTCCCACCAAAGGTGGTCCCGATTTTCCTACTTGCATTTTTACATGCTTTCAAACTGCTAGGTTGGCAGAAGCTGGGACAAGTAACAGCAACTCACTCCGTTATGCGGCGCTAGGGATTTGAACAGCTGAACTGCTGACCTTTCTGATTGACAAGCTCAACATCTTAGCCACCTAATGTCTCTGTTTGGACTCTCTCCAGCCCAGTATAGAAATTGATAGGGTAAAAGTGGGATAAAAGTGGAAGAAGGGACAGTAAAACAGAAGAAGGAAGCATATTAGGTTTTGGTGAAATGCAAAGTATGGAAAGGAAGGTAGGATAAAAGCAATGATAGGCCATGTTCGTTACAACATTAATGGATCTCTTATTAGAAACTACTTTGTTTTTAACATTTAAAGACTTAAGAAAATGGGAATTTCTTTCCAGGTTTGCGGCAAAGATACCATGCTAAGTGCCTCTATGAGGGCTTCAGCCAAGTGGACCATTTATATTTTAATAAACTATTTGTTGCATGTTAAGTACCCCAGCCTGTAAATAAAGCACCCATTGAAGTCTAATTATCTTAAAAGGTACATCTAGCTCTTTGTGTAATTAGCTGCACATTACATATTCAAATCAATGCATTTTCTAATGTTAACTCAAACTAGAGAGGGGCATTTTATTTATCAATTAAATATCACTGCTCTGTCAAATTAACAAGATATCAATTAAAGTGTGAAAGAGCTCTTCATATCTTGGGCAATATCTAATAATTGACATTTAGGCAAGAGCCTTTCATTGTCAATATAGCTGATCCGTATAGTGGTGTGGGTTTTTTTTTTTTTTTTTTTTTTTGAAGGGCAATGTAATTTATTTTCCTGTGGCTAAAGTTTTATACATCACAGCAACTATTGTTTTGGATTTTATATGGTAGAGAGACAGGTAGATAGGAGATGGTAGACAGACAGATAAGATAGAGATAAATAGGTAGATATAGGTAGGTAGGTAGGTAGGTAGGTAGGTAGGTAGGTAGATAGATAGATAGATAGATAGATAGATAGATGATAGATAGATGATAGATAGATAGATAGATAGATAGATAGATAGATAGATAGATAGATAATAGAGGTTGAGATAGAACAGAGATAGAAATAGAGGGAGTGAGGGAGAGAGAGGGAGTGAGGGAGAGGGAGAGAGAGAGAATTTTCTGCTTGAGCAGGGAGTTGGACCTTCCAACTCTATTATTCTATGTTTTATCTTTGAGTCTATATTTCAGATAGATAGTTAGAGAGAGTGAGAGAGTGATAAGAGATAAATAGATAGATATCTAGATAAGAGATGGATGGATAAATAATATAGAGATTAATAGAGATAGAAGGAAGATAGATAGATAGATAGATAGATAGATAGATAGATGATAGATAGATAGATAGATAGATAGATAGATAGATAGATAGATAGATAGATAGATAGATGCCAGTTCTGCGACCAAGGCCAAATTACCACTACCAGTTTGCCCGAATCAGTGTGAACTGGTAGAAACACACTTCTGATTCCAGATTAGAGAAAGGCCATTGTGGACATTCTGGTCAAATATTTGTATTATACAGTATTTTGCAAAGCACATGCATAAAAAAACAGCATAAACAAACAATCAAGAGAAAAGATAAATAATAGAATAGGGGAGAAAAGTGGAAAAAGGTATAACGAAACAGAAAGGAAAACACAAATATATACAGTATATATAAAATGACTTCTGACATCATCTTTCAAGAATTTAAAAGACACTTACATTTGTTTCTTGGTTTAAGACTCTAATAAAATGTCCATTTTGCTCCCAAAGAAAAGGGAGACCAAAAAAATCTTTTTTTTCCTTTTTAAATGTTAACAATCATCAAATCCATATGTCAAAATTTGATTTTTCTTCATCTCCTGCAAAAAGTCCACAAAGGCCTTCCAATTATAGATGGCTTTCTTCTCTGATTCCTTTCTCCCAAGGGCCATTAACTTAGCCATCACTGCTTCTTCTGATTATTGACATTCATCAATGATTGGAAACGCCTTATGGACTTTTTGTGTAAAAAAAGAAAAAGAAAAATGATTTTGTGACTTATGGCTTTGAGGATAAGAAAGAATAGGTTACAGAAAGAAGGGAATTCTGATGCAATTTTAGTGAGAGACAGGCTCCATTATAATTTTTAGGGAGAGTGAGGCTCGGTTATAATTTTATGTATCCAGGAGAAAGATTGGAAGTATTTGTTTTTATTTCTTTTTGTGTTTCCTGTTCTTTTATTTTCTCTTTTCTCTATCTCCTTTTCTCTTTGTCTTTGTTGTGGCCCACCAGCTGCCAGTGGAGCTGGCGGCAGACTAGGATGATGAGGAGGTTGCGGAGGAACTTGGGCCAGTGCTGGAGTCTGAGGAAAGCTCTGATGGATGCTTTGCGTCAGACACAGATATAGAGCCAGGACTGTCAGACATTTCCCAGCCACCGGAGAGATAACTGCCTCTGGAGGCTAAGATAAGTGGGGAGGAAGAACAGCTGGGGCCCGTTCCAGATGCACATATGTGCAGAGCAGATAGGACAACTGAGGACAAGGAGTTGACTCAGGAAGCAAAGCACACATGGATGCTGACTGGCCCCTCCTTGGCTTGGGAACAAATAGAAGGAAAGGTGGTGGTCATAGGAGACAACAGTTCGTATTTCTGAAGATTTTGCTCAATGTGTTTTGTGCCACAGAGACTACATGATAGAACTTAATTTGCAGCCTTTCGGCTGGGAGCTCACGGCCTGGCAGTTAGTGCAAGGAACTGATAAGGTCTGTTACTGCAGTTAACTCTTTCAAGGATTATTGCCTGGACTTTTCAGTTTGTGAATGCAATTAATTCACAGGAGATAAATAAAGAGGGCTTTTTCGTGACAAGGAGTCTGTTTCTTGTTTCTGCTAAGGCTGGGTCAGAGCAGTCTTTTCTCTGTCTTTTTCTTTGAATATATTTATTCTACATATAAAATCTTTTAATGAAAACTTTAAAAAAAGGAATGTTGTCTGGAACCAACTGGTTTAAAGACCGGAGAAATATAGATCAATAATGAAAGTAATATATTGCTAAACAGAATGCATTTAACTTGGCTACTGTACAGGTAGTTCTCAACTTACGTTTGTTTAGTGATCGTTCCAAGTTACCACAGTACTGAAAAAAAGTGATTTATGAGCATTTTTCATACTTACGACCTTTGCAGCATCCCCGCCATTATGCAAACAAAATTCAGATGCTTGGCATCGGGTTCAAATTTATAACCATTGCTGTGCCCTGGGTCATGTGATCCCCTTTTGTGACCTCATGACGAGCAAAATCAATGGGGAAGCCAGTTTCATTTAACAATGGTGTCACTAACTTAACGAATGCAGTGATTCACTTAATAACAGTGGCAAGTGTTGTGTCCCGGGATTGGCTCCTGCGTCCGTGCAGGCTCGAGGGGATCGTTAAACAAGCTGATTGGTTAACTGTCTGACAGCTAAGCTATAAAAGGGCTGTCAGACGGAGAGTCGTTAAGTTCGTTACTTTGTAGCTTGAGCAGAATAAACCGTTACTGTTGACTCGGCTCCTCAGTTACTGTTTCAGTAAAAGAGAAACATAAAAGCAAGAAAGGTCGTAAAATGGGGCAAAGCTCACTTAACAAGTGTTCTCCTTGGATGTAGCCACAAGTCTAGAACATTTTACCATATGTGGTGGACATGCCCCATCACAAGGAGATATTGGTGCAAAATTCAAAAATGGCTGGAAGAAATTACCGAGGAAAAGATAGAACTGAAACCGGAATGGCTCTTATTGGGAATATTAGACCTAAAAATGGACAATAAATCTCAATACATAATACTACACGTACTCACTGCAGCTAGGATTGCTTTTGCACAAAACTGGAAACAAATTAATACACCCGTAGATGAAACAATAATTAGAAAGGTACTCAAGAATGTGCAGAGATGGACAAAATGACCATGGAGTTAAAAGAAAGAGAAGAATCGGATTAGTATAAAATATGGAATAGAATTTATACGTGGCTAGAAAACAGAAAACAAAACAGGAAATAGAATTACTATCAAACTTAAAGTACTGACCATAATGTAAATATAATGGTGATATGAAAAATTAATATTATTACAATTGTTAGTACAACTGTTATTGCACTATTACAGATGTTAAAACTGATAAGAAGGCAATGTAGAATAGAGAACTACAAAAGCTAAATATGTATGCTGATACAGAAGGTTGTAAAACTATATATATTGTTATGTTTGTCTTGTTTTTTCTGTATTTGTTTTTTTCCTGTTTTTAAAGGTTAAAATGTTTAGTAAAAACTATTTTTTAAAAGACACACACACACACACACACACACACACACACACACACAAATGTCTCCTTGAGCCACAGAAATGTTGGGCTCAATTGTGATTGTCAAGTTGAGGACTATCTCTATTCACTGGCTTTCTACAATAACTTGAAGTAAAGTCAAAAGTATTTCCTGCAAGAGTGGATTCAATTCCCCATTACTTGAAACCAGGGGTGGTATTCACTTACGTTCCTTACCGGTTTGCAAATGTGAGCGTACGTCCACGCATGCACTCAGCCTTCTGCGCATGCGCTTTGTCTAAAAACATGGGACAGCATAGAGCTGGGGCGGGTGGACAGGCCCACCAGTGATTTCCACTACTGGTTCAGGTGAAGTGGTCCGAACTGGCTGAATACCACCTCTAGTTGAAACTAACACAGGTCAGCAAATCAATCAATGTTCTGTCCCTTGGATTGTTCCTTGAAGCAGTTCCTTGAAGCCCAGCTGTTCCGAAGACCCCTGAGATTTTCTGAGCAGACGTGTACATGCCAAAAAGACACTTTCCCTTCAGTTGCCAACTGTTGGCAACTGTTTCATGACTTCAGGATACAGATCCACAGGGGCTGTAACCTTCTCATCAGATGATGATTCTCATGGGCCTAACCCAGACTGTTGTCCTCCTATAATCCAAGAGAATTTATTCCTTTTTCAACAAGACTGGAATATGCCTAGTCAGGTTATATCACCATTCACCCCATTTACATAGCTTTAGCATTCTGTCTGTACTATCTGTCCAGTCCTCAGTATTCTGATTACTTCTTGTAGCCAGTCCTCCATGGATAATTTGGAGGCTGTGTTCTCCATCTCCTCATCCCCCTCCCCCCTCCTTCTCCTTCTGCTTCTCCACTTTCCCTCTCCTCCTCCTCTTCCTCCTCTTCCTCCTCTTCCTCCTTTTCCTCCTCCCCTCCCTCTCTTTCTCCTTCTGCTCTTCCTCCTCCTCCTTCTGCTTCCACTTCTCCTCCTCCTCCTCCTCCCTTCCCCTCTTCCTCTTCCTCTCCTTCTGCTCCTCTTTCTCCTTCTGCTTCTCTACCTCCTTCCCCTCCTCCCCCTCCCTCTCCTTCTGCTCCTCCTCCTTCTGCTTCTCCTTCTCATCCACCTCCCTCTCTCCCTCTTCTCTTCCCCTTCCCTCCTCCCTCCCCCTCCTCCTTCTCCTTCTGCTTCTCCTTCTAATCCTCCTCCACCTCACTCTCTCCGTCTCCTTCTCTTTCTCCTCCCCTTCCTCCTCCTCCTCCTCCTCCTCCTCCTCCTCCTCCTCCTCCTCCTCCTCCTCCTCTTTTGTGTGTTGAAGGACTGCATTTAAGAATATTGATCCAATATGTTTTTGAGCCACTTTGGGTTAAAATGGTTGGATCCATGGTCGAACAAATTTGATGAGCACCTGTAGTTTTGCTTACATACTTACCAGACCTTCGTTGAGAGAACACCCTGAGAACTTCAGTGGTAGCCCTTGGACCACCGATTTCTCCTGCCTATTATGGAGAGCACCAGCTTGTACTCATAGAGAATGGTTAACACAACTTGTTAGACCCATTAACCAAAAAATAGCTTTCTTTTCTCTCAAGAGCCCCAAGGTGTGCTGGACGAGACCATGGAAACTCATTTTCACTGGTGACCTAATCAAAGCACTGAACCTGCAGTATCCCCTGATGAGCAGCTCCCACACATATTTTTCATTTGAAAAGCCATTTGGAGAGCCCATAGACCTTTTCCCCCCAGAGAGGAGATGTCAAATTGATGTACTGCAGCACCAAATGAGGCTGTAATGTATGTGATGTTCATGGACTAGCGAATAGGGCTAGGTTACTACGAAATGAATTACGGGCAAAACAAATGGATTGTGGCTCCTCACCCAGACCCCTTTTGCTTTTCAACTTTAAAAAAGCAGCCTTAACCAAATGAAATCTCCAGAAGGGTTGGATGTCCAACACTTTCCTAATGATCCTGTCCTTTCCCTGGGGGAAAAAATGTCCTCGAGTGTGGTGGGAGCTTTTGTTTCTCCTTTTAGAGCAATGAATCAAAAGAGGGATTGCAAATGGTAGAAATTTCATGTGGCCTGTATTGCCACAATGGGAAGAAGGCATCAGGCTGAGGAAGTGGTGAAATTCAATTTTTTTACTACCGGTTCTGTGGGCGTGGCTTGGTGGGTGTGGCGGGGGAAGGATACTGTAAAATCTCCATTTCCACCCCACTCCAGGGGAAGGATACTGCAAAATCTCCATTTCCTCCCCACTCCAGGGGAAGGATACTGTAAAATCTCCATTCCCTCCCCACTCCAGGGGAAGGATACTGCAAAATCTCCATTTCCTCCCCACTCCAGGGGAAGGATACTGTAAAATCTCCATTCCCTCCCCACTCCAGGGGAAGGATACTGCAAAATCTCCATTTCCACCCCACTCCAGGGGAAGGATACTGCAAAATCTCCATTCCCTCCCCACTCCAGGGGAAGGATACTGCAAAATCTCCATTCCCTCCCCACTCCAGGGGAAGGATACTGTAAAATCTCCATTCCCTCCCCACTCCAGGGGAAGGATACTGCAAAATCTCCAGTCCCTCCCCACTCCAGGGGAAGGATACTGTAAAATCTCCAGTCCCTCCCCACTCCAGGGGAAGGATACTGTAAAATCTCAATTCCCTCCTTATCAGCTGGGACTCGGTAGGCAGAGAATAGATGTGGGCAGGGCCAGCCAGAGGTGATATTTGCCAACTACTGGTTCTCCAGAACCTGTGAGAACTTGCTGAATTTCACCCCTGGGCTGAGGGCTTGGAAAGCAGTGGGGGTGGGGAGGAGGTAATGAATGTAGCCTCTAAATTAAAGCCTTCATTGGTAAGAGCAGGAAGACTTACACCAATTCTGTCACAAGCCCTTATGGAGAAATTAGCATTGCTTTGGTTTATGATAGGGTTGCTTCTTTCTCAATAGACAGAAGAGGCAGGTGGCTTCTAAACATGTGTTGGAACAGATTCTTCTGAAAAGAGTTAATTTATGAAAATGTATAGTGAAATAAGAGGGATGCGGTGGCTCAGTGGCTAAGACACTGAGCTTGTTGATCAGAAAGGTCAGCAGTTTGGCAGTTCAAATCCCTAGCACTGCGTAACGGAGTGCGCTCCTGTTACTTGTCCCAGCTTCTGCCAACCTAGCAGTTCGAGAGCACGTAAAAAATGCAAGTAGAAAAATAGGAACCACTTTTGGTGGGAAGGTAACAGCGTTCTGTGCGCCTTTGGTGTTTAGTCACTCCGGCCACATGACCAGGGAGAACGTCTTCAGACAGTGCTGGCTCTTTGGCTTTGAAACGGAGATTACTAGCACATATGTGTGAGGGGAACCTTTACCTTTACCTTATAGTGAAATAAATCTATCCAATTGGTTCTTAAATCTTTTAGCTGACTTATTTTTTTTCTTCATAGTGACTTATTCTACTGAAGCATCTAAGAAGATTATCGGCCTGTTTTCAATCAAGCAGTAGATGTTCACCTGAATAACAGTCTACATTGCGCGCTCTCTCTCTCTCTCCTCTCACCCCTCTCACCCCTTCTCACCCCTCTCTCCTCTCCCTGTCATTCTCTCTCATTCTCTTTCTCCTCTCTCTCTTTCTATCTTCTCTCTCTCTCTTCTCTCTCTCCCCTCTCTCTGTCTCCTCCTCCTCTCTCTTTTTCTCTCCCCTCTCTCTGCCTTTCTCTCTCATTTTCTTTCTCCTCTCTCTCTCCTCTCTCTCCCCTCTCTCTGTCTACTCCTCCTCTCTCTCTTTCTCTTCTCTCTCCCCTTTCCCTCCTCTCCCTGTCTTTCTCTCTCATTCTCTTTCTCTCTCTCTCCTCCCTCTCTCCTCTCCCCTCTCTCTGTCTCTCTCAGTTTCGCTGTCTCATTCTCTTTCTCCTCTCTCTTCTCTCTCTCCCCCCTTCTCTTTGTCTCTCTCACACACCTAATTACTCTTTTATCCCAGTTCCGCTGAGCAGAAACCTTGAATCTGATATTGAGTAGCATATAAATTATGTTAGACAACTTTTTCTGTATAATGTCATGTGGACCAATGTCAAACGGTGTTTCCTATCAAAGCTGCATATTTAGACCCTGTCTTTGCAGCCTTTATTATCAGGAACACTGATACGGTTCCTGTTCTTTGTTCCAAATTGTAAACTATTCTGCTCCTGAAGCAGTCCATCCAGCTTTCATGCCAAAGGCAGGACTAGAACTCACTCTCTCTTGGTGATGGGCCAAAGTCACACAGCTGACTTCTATGCATAAGGCAGGAAACCACCACCTCACCACCTCCTGGCTTCTAATCTTGTGCCTTAACTGCAAGATCAAACTGTGGCTCTGTTCTGCTAAGCTTTCCATCTCAGCTGGTAATTTTACGGCATGCATTTGGGGATATCATTTTCTTCTGTAACATCCGGATTCTAAAAGGAAATGTTAATACATGGTTTCAATGAGGAAATTCATGCATTTTCATGTTGATTATTTTAAAACAATGTGGAAAATCAGAAGAATCAATGCATAGAAAATGGAAACATATTGAAATTTAGGGGGCACAGATGCATGACAGAATAAAAGAAGGGAAAGGACCTTGGAGGTCTTCTAGTCCAACCCCCTGCTTAACCAGGAGATGCTATACCATTCCAGACAAATGGTGGTCCAGTCTCTTCTTAAAGGCCTCCAGTGATGGAGCTCTCAAAACCTCTGAAGGTAAGCCATTCCACTGATTACTGTAATTGTTCTCACTATTAGGAAATTTCTTCTTAGTTCTAGGTTGCTTTGCTCCTTGATTACTTTCCATCCATTGTTTCTTGTCTTGCCTTCTGGTGTTTTGAAGAATAGTTGACCCCCTCTTCTTTGTGGCAGCCCCTGAAATATTGGAACACTGTTATCATGTCACCCCCAATCCTTCTTTTCACTAGACTAGATAAACTAAAGTCCTGCAACCGTTCTTCATATGTTTTTGCCTTCGGTCCCCTAATCAACTTTGTTGCTCTTCTCTGCACTCTTTCTAGAGTCTCAACATGGTTTTTTAAAAATATTTTGGCAACCAAAACTGGATGCACTATTCCAGGTGGCGTCTTCATGAAGCAATACTAACACTGTGATCTTGATTCTATCTCTCTATTAATTTAACCTAGAATTGCATTGGCTTTTTGGGATAGTGCCGCACACTGCATATATTATTATCCTTTAAAAAAAGTAGATTATTTATCTTCTATTTTTCCTACAGGGAGGAGAGACAGAGGGAGGGAGGGAGGGAGGGAGGGAGGGAGGGGGGAGAGAGAGGCAAGCTAAAAAACAATGGATAAACATGTTTATATTTATACCTGGTATCTTGTACATGTTTGACAAACTAAATGAAATAAAATAAAAATAAAAAAAATAAAAAATAAAAAAAATAAAAAATAAAAATAAAATAAAATAATAAAAATATAAAAAATAAATAAAATAAAAATAAAATAAAAAACAAAACTAAACTAAACTAAAATAATAAAATAAAATAATAAAATAAAATAAAAACAAAAATAAAAATAAAAACAATAAAATAAAAATAAAATAAACCCTCAAATGAATCAGACTCCCAACCCCATATATATATTAATAAATTCCATGAGATTATCACCTAGTAAGTATATATGACATTGTAACCTTAAGGTAGAAGAATTAGATGTGATGATCATTGTAAAGATGAAAGCCACAAGCTGAGTTGAGTTCTCCACCTCTCCATGTTAAGATGCTTTAATGGAACATATAAAGGAGTTGAATTTCCACTCACTTGCAGAAATCCAGCAGAGTTCTATAGATAGAACTTGAGGTCACCCAGCTTTTCCCCAACTTTTTGGAACATATCCAAAGCCATAGCAAACGTTACCACTGACAAAGGGGGAACAGTTACACATGCAACTAATTGAAATATAATTTAAGGTTATTGTATGTACTGTATCCAGCTGTTACTTTTTATATATTTTTTTTATTACAAAGATAAACATTCTATCTTTCCTTATGCAGTGTGTTGTCTGGATACAAACATCTCTGTGCAACATCGTTCCTCATTTGCCACATCTTTCACATTCATATTCACATTATTTCCCCAAAAATATTATAATATATTAAACATTTAAACATTATAAAACTCTCTATTTTCTTCTTAATATTGTCTAGTGATGATACCACATTAACATTAAACATCATTGTTCTAATCATACATATACTAATAATTCATCTTACTTATATCTCTATCTTAATATATTTTCTAGTTATTTTTTAGCCTTCTTCATTTCCAAACTCCTTTTTTATTCTCCAGCCATTGGTAAATTACTTTCCACATCATATAATATTCAGTTTGTTCTTTCTCCTTAATTGCTAATGTTAACCTGTTCATTTCTGCACATTCTAATATTTTCCTTATCACCTTCTCTTCCATAGGAATCTCTACACTTTTCCAATGTTGTGCAATTTCTGCAGACGTTATAGAGCTCTCTGTAACAGCATCTGTTACAGAGCCTACTGCAATAACATTGCCAAAAAGGCATTAAGAGTTGCCTAATCTAATCTTGCTAAGCTTCTTCTCCAGTAATATTGTATTGCAAATTTGGGCATACAAAACCTTTGCTAGACCAATTCTCGAATATAGTTCATCTGCCTGGAACCCTCACTGCATATCGGACATTAATTCAATTGAACGAGTCCAGAGGTATTTCACAAGAAGAGTCCTCCACTTCTCTGCTCACAACAGAATACCTTATGACACCAGGCTTGAAATTTTGGGCTTGGACAACTTAGAACTATGCTGCCTTCGGTCTGACAAGAGCGTAGTACACAAAATTATCTGCTACCATGTCCTCCCTGACAATGACTACTTCAACTTCAACTGCAACAATATATGAGCACACAATAGATACAAACTCAAGGTAAACTGTATTTCGATTGCAGAAAATACGACTTCAGCAACAGAGTGGTCAATGCCTGGAATGCACTACCTAACTCTGTGGTTTCTTCCCCAAACCCCCATAATTTTAACCTTAGACTGTCTACTGTTGACCTCACCCCATTCCTAAGAGGTCTGTAAGGGGGCGAGCATAAGCGCACCAGCGTGCCTACCGTCCCTGTCCTACTGTCCCTAATTATTTGTATCCATTTTCTATATTCATAATAATGTTTATACTTATATCTGTTATCTTATACAGGCTTGACAAAATAAATAAATAAGTAAAAATAAATAAATTAAAAAATTAATTAATTAATTAAAAATAAATAAATGTAACTTCCCTTAATCTGCTAATAGTGAGAACTACAGTCTCTCTGCATTGGAAGAAATTCATGTGAGAGCCCAAACATTGAAAAGAGGAACAACATGCAGTATTTTTGTCCAAAATCCTAGATTGGCTGTGTAGCTCCCTGGTATTTCATCATTCCAACCTTATCTCTGTTGGCCCAAGAGTCAGTATAACTTTATCTATATTGTCTTTATCTTGTTCTTACAAGGTTCTTTCGTTGACTCATCTTGCCTTTCCTTACTGAGCCTTTTGAGTTCCTTGGAGTTTCCTAATTGTTATTGTTTCGACACATAAAGTGGCGTGATGGCCTAGTGGTGAAGACTCCCACCTCCCACTCAGAAGGTTGGGAGTTCAATTCCAGGTGGTAGCAGATGTTTCTGTCCTAGGACACAAAGAGATAATATCTGCTCTAAAACTCCATGTGGCATCAGGTATGGCATTCGGCCACTAAATGCTCAGCTCCATCCAGTCAACACAAATTAAGATCCAGATTCTGTCTCGAATTAAGGGATTGCAGGGTTTAAAAAGGGAGGAGCTTTCACTGCTTCTTCACATTCTCATTCCAGCTTCACCAACTGAAGACAGAACTGTGACTGTATACACTTGATACTTTTGTCTTCGCTTTTCACAGAGCCTTGGTTCCAACTCTGATGCTCACATCTTCAGCAATCCAGGTGATCCCAAAACACCACTGACTCATGATCAGATGTCATTAGTCCTTTGTTTATGCACACAACAGCATGCACTAGGGACACTGATGGCAAATCTTTTCGGCACCGAGTGCCCAAACTGGAATGTGCATGCATGCACGTACACGTGCTTGCGCTGGAGTGCCAGAAACTCAAAGACCAGCTGGCCTATGCACATGCACACACCAGCCAGCTGGTCTTCACATGCGGGGAGCACTGGAAACCTGAAGGCAAGCTGGTTGGCATGCACATGCCTGTGTTTTGGGCATTTACAGGACATTTTTCAGGCCATTTCAAGGCTTGGTGTTTGGCCATTTTTCAGGACCTTTTCAGGATCTTTTCCAGTTCTCCAGCACCCACGAAGACCAGCTGGACAGCACCGGAAACCAGAAGAGCAGCTGACGTGTACATGCCCACAGAGAGGGCTCTGCGTGCCACCTCTGGCACGCATGCCATAGGTTCGCCATCACGGGACTAGAAGCTTCTTGTTTCGCAGTCTGGAAAAGCTAGCAGCCCATACTAGGATAGAGATCATCACTCAACCTGAAGCAGCCTCTCACAAGAAACAACTGACAGTAGGACGTTAGGAAGATCACCTGAAAAGGGAGCTTTAAAATTTGCTACCAATTGTACTTTATTTGAAATTCAGTATCAATGTGGTACATCTGCCTTTCTCTCTATCTTATAGGTTCACCACTGGATCGTGTGAATTTCCACAGCATTTCTTCACCTGCCTAAAAAATATAATCACATGAGAATCAGCCATTTTTGATCACAGAAATGTCAGTTTTGTCAACAACCTAAAACCTCCTGGCTTCAAGACCCCGAAGCATAAAAAGTCAGGTAAAGGGACGACTCACACCCTGGTCAGTCCTTCTTTATTCTCCTACCATCTGAAAGGAGATATAGAAGCATAGGCACCCACACAAACAGGCTGAAGAACACTTTTTATCAGTGGGCTGTCAGATTCCTGAATGAAAAATAACTCTACAACAACATGTGTCAGGGTTCCAAATTAGCATCTTAAAGTAAATTAGAGTCTAAGGCAAAGTATTGCCCAAAGTTCCAATTTATTAAGAGAGCCATGTTGGCGCATCTGGAAAAACCCAAATCTGAAAGCTTCCCGGTTTTCCCCACCCAAATGAAAGTTGAAGATCTTGCCCCCACACCCACAAGTCCATCACATGGTCCAATCTTCCACTGCCATGCTGGCAGTTCCACCCATCCAGTTCCGGTCAGGTGCAGAGGTGCAAAGACAAAGGATGACCTTGGCTTTCTAGAAAGAATTTTGTTATGGCTACTCCGTACAATCTCCCCTCCCACTTTCCCACAATATAAAATGCATAGTAGAATAATAGAAAGTGTGGCGGGTCAAAGATCCAAAAGAAAAGATGGCTGCAGGCATGACAGTATGATTGACTTGTGGGGGGTGGCGCAACATGCAATAAATTCACATGGTGCAATAGGACTGGGTGTTTGTTAGTAAGATTCACTGGGCTAGGAATTTTTTTTGTCTTTCACTGTGTGTTGTGTTATGGGGGGATGTGGGAAGGGTGTACAATCTCATTGTACACATGTTGTACTCTGACAATAAAGGTTTCAATTGAATTGAGGTATCAATAAAATATAGGAAACACCAGTGGAAGAAATATCACCTTTAAATTGAAGGAGCGTAAGATGGGAATTGTAGGGTTAGCCCAACAGAGGACAATCAACGGCTTCATGTGGCTTCAGACTAGCTTGGGATAAAGATCCAGATCTGAGAGGTCCTTGGGGCCCTCTGAGTGTGGTTGTTTTCCTGTTGATGTTTCATTATCAAAACTACCGTATTTTTCAGACTATAAGATGCACTGGTGTATAAAATGCACCAAGATTTTGAAGAGGAAAGTAAGAAAAAAAGGTTTTGTCCTCCCCAGGCCCCAGGAATACTTTGCAGGCTTCAGCAGGCCTGGGGAAAGGCATTAACACCCCTGTTTTGTGAAAAGTTGGCAGAAAAAATGGCCCAACATGAAAATCAAAAGTTCAGGAATTGAATTCTGGGTTGCCTGTTGGGATGTTTTTCTCCCTCCGGAGGCTTCAGGGAAGCCTCCGGAGGGCAAAAAATTAGCTGGCCAGCATGTGCTGGAGCTAACAGGGCAATGCCTCATGTGCTCTCAGAAATAGCTCGTGTCATTCGTTCGCCATCACGGACCTATAGGGTCCCTTCCAATTCTGTTAATCAGTTAATCTGACTCTAGCAGCCAAGTAAAGTAAAGAGAGGTTGGGAGACTGAGATTCACTGCCAAGTCCTGGTCTAAGAAGCCTGTCACTTCAGAGAAACATCTTAACTCATTCTGAGTTTAGGTGATGCTTCAAGGAAACGATGACCTAAGATAGTGTTCATAGTGATGGATATTGGAAAATTGAATTCTAAGAGCAATGCAGAAGCCTGGTCTGTGTTTATATTGTTATAAAAGCAAGCCCCAAATGTTGTTTACTTTCCACAAGAACATTAAACCAACTTCCAGTTTAATTTCTGTGTCAGGGTAAGATGGAACAGTAGGTAGAAGTCATCTACCAAGCAACGGTAGATGATTTTGACACAGGCCAC
This sequence comes from Natrix helvetica, assembly GCF_964273705.1. Taxonomy (NCBI): domain Eukaryota; kingdom Metazoa; phylum Chordata; class Lepidosauria; order Squamata; family Natricidae; genus Natrix; species Natrix helvetica. The sequence continues at coordinate 91,983,933 of NC_138551.1, forward strand.
TGTGTTCATACCTATGGGGAGAAGATGCTTTCATGGGGAAGAGCTGAACAAAAGCAAAATTCATCTCTGTCATATGAAATTAGAGAAGCTTGACTGAAAATTCTTGGACGGTGATGCTGCTTCGTGTCCAGTCATCATACATCATTTAGCACAATAGATTTCTGCTTCTCAATTTTAAGAGAAGATTGCAAGCACAATTCCATTAGACTTTTCAAATGGCCACTGATTTCAGTGGGAAACACTGAACGATCAATATTACTTAATACCACTTTGGGCCGTGATAAATTCTAACAGCCAAAAAAAAAAAAAAAAGATAAAATGCTACCTGGGGTTAGGCATTAGGCTTGGATATGATGCTACACTTATTCCAATATCTATTACGAAGCTGGAGTAATCGCACACCTATAACCTTTTAAAGTGTGGAATTTGCATAATTTGATCAACTCATTGCTAATGAAGTATGAAAGGATAGAGACACTTAAGCCAAAGTTGACTTTCCTTGGTAGCTCTATGGAAGTAATTGTGATCACCATCTTCTTCTTCTTCTTCTTCTTCTTCTTCTTCTTCTTCTTCTTCTTCTTCTTCTTCTTCTTCTTCTTCTTCTTCTTCTTCTTCTTCTCCTCCTCCTCCTCCTCCTCCTCCTCCTCCTCCTCCTCCTCCTCTTTCTCCCCTCCCTCCCTCCCTTCCCTTAGTAAGCTTTAGTAAGACCACACTTAGAATACTGTATCCAGTTTTGGTCAATGTCAGCATTCCAAATATCATGCAGAATTAAATCAGAGTCTAAGGCAGAGCTATCCTTAAAGTTCCAATTTAATAAGACAGACATGTTGGCAACAAGCTGTGGAATCCCAAATCTAAAAGCTTCCTGGGATTCCACCCAGTTGAAAGTTCATGATCTTATTCCCACACCCATAAATCCATCACATGGTCCAATCTTCTTCGGCCACGCTGGCATCTCCACCCAGCTGGTTCTGGTCAGGTGCAGAGGTGTGGAGACAAAAGATGACCTTGGGCTTCTAGAAAAGAATGACAACAACACATTCCACAATTCTACTCCTTTCTATTTGCTCCTCCCAACTACTACACTAATGAAACAGTAGAGTGAAATAATAGAAAGTGTGGCAGGCCAAAGATCCTAAAAGGAACCTAACTACAGGCCTGACAGTCACATTACAAATAAGATATTGAGACTTTGGAAAATGTGCAAAGAAGAGCAATTAAGATGATCAAGGGCCTGGAGACAAAAACATATGAATAATGGTTGAAAGAATTGGGTATGGCCAGTCTAGAGAAAAGAAGGACTAGGAGGGACATGATAGCAGCATTCCAATATTTGAGGGGCTGCCACAAAGAAGAGTGGGGTCTCTTCTTTGCATCAGAAGGTAGGACAAGAAAAATATGGCTGGGAGCTAATCAAGGAGAGAAGCAACTTGACTTCCGGTTCCGGCGGCTGATGGCAACGGGCAAGTCTTGCTCACCCCGCGCTTCCCCGGTGGGCTTCCCCACTCCTTGGGGGGCACAGGACGCCCCGTAGAGGCTCCTGCCAGAGGGGAGGCACCACGGGGGATCCCTGGATTGGCGGCGGCCGGCGGGGGCCCCCCCGCCTCGCTCCAGGCACTGGGGAGCACGATGGGGAGACGCTCTGGCGTCTTCGCTGTGAGGCTGTGCGGAGAAAAAGAGAGCAGAAGGACGCGGCTGCGGTGCGGTGAGGCGTAAACTTCCCTCCATTCCCCTTACCAAGTTGAAGATACTGTCAGCAGTTTAAGTTTTTTTCCTTTCGGCTTGATTTGGAGAGGCGCGGCTGGAGGGAGGGGGATTTCCCCCCCCCTCGGACAGGCAGCTGGAAACAATTCTGCTCTCAGCCCCAGGGGAAGGAGGAGGGGGAGAGCCAACCAATGATGTCACGCCCTTACTAAGTGAATTTTCGGATTTAATCCCATAACATAATGATGATCTGGAAACTTTGGGAACTTTGAACTTTGAAAACTTTGTTTTTTGCCTCTAAACCCGAAGCTGGCAGGGCAAGATGGCACACTTCCGTTGTCTTTATGAACTGTGGAACCTGACTCCACCTTTAAAACTTCAGGCTTCCGGTCTTTGTCTCCGTGCTACTCAGACAAATCTCTTGTTGATTGCTTTCTTTTGAACTCCCTGGAGTGAAAAACTTTGCTCTATTGCCAGGGTGATTAGAAAAAAAATTCTCTTCTGCCTGGACCTTCTGTCTCCTGGACTTTCCTGGCTGTTCTGCCTCTCTGACTGATCATTCTCTACACTGACTGAACTCTTTACTCCATAAACAATGTCCCCCAAAAAACCACCTCCTGGAAAGCCTGGCTTTGCTGCCTCTGCCCCGACATCTGCAACCTCCAATCCTAGTACACAATTAACGATAACAGCTTTGATGCAACCTAAAACTACAGAGACGGAGTTTCAACAAATGTTCCAGCAACTCCTACAGGGGCAAGAAGTAATAAAGAAACAACTGAAGGAGATGAAAGAAGAAATTAAAGAGAACCAGGCCCAAATTAATAAGAACTCACAGAGACTGGATCTTTTGGAGGGTGGGACGGCTGAGATGAGGGAGGGGATGGAAGGGGTGCAGAAGGGAAACAAAGAACTTGACACCCAACAGATGAAAATAGAGTTTGAGAGAATGTCCTTTTACCTTAGATTCCAAAATGTGATGGAGGCAGATGATGAAAATATAAGGGACATCATGACAAGTATTTTGGCTGAATACATCCAGAAAGAGAAACAACAGATGGGGTGGGAAATAGATCTGGTTTATAGAGTGAACTCAGCCTACGCTAGAACACACAATGTACCCAGGGAGGTACACATTAAATTTCTCAGAAAAAGTACAAGAGATGAAATTCTGAGTGCACAAAGGGGGCAAGCCTTGACATACCAAGATAGGGAGATAACCATTCTGAAACAGATCCCCAAGAAAGTGAGGGAAAAAAGAAAAAGCTATTCGCAATTAGCGAATAAATTATACCAGAAGGGGGTGTGGTTCAGATGGTTGATGCCTGAAGGTATGCTAATATTCTGGGAGGAGACAAGAGTTAGAATTAATACACACATAGAGGCGCAGGCCTTTATGGAAAAAAACAAAGTACTCTTAGAAAAACCAGATGATCCTTCAACAGACATACAGGACACGGGAGGGGCCGGAGCGCTGTCAGCAGGGGGAGATGAGGCAATACCGAGAAAGCTCAGATCACAAAAATGAGCAAGAAAATCCACCTGATATAAACTGATCGAAATTACTAATTGAATTTATATGCTGACTATATGTTACTACTTAGTAATGAACTTTGTGTAAATGTATACTATGAGTATGGAGGGGGGGCACCTACCGCACATCGCAACTGCCAAAATTTGTAACCTTTCCTTTACCTTTTTCCCTTGTAAAATGGTAAAAAAACCAATAAAACTTTGTTTTAAAAAAAAGGAGAGAAGCAACCTGGAATTAAGGAGAAATCTCCTAGCAGAACAATTAATCAGTGGAATGGCTTGCCTCCAAAAGTTGCAGATGCTCCATCACTGGAGGCTTTTAAGAAGAGACTGGATAACCACTTGTCAGAAATGGCAGAGGGTCTCTTGTTCAAGCAGAACAAGACTAGAAGACCTCCAAGATCCCTTCCAACTCTGTTGTTTTGTTAAAAGATGAGAGCACGTTCATGTCCTTATGGCTGCCATGTTGACTTTTTCAATCCCAACACAACACTCTGCTTTTGTTCCTGGAATAAATCTGACTCAGTTTCTTCGGATGTTCTCAGAAGGACTTGAAATACTGATCAAGCTTGGTTAAAAGCAGAAGCCACTCCTATAAAGAAAACAAAATATATATATATCAATTGTTCAGCACCAGATTACACAGGATCCTAAAAAGTTGTGCCTTTTTATTTCAACCCCTCTGCCAGTTTTCACAGCATTTATCCTGTGCACTTCATTTCCTAATTGTTTTCCTGGTGTTTGTTTATTAGTTTTGGAATTAAATTCTGCCATGGCGACAGCTCAGCTCAGTTGCTCTGGCTGTCTATGGAGGCTCGTGGAAATTTTGGCAGAAACATGTTAACATCTGTTCCTTTTATTTAGCTTTTTAAAAAAAAGCACAGGAGGGGTAGCAGAAAAGAGAGCGAGAGAGACCAAATGCAGTTGAGAACAATTTGGAGAATTGGCTGATCTTCATTATTTGCTCTGAGTTTTAAATATTTTCCTGACTGAACCAGTTTCTAGATGAGTTTCAATCTCTTTTTGGTTTTCCCAAATGTTTACTTTGGGAGTCAATTCTGCAAGACAACACAAAAGAAAGAGAAGGGATGTTCAAATTGCTGGAAGAAATATTCACCTGGTTCGGTTCCAAGCCTTCTAAGAAAGGCACTGGAGACAAAATGGAGGCTGGAGGCTGATTGGAAAGATGGTTTATTGATGAAGCAGAAACAGAAGAAGCAGAAGTAGAAGTAGATGGGTGGTTCTGGGCAACTGACCATATGGAGCTGAGAGTGAGGGGTTTTCATACCTTCTCTTGGGCTTTGCACTTGAGCTTCCTTTTCCTGTGCAAGAGTATGTATTCTATTGGCTGTTATAAGGGTTATGTAAGGGTCATAGATGGCTCTATACGTTTTCTGAGCTAAGTTTGGTTGAAGTTTCTAAGGGTGATGCAATGTCCTTAGAAGATTGTGTCGTGTAGTGAGCTCTGTGTCTTAGTAGGATAATTAACCCTATTATGTCCTGAAGAGTCATGTCTTAATCCCTTCACCCTGGAGCTGAAGGTCTATTGTTTGTAGATAGGCTGGCCCAGTCCTTCTCAATGGGCACAAGATATCTGCTGGGGGCAAGGAGCTGAAGCTCTGCATTTTGGTTCCCTTAGGATTTTTTATTTCTCTTTTAGGGGAAATATTTTATCTTGCCTTTTAAAAAATATTCCTCAAAATATTTCATTTTTCTAGGAAGGGGGGGGGGGTTGGCTTCCCACAAAATACTTTCCTTTATCAGTCAAAACCAGGGAGATTATCCATATTAGTGTTTCACTTGCTATTATGTCATCCTGTCTGCCTAGGTCAAAGCAGAAAGCCCTACCTCCTCTTTATTTGAGTAAAATATTTACTCAAATAATTAATATTTATTTATTTCATTTGAGTCTGTCATCTGCGCCTCTATAACTGTCTGGTTTGGCTCTGCAAACCAACAAGGCAGACACAGACTTCGGAGGATAATTAGAACTACAGAAAAAACAATTACTGCCAACCTGCCTTCCACCAAGGACCTGTACACTGCACGAGTCAAAAAGAGGACAGTGAAAATATCTACAGACCCCTCACATCCTGGACAGAAATTGTTTCCACTCTTACTTTCAAAATGACGCTATAGGACACTGCACACCAGAACAACTAGACACAAGGACAGTTTATTCCCGAACACCATCACTCTGCTAAACAAATAATTCCCTCACCACTGTCAAACCATTCACTAAGGCTGCATTACTATTACTATTAGTCTTCTCATCGTTCCTATCACCCATCTTCTCCCACTTATGACTGTTTGACTATAACTTTGTTGCTTGTATCCTTACGATTTATATTGATATTGACTGTTTCCTGATTGCTTATTTGTATCCTATGACTATCGTTAAGTGTTGTACTTTATGATCCTTGATGAATGTATCTTGTCTTTTTATGTACACTGAAAGCATATGCACCAAAGACAAATTCCTTATGTATCCAATCACACTTGGCCAATAAAGAATTCTATTCTATTCTATTCTATTCTATTCTATTCTATTCTATTCCTCCTTTTCTCATTATTTATCCAAGATCCCTTCTAGCAGATTTGCACTAAAACCTGTGCTAGTCAGGGAGTCAGGGGTTTGAAGGTGTGGTTGTTTATTGCTAAGCAACTGGAGATGATAGGTAGGGCTGGACAACTGGAGAACAAGTCCTGAGGTTGCCTAGCAACTGCTGTGTATTTTCTACCCTCAGATGTACAGTGATCCATCAAAGAAGTCGAAATGCAGGTTGAAAACAGAGCAAGTGACAAATGTTACAGTGCAAGCTCCACCACTTTTGCACATAGCCACAACACACACACACACACACACACACACACACAGGTGAATACGGGACAAGACTTATGGCAGGATGCTGCTTTTGTCATTTTGAAGTGCCTTGGTGAAATGCTCCTTTCACAAGGCCATGAGCGTCAAGCTTTGTTATTTTTTCTTTGTTGACTTCTCCAACAATATTTGCACGCATGGCATGGCCCAATTCTTTGTTACTCTCATTCTTTGTTATTTTTTCCTTCTCCTTCTTCCAGACAATTGTAAAATTGCACATAGACATAGATTAAGGTGAAGGTAAAGGCTCCCCTCACACATATGTGCTAGTCATTCCCGACTCTAGGGGGCAGTGCTCATCTCCGTTTCAAAGCGGAAGAGCCAGTGCTGTCCAAAGATGTCTCCGTGGTCATATGGCCGGCATGACTAAACATTGAAGGTGCGTGGAACACTGTTACCTTCCCACCAAAGGTGATTCCTATTTTTCTACTTGTATTTTTTACATGCTTGTGAACTGCTAGGTTGGCAGAAGCTGGGACAAGTAATGGGAGCTCATTCTGTTACACAGCGCTAGGGATTATATATGGATGCGTGCTCACATTTGCAAACCGATAGGGAAGGTAAGTTGTTATATTCCTTTCCTCCCCGACTTACGACCGGGGATTCCCTCTGTTGACAGCTAGCAACAGCCATGCCGCGCCTTAGCCAATCAGGCACAGCTTGGCTGAAGGCGGGCTGTTCTGCCATTCTGATTGGTTTCTCTGCTTGACAGCTCTTCGTATAAATAGCTGTCAAGCAGAGGAACGTGCTGATTCTCTCCTGTATTGTTACTGCCGTTCTGTTTAATAAAATTGTGTTGGACGTTCCTCAGCATGTCAAGCCTCGTCTTTCCCCACTATTCTTCACTGGCGACGAAGGTGGGATCGCTCTGAGGTGACGAACCTGAAGGAACCCGACCACCGCGATCTTCCGCTCGAGTTTCAGCTTCCCGAGCCGTACAACTCCGAGCTATTATGGCATCGCTTCCCCCGTTCGCTCCCTTCGGGACAGACGGAGAAGGATGGACCGGCTTTTTAGAACGTTTCGAGTGCTTCCTCAGGGCCAATGGGAAGCGGGGCATTCCGATGGAGGAGAAATGTAGTTTCTTCCTCAGCAGTTGCGGAACCCCAATGTTCAACGCCGCCCGGGCGTTGGCAGCCCCTCTGCCAGTCCACGAACTTGACTGGGACACTTTAATGGCCAAGCTACGAGGTCATTATGCCCCGACCCCGTCGAAGATAGCGCGACGATACGCGTTCCGCCAATGTGTCCAGAAACCGCAGGAAGATGTGAGCCAGTTCCTCCAGTCCCTGAGGACCACGGCCATCCCCTGCGAATTCCTGGACCTTGAGGACAACCTGGTGGAGCAGTTCGTCAGCGGGGTCAAGGACCTCCGGCTGAAGAGGCGCCTCCTGGCTCGGCCTGAGATCACCTTGGCCGAAGCGGTTGCTGAGGCGCGCGCGGTGGAGCTGTCCGAACAGTCCACTGCAGAAATGGACCGCCACCAGCTGCCGAACTATCCAGCCCGCGCCTGCCTCATCGACCAGCTGGCACCCTTGCCTAGCCCGGCTGAAGAGGAGGAAGAGCTCGTGGCCCGCCTGGCAGAGCTGCAGAGACGCCGCAATCCGCGACCACCGCGCCAGACTGCGGCAGCCTGCCTTGGCTGCGGGGGCAGCCACGACCGGTCAGTCTGCCCGTTCCGGGCGTCCATCTGCCGCCAGTGCTCCAAAAAAGGGCACCTGGCCCAGGTCTGCCGGGCTGTACTGCCTCCGCCACCTCTCCAGGGAGCCACCGGCCAACAAACGACTGCAGGACCGCAGCAGCCCCGCCACCAACCGCGCACGAGAGCCAGCTGTTACGCCGTGGAGCCAGGATCAGCAGCCGCCCCTGCTGAGGCAATCTACCAAGCCTCTGCAGGTGCTGACAGAATCAAGACTTCAGTCCTCATTGAGGGCGCCCCGTGCGAAATGGAGGTGGACTCCGGCTCGTCCCGCTCCATACTTTCTTGGGCTGACTTTACAGTACTTTGCCCTGGCGTTCTAAAACGCCAATTGACTGCCAGCTCCGTGGCCCTCAGGGACTACCAGGGGTCACTTATCCCAACCCTGGGTAGTTACACCGTCAGGGTGGAATACGGGGGGTTTTCTGGGTGCCTGCCCGTATTGGTGGTTGAGAAGCCCCTCCCCGCGTTGCTGGGGCTGGATTGGTTCCCTGCCCTGGGTCTCTCCGTGCAGGGGGTGCATTCCCTCTCCGACACGCCCCCTGACGTGGCTGCCGTCATCGCCGCCTATGCAGACGTGTTTGACGGACAGCTTGGGCTGTACTAGGGCACCCCCATCTCTCTCAACCTAGATCCCCAGGTTGCTCCCATTAGGCTGAAGGCCCGCAGGGTGCCTTTTGCCTTAAGGGCCAAAGTTGATGCGGAGATTGACCGGTTGCTGGCGCAGGGCGTATTGGAGCCTGTTGACTACTCACGATGGGAGACCCCAATAGTGGTCCCCGTGAAGGCCGACGGCTCCATACGTCTCTGCGCCGACTTTAAATCCACCATCAATTTGGCCCTTCAGGCAAACCCTGAAGGGCCAAAGCATGAAGGCACTCGCGCGCAGCTATGTTTGGTGGCCACGTCTGGACGACGAGATAGCTACCTGGGTTGCCAGGTGCTCCACCTGCCAACAGTCCCGTCCAGTGCCTCCGGCGGCCTCGCCGCGGGAGTGGGAGATTCCTCGCGGCCCATGGTCACGCCTCCATCTGGACTTCGCTGGGCCTTTCCGAGGCCAGGTCTTCCTGGTCGTGGTGGACGCCTACTCTCACTGGGTGGAGCTCATCCTCATGGCCTCCACCACAGCCGAGGCCACTGTCTGGGCATTAACACGCCTGTTCGCCACCCACGGCTTGCCAGACGTCGTTGTGTCGGACAATGGGCCCCAGTTTGCGTCCACTGTCTTCCAGGAATTCCTGGCCTCCCAGGGCATCTGGCACGCCCCGGTAGCCCCTTATCATCTGGCCAGCAATGGCCGGGCGGAACGCGCTGTCCGCTTGGCCAAGGACACCCTTGGACGGATGGACAAGGGCGACTGGCCCACGAGGGTGGCTGCTTACCTTCTGGTTCAGCATTCCACCCCGTGCCCCCTCTCCGGAAAGTCACCTGCTGAGCTGCTGATGGGCCGGCGCCTGCGGACCACCTTAGATAGGCTGCACCCAGCCTATTCTGAGGCACAGCCGAACAACCTGGGGCCCCCTTCCCGCTCCTTCCTCGAGGGCGATCCGGTCTGGGCAAGGGCTTTTTCGGGAGAGTTGAAGTGGGTGCCTGCCACCGTCACCTCTGTAACCGGCCCCTGTTCTTACAGGGTCCAGACCGCCGACGGTGCAGACTGGCGCCGCCACGTGGATCAGTTAAGGCGTCGCCTGCCGCCAGAGCCAACCAACAACCCTGCAGGGTCGGCCACTACCACTCAACCGCCGGGCCTCGGGTTGGCACCACAACCGATCTCTCCGCAGTGGCCGTTGCCCGCTCCACAAGACCTGCCAGCCGAGACTGTGCCTGGCGCCACCCGCTGGCCACAGCCCTCCATCGGACTAGCCCCCATTGGGCAACCAGCTTCCGCGTTGTTACCAGCCTTGGCCTTCCCACAATCAGGCCAGCCCTATTCTACAACCAGTTCAAAACTCCCTGACTCAAGCCCGCCAGCGGCTGCGCCACCCCGGCCCTGCCTACCTGCTCCGGAATCTCCTCCTCCTCCTGGTATAGGCCTTCAAGATGGCGCCCAGAGCTGCACTCCCTTCAGGGAGGAGCTCCCACGGGCACCACCTCCTCCTCCGATGGTCTGCCCAGTTCTGAGGCGTTCTGGGTGGGTCCGACGCCGCCCTGCCTACCTACGCAACTACGCATGCTCCACTGTCGCGCATGCATCCTCGCTGGGGGGGAAGGAGTGTTATATTCCTTTCCTCCCCGACTTACGACCGGGGATTCCCTCTGTTGACAGCTAGCAACAGCCATGCCGCGCCTTAGCCAATCAGGCGCGGCTTGACTGAAGGCGGGCTGTTCTGCCATTCTGATTGGTTTCTCTGCTTGACAGCTCTTCGTATAAATAGCTGTCAAGCAGAGGAACGCGCTGATTCTCTCCTGTATTGTTACTGCCGTTCTGTTTAATAAAATTGTGTTGGACGTTCCTCAGCGTGTCAAGCCTCGTCTTTCCCCACTATTCTTCACTCTCACATTTGCAAACCGATAGGGAAGGTAAGTGAATGCCACCACTGCACAAGGCGTGTTACCTGGTTCTTTTACCTCTCTGCCCTGGTTTAGAGGCTTCACAATCTCCTTTTCCTTTCCCACCAATCAGGAGACAACGTTCCAAGATGCAGATGTTACATGATAGGATAGCATATAGCAAACTTTTACTTATTCTTTTAAAATAAGTAGGATAAGTAGCAGCTCTACACCTAAAATCAAACACAGGAAAACCTTAGGCCATGCTGCAGTAGCTAACGTGAATAAGATCTGGAAAATATCAATAGCAAAAGCACTTAGACTTATATATCACATTATAGTGTTTACAGCCCTCTTTAAGCAGTTTACAGGGTCAGTCTCTTGCCCCCAACAATTTGGCTCCTAATTTTACTCACCTTGGAAGGATGGAAGGCTGAGTCAACCTTTAAGCCAGTCAGGACCAAACTGCTGGCAATCGGCAGAATTAGCCTGCAATACTGCATTCTAACCTGTTCTGACCCCCCTCTCCACGCCTGTGAATAAACCAGAACACAGGCTTGGCTGTTTGCCACTGTTTAATTCCTGAGATAACGAATCCTTTGGCTGAGGGCCCAGACAACTCACGTTCAATAGAGCAACCCAGATAATCCAAATGAAGCGACGCAGATAGTCTAAATGAGCAGACAGGGCTAGAATACAAAGATAGATTTTCTTAATTACTAATTCAAATGGTTGTTTCCTGCAAATGTCCAGGGTGGAAGGCTGAGTCAACCTTGAGCTGGTAAGATTCAAACTGCCAAATTGCAGGCAGCTGGCGGTCAGGAGAGTAGCTTGCAGTACTGTACTCTAACTCCTGTGCCATCATGGCTCAAGCAGTGGAAAAGCAGAGATATTGATGTACATACAATACAAAAAAGCAGGCCAGTTAGAGGATTATTATGATGTATGGGTGTGAGAGGTGGACACTAAGAACGGCTGATAGAAGAAGAATTGATGCCTTTGAACGGTGGTGCTGGCATAAATTATTGCATATACCATGGACAGCCAGAGGAACTGACTGCTGGAATTCAATATAACTGGACATATCACCAGAAGCTCAAAGCACAAGATTACGTCTGAGTTACTTTGGCCATGTCATGGTTGGAAATTCATTGGAGAATGCAATGATGCCAGGAATGGTTAGTGGAACAAGAAGGGGCAAGCAAACGCGGGCTTGATAACATCAATCCAGAGGTGATATTCAGCCGGTTCGGACTAGTTCGTCCACCCACCAACCCGGCTCTATGCTGCCCTATTCAGGCACGTTTTCAAGCCACACACAAGTGTGCAATCAGTGCATGCAATCAAAGAGAATGCATGGAAGGCTGAGCCCATGCCTGGATGGGGCGTATACGAGTGAAGTATGCACACTTTCTCCCACACATTTGTGAACCAAAGTAAGTGAATACCACCCCTGATCAAATCTGATGCAAAGTTGAAATCCAACAATGGAAAGAAGCAGTGTTTGACAGGATAGCATGGAGAGCACCTGCCTATGAATTTGCCAAGAGTAGAACATGACTGAAGGATTAAAACTACTACTACTACCGTAATTATCAATTAAGTATCTGTCTCTACACATTCTTAATGAGTCTGGTTTCTACCTGCACATTTAGGTTCTGCTTGGAAGGAACTGGAGATTTACAAGAAGAGTCATCTCAAAATGTTTCCCTATGTTATTATTAGCAGAATTTAACATCTCTCAAAATTCTCATTTTCTATGTTGATAGGTATAGAACAGAGGCGGTATTCAGCTAGTTCGGACCGGTTCATCCGAACCAGTAGCAGAAATCATGTGTGGTCCTGCCCACCTGCCCCGGCTCTATGCCATCTTATTTAGGCATGTTTTTGAGGCCAGGCACATGCATGGAAGGCATGCATGCATGAGCAAATCGCATGCGCAGAAGGCCAGGCGCATGCGCAGTGAACCAGTGGTATCAAAATGTGAAACCCACCACTGGTATAGAAAATGAGGGTTAGGGTTTCTTGTGTGTGCGTGTGTGTGTGTGTGAGAGAGAGAGAGAGACAATATTTGTAAAAAGTTCTGGGTCTCAAGTCACTTTGTGGGTCCTGATTAGTTCACATAAAATCTGAGTGATATAAACGAAATAGTTACCGCGTAAATGATCTGAAGTGATGGAAAAGGCAAGACAAAACCTCTTTGTGTTCTACAAATATGCCTACAAATAAGACATCTATAGGCTTTGAAATTCCACCATCTGCAAGATGTTTTATGTCCCCAGTATGCAATTCCACCTTGCTGGAATTATGTCTTTCCCATGTGGCCGTCAAGGATCAAATAAGGAGGGGAACGTAGACCTTCAGCTTCCACAAATTCCTGAACTCACATCCTGAATAAAAATGAAACAAAACCCAGATACTAACTCTGTCAGAGGAAACCTTAATCACACATCTAGTTCTGTATTAGGATTGCATTAGAGTTGCTCACGAGTTAATTCTTCCTTTAGCCAGGAAAGATTTGACACATTCTGACATTTTCTGTGCCAGTGCGGTTCCTATACTTTGCGCAACTTGATGAATGACAAATCAAACTACAACGACACCAGACCAACTACCATTTCTTTTTCTTCTTAGGTATGTTATACGTCCAAGCTAGTTCAGGCTTTATCATGTCATGATGCGATTAGTGGTTTTGGTCTTCTCCCTCAGCACTCCTAGTTTTTGAAATCAACCTTCTCCTTCCCCTTTCTCCTCCTCCTCCCTCTCTTTCTCCTTCCCCTTAATTTATCCCCTTCCTCTCCTTCCCCTTACTTTTACCCCTCCCTCTCCCAGTCTGCCTTCTCCTCTCTCTCCTTCCTGTTCCTTTCTCCCTTCCTATCGCTTCTCGGCCTTTTGGCTAAGATCAAGTGTAGTATCTTTCTCCCTTCCCCCTCCCTCTTCCCACCTTCCCCCCTCCTTCCTCTCCCTCTCCTTCCCCTTACTTTCTCCCTTCCCTCTTCCCATCCTCCCCGTCCTACCTCTCCCTCTCTGCCTCCTCCTCACTCTCCTTCATTTTCTTTCTCCCTTCCCCCTCCCTCTTCCCATCCTCCATTCCCATCCTCCCTTTCCACCGTCCTCCTCCTCCAAGAAAGAAACAGAGATGACAATATTGCCATTAAGACTCCTTGAGCACTTTAGATATAGCTTCATCCCCTGTTCCATCCTTGGCAGAACATCTAGCCAGATAAGTGGTAACGGGAAACCTTGGAGTTGTTCTCTAGCTCCATTCAAAAATCAGTGCTGGAGAATTGGTGTATACTGTTCTCACACTGAGGATGACACTAATGCCTGTCAAATATTGTGCTGCCAAAAGTAGACTTTGGCCACCTCTAGGCCCACATTGCTTACTTGATTAGAGTTGCATGCCCATCTCTTCATTTTCAAAGGTCTTTTGTTGCTGCTGGTAAAATCATTTTATTGACCCATACCACTTTATTTACAGATCTCTGGTGACATTGTTGCCCTCGGATAGTGTAATGACACCATTGGTGGCCTTCATGGCCTGCTTAAAAGCAGTGTAGAATTACAATGAGGCACAAAAACTCCTTAATTAATTATTTTCCACATTTCTCTATGTAGCTGCATGAAGTTCTAAATGATAGTCTCTTCTCCTTCCTTCCTTCCTTCGTTCCTTCCTTCCTTCCTTCCTTCCGTACACCTACACCTCCTCATCCCTCTTTCCTTCCTTCCTTCCTCTGTCCGTCCTCTCCCTCATCCCTCCCTCCCTCCCCTTCCCCTTCCCTCCTCATCCCTCTGTCTCCCTCCTCCTTCCCTCCCCCTGTCTTCTCATCCCTCATCCCTCCCTCCTTTACTCCCTCCCTTCCCTCTCTCCCTCTCTCCCTCCACCCCCTCATCCCTATTTCCTTCCTCTCTCCCTTCTTCCTCCTCATTCCTTCTTCTTTCTTTCCCTCCGTCCCTTCTTTCTTTCCTTCCTCCTCCCTGATTTCCTTCCTCCCTCCCCTCCCTCATCCCTTCCTTCTTTCTTTCCTCCCTCCCTTCCTTCCTCCCTTCCTCCCTTCTTCCTTCTTTCCTCCCTCCCTTTCTTCTTTCTTTCCTCCTCCCTCCCTTCCCTCCCTCCTTCCCTCCCTCCCCATCCCTCCCTCCCTTCCTCCCTCCCTCCTTCTTCCTCATCCCTTCTTCCTTCTTTCCTTTCTTCCCTCCCTCCCTCCCTCCCCTTCCTCATCCCTCCCTCCGTGAAGGGAAAATCTCCAGCAATTCCTTGCTCCTTTAATTTTATTACATTTATACCAGCAGCAGAGGCACCTGCTCCTGACATCTGAGACCATTTGGATGACATAACCAAGAACCAAAATAGTAACAACCCTCTGGGCCTTCATTATCAACCACGTGAAGCTGCTGTGGGGCTGCCAAGTCAAACAATAATTCCACCCACCGAGAAATAAATATTCCCAAGACAGCAAGCGATCGCTGGTGAGAATAGAAAGAGGCTGGCAGAAGAAACTCCTGTTGTTTCTAAGGAAGACATGCTATCTAAACATCTCTGCGCATCACTTTCTCTATTCACCATTATCTGGGGACAATGCATGCAGATAAGAGGAATATTAGGTACCCTGTTCCAGTATTTGTCTGTTTATATTACATATAAAAGTTTGCTGAGATACAATCCAGCATCAAAAGTCCCAGAGCAAGAAACAGGATCAGATCGCAGTAGCCCCTGTTCAGTTTTATGGGATGCAATCAGAGGTGAAATTCAGCAGGTTCTGACCAGTTCTGGAGAACCAGAAGTGGAAATTTTGAGTAGTTCGCAGAACCGCTAAATACCACCTCTGAATGGCCCTGCTCCCATCTATTCTCTGTCTCCCGGGTCCCCAGCTGATCGGAAGGAAATGGGGATTTTACAATATTCTTCCTCTGCCATGACCACCAAGCCAAGCCCGCCAAGCCATGCCCACAGAACCAGTAGTATAATATTTTGAATCCCATCACTGGATACAATGTTTTGTCTCTAACTGACAGGACCTAACATGTCTTGGTTGACTTAAAAGCTAAGCCATGTCAGATTTGATTGGCACTTAGATAAGAGACCATCAGAAAATCCCAGAGGAATGGACTAAACAGGGAGTTTTAAAAAATCCAAATGAAGGACATTACAGAAGAGTTAGAATAACAGAAAGACAGAGTTGGAAGGGACCTTGGAGGTCTTCTACTCCAACCCTATTCCATTTCAGACAAATGGTTGTCCAATCTTTTTTTTTTTTAACTTCCAATGTTGGAGCACCCCACAACTTCTGGAGGCAAGTCATTCCACTCTTTAATTATTCTAACTGCCAGGAAATTTCTCCTTAATTCTAAGTTGCTCCTTGATCAGTTTCCACCCATTGCTTCTTGTTCTACCCTCAGGTACCTTGGAGAATACTTTGACTCCCTCTTCTTTGTGGCAACCCCTGAGATATTGGAAGACTGTTATCATATCTCCCCTAGTCCTTCTTTTCATTAAACTTTGTTGTTGTTCTTAGTTGTGAAGTCATGTCCAACACATCATGACCCCATGGACAATGTTTCTCCAGGCCTTCCTGTCCTCTACCATCTGCCGGAGTCCATTTAAGCTCACACTGACTGCTTCAGTGACTCCATCCAGCCACCTCATTCTCTGTCGTCCCCTTCTTCTTTTTGCCCTCAATCTTTCCCAGCTTTAAGCTTTCCTCCAATGTGTCCTTCATTAAACCAGACATACCCAATTCCAGCAACTGTTCTTTATACATTTTAGCCTCCAGTCCCCTAATTATCTTTGTGGCTCTTCTCTATGCTCTTTCTAGAGTCTCAGGGGTTTTTGTCATAAGTCGGTCATGTGCGATAAACATCCTATTTGACAATATAATTTCTTTAGTGGATAAGAGGACCGCAGAGGTTATAGTGTATCTCAATTCCAGCAAATCTTTTGACAAGGTTGCACAGATCTAGGGAGATTCTCCATCATCCAGGTCATGGTTATCCCAAAGGTGCTTTTTTCAAAAGGCAACTAGACTTTCCGATTTTTCCTTGAAGATGTTTCACTTCTCATCCAATAAGATTCTTCAATTCTGAAGATTGTTCTCCTTTGGCGAAGGAGATTTTTTGTCTCAAGCTTGTTTTACTTGAAGCTGGTCTACTTGGTGATGGCCTTGGTGCCTTTGGTGATGGTGTGCTTGGCCAGCTTGCTGGGCAGAAGGAGGTGCATGGCTATCTGGATCTCACGGGAGGTGATGATAGAGCATTTGTTGTAGTGGGCCAGGTAGGAAGCTTCAGCCACGATGTGCTTGAAGATGTCATTGACGAAGGAGTTCATGATGCTCATGGCCTTGGAGGAGATGCTGGTGTCAGAGTGGACCTGCTTCAGCACCTTGTAGACATAGATGGGGTAGCTCTCCTTGCTGCTCTTCTTGCACTTCTTTTCCCCCTTCTTCTGTGTCTTGGTGATGGCTTTCTTGGAGACCTTTTTGGGCACAGGATCTGACTTGTCTAGTTCAGGCATCTTCAATGCCTTCTCGATCTTCCCTTAAGAAGGTGGATGTGAGGGCGATCTGGCTGAGATATCTGTCACCCCATTGATCACCAGGGTTGTTCTTCTCTTTTGTGTTCCTCAGAACTGAATAAGATTCTTGGATGAGGGGCAGAATGTCTTCAAAAAAAAAAAAGCCCAATTGTCATTCGGGGAAAAAAATTATCCTTGGGGCATAAAGGTTAAGAGTACAATTGTTAAACTCCTACCATGGAAATCCAAAGGAGGAGCAAATGGCATCAGGACTACATGATCACACACATATGATATAGTTTGCATCATTTCCATGCTGATGTCATCACAGATCTGCCATCATTAGGACTTATGGCACAGTGGTTAGAGGGCAGTACTGCAGGCTACTTCAGCTGACTGCTAGCTGCAATTCAGCAGTTCAAATCTCACTGGCTCAAGGTTGACTCAGCCTTCCATCCTTCCGAGGTGGGTAAAATGAGGACCCAGATTGTTGGGGGCAATAGGCTGACTCTGCAAACCACTTAGTGAGGACTGTAAAAGCACTGTGAAGAGGTGCATAAGTCTAAGTACTATTGTTAAGTACTATTGCTATTATACTCAGGGTGTCAGGGTTCCAAAAAACACCCCCAATGAAATAAAACTCCAAAGCTTGGGTTTCCTCAAAGTTCCACTTTATTACAGATGTCATGCTTGCACATCTGGGAAAACCCGAATCTGAAGTTGAAAGTTCAAGATCCTGCCCCAACACCCACAAGTCCATCACATGGTCTAATCTTTCACTGCCACGAAGACAGATTCCTCCCATCCACATCCGATCAGCTGCAGGGACAAAAGTGACCTTGGCTTTCTAAGAAGAATGTTATTATGGCTACACATCACCCAACTTTGTATAATCTCCCCTCCCATTTTCCCACAATAGAAAGTGTGGCAGGCCTGAAACCCAAAAAGAAAAGATGGCTTGCAGGCCTGACACGGGGCCTGTGACTCCTTCTAGGTACCTAAGCAGCAGTTCCACAGAAGGAAATGGGAAAGACACAAAAAGATATCGATGGACAAAATGACAAAACAAGCAAAAGAACTGCATCAAAATAGAGGGACGAATCTCCCAGCCAACAGTATAATCCCTCTAATTCCAAATGCCTTCTTTGTTATTGCTGCTCTGATTTCTATTAATCTGTTGTTTGTAGGATAGTTCAGCAAACAGTTTAAAATCATGGATTGCCTACACGTTGTGCCCAGTGCATTGGGGACGAGTGGTAACCTCTCAACATTGCCATGGCAACATGTCTTCTTCCTGTTTATATTGTGCGGCGTGAGCGAAAAAGGGAGAGCCACATGCTGCCAATTGCACCTTGTCTCTGCCTCTAGCAAGGATGAGAATAATTCATTTCCCAATGAAAACTACGACTGCTGTTACTATTGCTCTTACAATCTTTTTAGGCTCTTTCTGTTTTTAGGCTAGAATTTATCCAGCGTTTGTAAGTTACTAAAGACATTTCCTCACCGGTGATATACGATAACATCTTCACAGTGGGACTCAGCCATCACTGAAATAATAGACAAGTTGGTCTTCACTGCTGTTATTTTGACATAACGATGGTTGGATGATGCTAAAAGGTTAGGTAGTAGAAATGACTTCATGGTCTCACCTGAAGGAGGAGGTTTCCACCATTACTAAAATTCCGACCTCTTCAGGTTACGACAATGATAGGAGGCCTTCACAGAGGTGTGGCTGTGTATTCTTCCCAAAATAGGACACAATTTCCTAACCTCCACAACAGTGGTGGGTTGCCAATATTTTTACTACCAGTTTGGGTGAGTGCACAATGCTTCTGTCCATGTGCAGAAGCATCCGGGCGGGTGGGTGGAGCCTCCCCCCACCGCTACTACCGATTCGGCTGAACCGGGCTGAACTGGGAGCCACCCACCTCTGCTCCACAACCTAACTATGTGCTTAATATGTGTAGATACATAATTTTGGAAACTCAAATAGAATTACACTGGGTATCTGGCACAAGGAACCAGGAAAAGAGGTTGAGTTCAGAACACTAAAAGTTTATTACATCTTACCTATACATACAAGAATCTGATCTACTAATGGCCAAGTCAAACTGGTACTAGATAATTGTCAATGGAATTCACGTGGGGTGGCTGGACTTGGGTCTCTTGTGGCTGTGTAAGGATTCCAAACTGATGATGCACTTGAACCCACCTTTGGGCTCTTCCTGATCATCTTCAACATGGGGATTTTTTTTTTTTTTGCACTGGATGCTTTCCAACTGTTGATGCACAACTGAGGCTCTTCATCCTTAGTGTTGATGGAAATTCACATTCTCCATAGACAGAGAATTTAAAAGACAAAGGCTACTCTTTGAAGACAGCAAAGTCCACATTTTGGACAGAGAGGACTGCTGGTTTGAAAGAGGGGTCAAAGGGGCCATCTATGTCAAAATTGAACAGCCCTCTCTCAACCAAAGGAGAGGGATACAACATCATCTATCTCCAGTCTACGACACAGTCCTTTCAGCAGTTCCAAGAAAGTTCCATGCCCATTTGCATTATTCAGGTGACGCTGAGGACACAGAGAAACCCCCAAGTGGCCTCAATGACTGTCTAAAAGAATGCAAATGACTAAAGAATATAAATCCTTCCTTTCCCCACCATCCAGTCAGAGATGAAGAAGCTTCTTGAATGAGAAGCAAAACGTCTTCAAAGAAAAACAAGAAAGTCCAGTTGCCTCTTGAAAAAACACCTTTGGGAATCTTCATCCTTAAGAGTCAACCTTGTAAGAAATGTGTTCTTCAAACCCAACTTGGACAAGGCACAAGCAGAGAACATCTTCAATTAAAGGATCTCTGCTAACAGGGGAACAGTAAACTGCTTTATAAGACATTTAAGAACATAGAAGATGGGGTATTAGATTCTTACAGAACAAGCTGATCCTTTAATACTTCATTGATTATGAATCCAGTGTTTTAAACTGAGATCAGTTTATCCTCTATAAAGATCAAAGGAATAACCATTGTGAATTCACTCATTAATAGATTTCTATCACACCTTTATTTTGTACAACTCAAGGAAGCTCACATAATGCCTTCAGCTCCTATTTTCCAATCAAACACGTGGATTGGGCTGAGGGAAACAGTGACTGGTCCAAAGTCACCCAAGTGTCCTCTTTTGCAGATCCAATAAAATCTGAAAAAGAGACTTGTATAAAATCTTGAAGAAATCCTAGTTTGCATTAACAGAGGGATACAATCAAGATCAAGTGAGGTACTAATACTACTCTAAAAAGCCTTAGTAAGACCACACTTAGAGACCCGGGGGCTCAGTGGCTCAGTCGCTAAGACGTTGAGCTTGTCAATCAGAAGGTTAGCAGTTAGGCGGTTTGAATATCTAGCACCACATAATGGAGTGAGCTTGTCCCAGCTTCTGCCAACCTAGCAGTTCGAAGGCACGTAAAAATGCAAATAGGAAAATAGGGACCACTTTTGGTGGGAAGGTAACAGCGCTCCATGCGCCTTCGGCATTTAGTCATGCCGGCCACATGACCACGGAGATGTCTTCAGACAGTGTTGGCTCTTTGGCTTTGAAACAGAGATGAACACCGCCCCCTAGAGTTGGGAACAACTAGCACATATGTGCGAGGGGAACCTTTACCTTTATCAAAAATGATGTAGGGCCTCCTGCTTGGGTGGGGGGGGGGGGGTTGGAGTAGATGACCTGCAAGGTCCATTCCAACTCTGTTCATCTGTTTTTAAAACTCTGTGTGATGGGAGATGGTGGCTGTTTTCCTGCTTATGGCTTTCTCAGAAGCATCTGGTCACTGTAGAAACAGCTGGTGTGAAGTCATAATTTGTTGATCTAATCCTGCATCCTGCAGGGCCCCATTTAAAATGTTGTGATGCTGTCAGACACCCCTGAATAAATGTTTCAGGATGTTTAAAGTTAGCAAGAAGCTCTGTGTGGTTCTATTCAAATTCAATGTGTTAATTTAGCCTCTTTGTGATAAATAGCAGGCTTTGAAGCAGTCCTTCCTTCCTTTCCTCTCTCCCTTCATTTTCCCCCTTCCTTTCTTTCCTCCTTCCCTCCCTTCATTTGTTTCCTCTCTTCCCCTTCCTTTCCCCCCTCCCTCCCATCCTCCCTTCATTTCTTCCCTCCCTCCCTTTCTTAATTTCCTCCCTCCCTCTCTTTCTTCATTTCCTTCCTCACTCCCTTCATTTCTTTCATCCCTCACTCCCTTCATTTCCCCCCTTCCTTCCTTCCTTTCCTCCCTCCCTCCCTTAATTTGTTTTCTCTCTCCCACCCTTCCTTTCCCCCTCCCTCCCTTCATTTCCTCCCTCCCTTCCTTCCTTTCTTCATTTTCTCCCTTTCTTCCTTTATCTTTCTCCCTCCCTTTTCTCCTTGCTTTTCTCCTTCCCTTTCTCCTTCCTTCCTTCCTTCCCTCCCTTCCTTCCCTCCCTTCATTTCTTTCCTCTCTCCCATCCTTCCTTTCCCCTCAACTTCCCTTCTTTAATTTCTTCCCTTTCTTCATTTCCTCCCTCCCTCCCTTCATTTCTTTCTTCCTTCCCTCCCTCCCTTCCACCCACAATTCTAATCTACAAATAAGGCCGGGTTTCTTAAGGCCTCAGTTTCCCACAGAATTCAGGTTCAGGATTAAGTTTAAGTTTTAGTTCATAGATACCTCAGTACCTTTATAGAAGTTTCAAATCTAAAAGTGCAAAACAGAAATTTCAGAACAAATTAGGAACTAGGCAGAGGAAGAAATATATCACCTTTTCTCCAAAACTACAATTGGAAGAGGGATCTACACTCTCTGGGTTGGTTTGAAGCTGATTGTTAGTCCTTTTACTCTCTGGACACACAGCCCTATAGAACTCTCAACATCTCCCGTGTTACCCCTTTCTCCCCCTCTCCTGATAGCCAGTTTGGTGTCTAAAGTTGGAAAAAAGAGGGAGCTGAACCAGCCTTTTCCCAGGAGACACAATCAGATTCCACCGCTCAGTGGTACTCACTTATCTTTCGGATTTCTGCCTTGGGACTTGATTTTGCCAAGCAACTCTTGGAAGCTCAAGCAAATCCAAACAACAACTAAAAATAATGCACCACCAGGGACCCATTAGAATCTAAGTGCCACATTTCATTCTCTCCCAGGGAGCATCCAGGATTTAAATGATTGGTGCTACATGGTCACAGGTGGCCAGCAGTTTCATGTTTGAGATAAACACCTCCCAGGTTTCAGGGAAGATCTTATGGTGTAGTACCGTGATGGCAAACCTAGGGCACGTGTGTTGGAAGTGGCATGCAGAGCCAGCTCTCTAAGCATGCCAACCACCGCCTGTTGCTCTTCCGGGTTACGGTGCGCTGGCCAGCTGGTCTTTGCACATGCATGCGTGTCGGAAACCAGAAGACCACATGACCAACCTGCATGCATAAGCTAGAAACCAGAAGCTTAGCTTCCCGGCACATGCATGTGCAATAGTCACCTAGTCTTCCAGTTTCTGGTGCTCCCTGCCCACAACAGGGGTGGGTTCCTGCCCCTGTTACTACCAGTTCGCTCAGGGATGCGCTTTGTGCATGCTTGATGTGCGCTACATGCACATGCACAGTAGTAAAAAAAATGCTTCTGCGCATGCGCAGAAGCAAAAAAACAAGATGGGGGCGCCTATGGCACCGTCGATACAGGCATCTGGCCAGTCGAGTTACTATCTACTCAGCCAAACCAGTCCAAAACAGTAGGAACCCACCTCTGCGACACACATGTGCTCCCATTTCAGCACTCAGTGCCAAAAAGGTTCACCAAGACTGGTGTAATATCTAAAGCTCCTCCTGCATTAAATGGAATGAAAACCTACTGGGCAACCCATTTAATACAATACAATACAATACAATTCAATACAATACAATACAATAGCAGAGTTGGAAGGGCTCTTGGAGGTCTTCTAGTCCAACCCACTACCTAGGCAGGAAACCCTACACCACTTCAGACAAATGGCTATCCAACATCTTCTTAAAGACTTCCAGTGTTGGAGCATTCACAACTTCTGGAGGCAAGCTGTTCCACTGATTAATTGTTCTGTCAGGAAATTTCTCCTCAGTTCTAAGTTGCTTCTCTCCTTGATGAATTTCCACCCAAAGCTTCTTGTCCTGCCCTCAAGTGTTTTGGAGAATAGTTTGACTCCCTCTTCTTTGTGGCAGCCCTGAGATATTGGAACATTGCTATCATATCTCCCCTAGTCCTACTTTCTATTAAACTAGACATATTCAGTTCCTGCAACCGTTCTTCATATATTTTAGCCTCCAGTCCCCTAATCACCTTTGTTGCTCTTCTCTGCACTCTTTCTAGAGTCTCCACATCTTTTTTACATCATGGTGACCAGAACTGAACGCAGTATTCCAAGTGTGGCCTTACCAAGGCATTATAAAGCGGCATCAACATTTCACGTGATCTTGATTCTATCCCTCTGTTGATGCAGCCTAGAACTGTGTTGGCTATTTTGGCAGCTGCTGCACTTTTCTATAGACAGATGCTGATGAACAGTCTGAATAAGCCAGTTCTGAAAAATCTTTGTTTCAAATTTTTGATGAGCTCATTTAAAAAAAGAAGCCATCCATCTCCTGTCAACTGACTCTAGACTCCCTCCAACAATACAACCCACCCCCATATAAAACAGAACATAGAATAATAGGGTTGGAAGGGACCTTGGAGGTCTTCTAGTCCAACCCCTTGTTTAAGCAAGGGACCCTATGCCATTCTGGACAAATGGCTGTCCAGCCTCTTCTTGAGAACCTCCACTGATGGAGCACCCACAATTTCCAATAAATAAGGACATGAAAATGACGGTGGTGCAGTGGTTAGAATGCAGTATTGCAGGCTAATTCTGCACACATCTGAAATTCAATCCTGACGTGGCTCAAAGTTGACTCAGCCTTCCATCTTTCTGAGATTGATAAAATGAGGATTGTTTGGGACGATCTGCTGACGTTTGTAAACCACTCAAAGAGTGCTGTAAAGCACTATAGAGTGGCATATGTCTAAGTGCTATTGCTAGAAACATTCAGCATTGAGAATTAAAACATTAAAAATTACCAAAGAACTGGATAAAAAGGGATAAAAAACTCCTAAATATGCTGGACGTGGAACATTTTCATACTCGATTCAGTATCTCCTAAGTGGGACACAGGAATATGGGGGCTCAGTGGCTAAGACACTGAGCTTGTCAATCAGAAAAGTTGGCAGTTTGGCGGTTCAAATCGCTAGTGCTGCGTAACCGAGTGAGCTCCCATTACTTGTCCCAGCTTCTGCCAACCTAGCAGTTTGAAAGCACTTAAAAGTACAAGTAGAATAATAGGGACCACTTTGGTGGGAAAATAAGCGCATTCTGTGCGCCTTCGGCGTTTAGTCATGCCGGCCACATGACCACAGAGATGTCTTTGGACAGGCCCTTCAGCTTTGAAATGGAGATGAGCAATGTCCCCTAGAGTCAGGAACGACTAGCACATATGTGCAAGGGGAACTTCTCCCTTTAAGTGGGACACAACTTCTGGAGGCAAGCCATTTGACTGATTAATTGTTCTGCCAGGAAATTTCTCCTTAGCTCTAGATTGGATCTCTCTTCAATTAGCTTCCACCAGGGGTGGGTTGCTGCTGGTTTTACTACCAGTTTGCAACCCATGCCCAGTGCACGCACACGCTCACTTTGCTCATGCACACACCAGGTGCACTCTGTGCGTGCATGCACTGTTCAATATTAATTGTTCTTCGTGCATACTCAGAACAACTTATAGTGAACTGCGCACGTGCAGTCACTTAGATCCAAAACGGTGGCAGCCCAGTGGCAATGAGGGAACCGGTTCGGGGGCGTGGCAGGCCTGGGTTGCTGCCAGTTCTGCAACCCAGGCCTGAATTCCACTACCGGTTTGGCTGAACTGGGTTCAACCCCCCTCTGGCTTCCACCCATTGCTTCTCATCCTGGCCTCAGGTGCTTTGGAGAATAGGTGAACCCTTTTTCTCTGTGACAGCCTCTCAAATAGCAATAGCACTTAGACTTGTATACTGCTTTATAGCCCTCTCTAAGCATTTTACAGAGTCAGCCCATTGCTCCCAACAATCTGGGGTCCTCATTTTACCCACCTCAGAAGGATGGAAGGCTGAGTCAGCCTTGAGCCTGGTGAGATTCGAACTGCCAAATTACAGGCAGCCAGTGACCAGCAGAAGTAGCCTACAGTACTGCACTCTAACCCCTGCACCACCTTGGCTAATTGCAGTTATGCTCTTAAGGCGCCTCCAAGTACATGAGCCGATGTTGGTAAAGGATCTCAGAATAAGCACCCCAAGCTCCAACAACTAAGCAAGGAAAGTCCTGGTTACTAGCTGGATGGGAGGCTATCAGGAATAGCAATGGTGCTTAGACTTATATACCACCCAATAAATACTTTACAGCCCTCTCGAAGTGGTTTACAGAGTCAGAATATTGCCCTCAACAATCTGGGTCCTCATTTAAATTGACCTCAGAAGGACAGAAGGCTGAGATAATTTTGAGCCAGTGAGATTTGAACTGCCAAACTGCTTGCAGCCACCAGTCAGCAGAATTCGCCTGCAGTACTACATTCTAACCACTGCGCCTCCATGGCTCGCTGACCACTATCATATCACCCCTAGTCCTTCTTTCTGTTAGACTGATAGACCTTATTGAATTCTCTTCTCTTTCTTTTTGCAATTAATAGTTTCATTACTAATAATTTACCTCTCCAGATAAAGAGTTAAGGAATAAGATGGAAAATAAGGATAAAATCTATTCCGAAGCAGGTGGCAAGTCTGTAATCCATCATCCCTATCTTGAAAATTCTAAACTGGTTGTCAGTTCCTTAGTGGGCAAAGTCTAATCTACTGACCCTTAAAGATCTAAACAGCTGAGGACAACCCAAGAGGATATAATGTGCTGATTATATCAACATTATAATGCAGACTTCAAAAATGTGTATTTCTTTTCCATCCCAAGCTTCACATTTCATATTCAGTGAATAACGTGTAAGCGTGAGGGCTGTAGGAGAAGAAAAGACAGACCCTGAGGGCAGGGTAAGAGAGGATTCAGCCTAGAATAGTTATGTGTTCACAAATGCTTCAGGTCCATCCCTCTTGAATTCTGATGACTCTTTTTTCTCTTTTAATGACCGCGTAATCCCTTGCACTTAGTGTTGTGGCCCGCCAGTGGCCAGTAGAGCTGGCAGCAGATTCAGACAGTGGGGAGATTGGGGAGGAACATGGGCCAGTGCTGGAGTCTGGGGAAGGCTCTGACGAGGGCTCTGTGTCGGAGGCAGAGATGGGGCTAGGGACGTATGCCAGTTATCAGCTGCCTTCAGAGTCAGACATCAGTAAGGCAGATGAAGAACTGGAGCCTGTTCCCAGTGTGTGCAGGCACAGAGTTGCCAGATGAAGGGAAAAGCTAAAGAACAGGGGTTGACTTGGGAGTAGTCGCATGCGCAGAAGCAATGTTTTTACTACTGCACATGTGTGCCTAGCGCACATCAAGCACAATGCGAAGTGCGTTCCTGAGAAAACTCACAGTAAAAGAATCCAGAACGCACTCCTGGTCGTGACTGATTGTTTTCTTTCACAACCTTTCTGAATAGAATGGAATGGAATAGAATAAAATATGGAATAAGAATAGAAGGGAAGGGAAGGAAGGGGAGGGGAGAGGAGAGCATATGGAACATGAATGGGATAGGATAGGATAGAATTCTTTATTGGCCAAGTGTGATTGGACACACAAGGAATTTGTCTTTGGTGAATATGCTCTCAATGTACATAAAAAGATACATTCATCAAGAATCGTAACATACAACACTTACTGATAGTCATAGGGTCAAAGTAAGCAATCAGGAAACAATCAATATCAATATAAATCATAAGGACACAAGCAACAAAGTTACAGTCCTGCAGTCATAAGTGGGAGAAGATGGGTGATAGGAACATTGGAAGATTAATAGTAATGCAGTCTTAATGAATAGTTTGACAGTGTCGAGGGAATTATTTGTTTAGCAGAGTGATGGCATTCGGGGGAAAACTGTTCTTGTGTCTAGTTGTCTTGGTGTGCAGTGCCCTATAGCGTCATTTTGAGGATAGGAGTTGAAACAATTTATGTCCAGGATGCAAGGGGTCTACATATTTTCAGGGCCCTCTTTTTGACTCGTGCAGTGTACACTGTACACTAATATGATGTCTTCAATAAATGTTGGACAGTAAATCACATAATCCTGAAACAGATGACTGCAAATTCTGAGAGTTGTATTCCAATAGATTCCAATAGATAGCAATAGGTTTTAATCCTAAGAGTGCTCTCAAAATTAATTGTAAGAAAGAAAGAATTGTCCCAGATGTGTACCTATGAATGAGCTTACAAAGTGTCCTTTGTATGTTCATTCTGCCCTTAATGTGACCAAAATAGTCTTGAAACATGAGATAAATTCTTCGCTATCTTATTAAAAGGGATCAGAAAAGTGAACTGACATATATGCTTCAGTGGTGGGATTCAAAAATTTTACTACTGGTTCTGTTGGCATGGCTTGGTGGGTGTGGCAGGGGAAGGATACTATAAAATCCCCATTCCCTCCCTACTCCAGGGGAAGGATGCTGTAAAATCTGCATTCCCTCCCCACTCCAGGGGAAGATTTCTGCAAAATCTCCATTTCTTCACCACTTCAGGGGAAGGATACTGTAAAATCTCCATTCCCATCCCACTCCAGGGGAAAGTTTCTGCAAAATCCCCATTTCCTTCCCACTCCAGGGGAAGGTTACTGCAAAATCCTGATTTCCTCACAATCAGCTGGGACTCAGGAGGCAGAGAATAGATGGGGGCAGGGCCAGTCAGAGGTGGTATTTACCGGTTCTCCGAACTACTCAAAATTTCCACTACCGGTTCTCCAGAACTGATCAGAACCTGCTGAATACCACCTCTGGTATGTTTCCTGCTCAACTTTTGATTTAAAAAAAAAAGATTCTGCAAACACGAACAAGTTTCTTCCATTGAAGAAAGAAAGGTCATTACACTAACTAATTTGGTCAGATCACCATGGAAAAATAAAAGAATCATTTTGAGCAGAGGACAGAGCCAAAAGTCATGGCAGAGCCAAATGAATTTTCCACTTTCGTAGCTAGAAATGAAAAATGGAATATGTTTTTAATTTGGGGAAATGTGGTTTATATGTTGTTGGGAAGGGGAGATCAAAGGGTCAGGTG
Organism: Natrix helvetica; assembly: GCF_964273705.1. Lineage (NCBI taxonomy): Eukaryota > Metazoa > Chordata > Lepidosauria > Squamata > Natricidae > Natrix > Natrix helvetica. Next base: position 92,011,990 of record NC_138551.1, read on the forward strand.
GCCCCAGAGGGACTTTTAAATGATAATGGGGACCAAAATAATTTGTGTGATGCTTTTAATTTCCTCTGCTACTGTTTTTTTAAATGGTTCTTTTGGTTTATTTTTATTTTTTTAAACTCTGCTTAATATATTTTGGCCAAGAAGAGCCAAAATGCAGAGAGATCTGAAGGAGAAATTATTTTCATCGGACTATAAAGGGATGCTATCCTATGCTATGCTACCCATTTTATTCTGTATTCTGTACAGAATTCTTTGTAATATTTAAGCCGGACTCATTGGATGCCATTGTAAACATTTGGGCTAGTGTGAAAACAATAACAGTGCTATGACTTGCATGCCCTATATAGAATTAATATATGCTTGGACAACTAACTGTATTACTGTATACAGTTTTGGTGATCCCTCCCTCCCTCCCACACTCCCTCCTTCTCCTTCCTTCCTTGCTCCTCTTTCTTTCTTCCTTTCTTCCTTCCTTTCTCACTCGTTCCCTCTTTCTTTCTTTCTTTCTTTCTTTCTTTCTTTCTTTTCTTTCTCTCTCCCTTTAGTTTCTTTCTTACTTTTTTCTTTCTTTCTCTTTCTTTCTGTTCCTCCCTCCCACCCTATTTCTCCTTCCTTCCTTTCTCCTCTCTTCCTTCCTATCTCTCCCTCCCTCCCTCTCTCCCTCTTTTCTCTTTCTCTCTCTCTTCTTTCTTTCTTTCTTTCTTTCTTTCTTTCTTTCTTTCTTTCTTTCTTTCTTTCTTTCTTTCTTTCTTCAGTCTACAATTACTTCTCCAGTACCAACGCCATCTGTCATTCATACAAAACCATTCATTTCAGCTGATGAGATAATCTCCATGTAAATGGATGACGACCGTCTGCACGTAAAAGCATTTCCCTTTTCCCAAATAACTTTTTATACATTATATGGTGAGCTACCCTCCCTCCGTTTTTATTTTTGGTACCATACTTCCTGACCCAAAACTTGGGATGAAAGAAAGTTGCTCCAAGAGTTTGAGTAACATCAATAGGACCAATTTTGGATTTTTGACTATAGATTTCAGCCCCGGCTTCAGAAATCCAAAATGGTTACTAGATGCCAGCAAAGAATTGCTCTCTATTTCTTGGCAGACCCTTAGAAGCTGTCCAGATAATTAACCCCAGTTTAGAGATTTTGTCCTGAAGAAATCTGCACAAGTCACGACCTCTGTATTGGTTGTTACTTGGTGTGTACATTAAAGTGCGATCCATCAGTCCTTGCTGAGGAAACATCTGCCACCATAAAATTGGCTGCCTTGATTGGCTGAGCTTTAATCTACTAGTCGTGTCTTTAGAGAATTAATTTGCAATAAGTTAAGGAAAGCAATTGGTGGGTTTTTCCAAGCATCGTTTCCCCTCCTATCAAACATCATCAAGTCTTGGGGGGAAAAAACCTACCACTCGTTTTCTTCAATGTGAGTGGAAACAAGGTTAGGGGAGGTCTGACAGTAAGCTAGGTGGGTGAGTTTGAGCCATCTCTTCAAGCTTGCTTGGTTTCTGTGCAAGGATTTTGCTTGGGTGTGTGAAAAAAAAATAAGGAACCTTTATAAATCTGGCACCAGTTAACCATTGCACAGGCAGCTGTAATAACAGCCAGCATAATCTTGATTCCATCCCTCTGTTCATGCATCTTAGGACCCAGTTGGATTTTTTGGTGGCCATCATCTGAGAAGCTACACTACCCTGCGTCTATGAAAGTCATAGTTTATATGCTCAGCAGTTTACAGAAGCTGCAAAGACATTGGCCTATATTTCGTCTCAGACTTCACTTTATTTTTTTAAGTTTAAATTGGTTCCGTGGGGCAATCAATCTCTGCTTACACTTGATACTACGTTCTTCTCTGTGAACATGGTTAATGAGCCCTGCCACACTAGGACTGTGACATGACTCTGAGGCTCCATGCTGTCTTGCTCACCACACAAAGCCAGCAGCAAAGTGCTGCTAAAATCAAGAAACCCTTATTCCCCTCTTATAACGGGTTATATTTTTCTTCCTCCCTGCCTCAGAATCGGATGAAAAAGTGAGGTCATCTCGGGTTACGGGTGGGTGTTACGCTGTTTGCAGTACATTATTTTGTTTCCTGGCTCAGTTTCCTGGTCCAGAGAAAAGAAAAGTAAGTGGTGCATGGTGGTTAAAAGAAAAATAAGGCTTATCCAAGAATGTCTTTTCTTCTAGGGCTGTTGGTTGAACCTTGGAGCAGTAGAAGTTCACTCGGATGGGAGTAAACAATAACCATCAGTTCTGAATGGCTAACTATTTGGCGGAGTTATTCTATTTACAGCTCTTGGCTAGCATGGCAGAGGAATAATTGCTGGGGGCATTTCCCCAGATGTTTAATGCAATGCCAGCGGAATATGGGAACATCTGGAGGAGAACAAATATAGGGCTCATTGGGTTAAAGGAGCCTTCTTCATTCTGATCAGGCAATTTGGAAGAGCATATGAATTTTGCCAAATCAGAGTTGGAAAAGACATTGGAGGTTATCTAGTCCAACCCCCAGCTCAAGCAGGAGACTCTATATCATTTCTGACTAGTGGCTGTCCAGTCTCTTCTTGAAAGCCTTCAGTGATGGAGCATGCAGAACCTCTGAGGACAAGCTGTTCGATTGGTTGATTGTTCTCACTTTCTCCTTATTTCTAGGTTATATCCTCTTGATCAGTTTCTATTCTGACCCCCTCCCCGGCCTGTGAATAAACCAGAACACAGGCTTGGCTGTTTGCCATTGTTTAATTACTGAGATAACGAATCCTTTGGCTGAGGGCCCAGACCACTCACGTTCAATAGAGTAGCTCTGCAGCAACCCAGATAATTCAAATGAAGCAACGCAGATAGTCCAAACGAACAGACACGGCTAGAATACACAGATAGCTTTTCTTAACTACTAATTTGAACGGTTGTTTCCTGCAAATGTCCCCTCCCAACACCTCACCTATAATCTCTCTTGGGAGGGGCCAATCCACAACCACCTGTGCTTAATCATCTTCTGTGAGTCTGCCTACGGAGTTGCTGCTTCCGTTTCTCAGCCCTTCTCAATCTAGCATCAGGGACAAACTGCCTTTGATCCTCCCCACTGCTCCATGTCTCAGGCGCCTCCTGGTGGCCAACCAGCCTCTCTGGTCCCTGCTCTGAGTCTGAACCCTGCACAGGGTCCTCCACATCGTCCAGGGCAGACTCATATGGTTCCTCGCTATCCGAGTCCATCTGCAGCTCAACCGGATCCCGCTGGGCCACAACCAGTTTCCATGCATTGTTTCTTGTCTGACCTTTGGGTGCTTTGGAAAATAGGTTGATCCCCTCCTCTGTGTGAGAGCCCCTCAAATATTGGAATAATGCTATCATATCACCCCTGATCCAGTTCCTACAACTGTTCTTCATATGTTTTAGCCTCTAGGCCCCTCATCATCTTTGTTGCTCTCCTCTGCACTCTTTCCAGAAGTTCAACATCTCTTTTATAATATGGTGACCAAAACTGGATGCAGTATTCCAGATATGACCTTACTAAGACTTTATAGAGTGGTATTAGAATAACAGAATAACAGAATAACAGAACTGGAAGGGATCTTGGAGGTCTTCTAGTCCAATCCCCTGCTCAAGCAAGAGTCCTGATACCATTTTCTAGAAATGTTGGAACAGCAGCACAAAGAGTGTCATTATTCTCAGTGGTTAAAGATGCTTAGCTTGTCAGTTAGAAATCTGTTAGCCTGGGTTTGAGACCTTGTAATTTGCCCCAGGTCCTACCCATCTAGCAGTTCTAAAACATGCAGGGTTGAGTAGATAAATGGGTACCATACTGGTGGGAAGGTAACAGCATTATGTGTGCCTCAGTATAGTCATGCTGGCCACATGTCCACAGAAGTCTTTAGACAACGCTGGCTCCCTGAGCTAAAAAACGGAAATGAGTATCAGTCCCTAGAGTTGGACATGACTGGACAAAGGAAATGTTTACCTTTACCTATGGATATGATAGTTGTCTTTCAGAACTTAATGTTCTGACCTAGGCTTCCCCAAAAGGCACAAAGCAGAGTCCTGGTCCCCACAAAACCCCTTTTATTAAACGCATGTGAATTCCTCTCAGTCACATTAAGCAAGCCTGGCAAACAGTCTTTCAAAAGGAATATTTATGACTACAGACCTTATCTATCTTGGAAAGCTGCCATGTAAATATTTTTCAAATGAAGTGCTGTGAAAGAAAGACTGAGCACAGAGTCTCTGAGATTCATGGACAGATCTTCACACTCCTGAAGATGACCGAAAGAATGAATTGTTTCCTGCAAAATCCCACTCCCCTTTCACTCCTCTTTTATTTCCTACTGGAGGGGCCAAACCTTCCACCTGTGACTTTACTCCCAAGTCTACCCTCATTTCTGAGTTGTTCTTTTCTTCTGGCAGTTCTGCGCATGCGCACACTGGGAACAGGCTCCAGCTGTTCTTCTGCCTCACTGCTGTCTAGCTCTGAAGGGCATCTGATCACTGCCAGACAGCCTTTGCCATGTCTCTGCCTCCAATGCAGAGCCCTTGTCCAAGCCTTCCCCAGCCTCCAGGACTGGCCCATACTCCTTCCCAACCTCCTCAATGTCCGATTCTGCTGCCAGCTCTGCTGGCCACTGGCAGGCCACAACAACTATATCTTCTATTGCAAGATATCCACAGGGTTGGAAAATTTCTCAGGCAGATTAGATTCTACATAGTATCTGAGGGCAGGACAAGAAGCAATGGGTGGAAGTCAGGGAGATCCAACCATGGAAATAAGGAGGGATTTCCATTAGTGAGAATGATTGATCAATGGAACAGCTTGCTTCCCAGGATTGCTCCTTCACTGGAGATCTCCAAGAAAAAAAAATGGACAGCCATTCGTCTGGGCTGCAACAAAGTCTCCTGTCTTGGACAGGGGGTTGGACTAGAAAGCCTCCAAGATCCCTTCCAGGCCTGTGATTCTACAATAATATTATACCTTAGAAACTGTTCACTTTGTGTCTTTAAGTGCCCCTAAATTTCACCCCTTTATTTAAAATTCTGATCACTGATTGAAATAAATTATACCTCTTTTGGGAGAAGAGGGGCTATGTAACATGCCAAGAATTTAAAATGTAAGCTTTTCCCACTTGAAACGATTGTTGATATTCTTTTCCAATTGTGGTCTTCCTCGTTGCTTATATTTTCTGTTTTTCGTTTCCGCAGAATTATTTTCAAACCACAATTGGGGATTTCTCAAATTATAGAGATTTATATCTAAATCATAAGTGGCTCAGTGGCTAAGATGATGAACTTGTCGATCAGAAAGCTTGGCAGTTTGGCAGTTCGAATCCCTAGCGCCGTGTAATGCAGTGAGCTCCCAGCTACTTGTCCCAGCTTCTGCCAACCTAGCAGTTCGAAAGCACATAAAAAATGGAAGTAGAAAAATAGGCACCACCTTTGATGGGAAGGTAACAGGGCTCCGTGCGCCTTTGGCATTTAGTCATGCTGGCCACATGACCATGGAGATGACTTCAGACAGTGTTGGCTCTTTGGCTTTGAAATGGAGAAGAGCACCACCAGAGATGGGTTACCAATTTTTTTACTACGAGTTCGCTCAGGGACGTGCGCGCGCTTGACGCTTCTGCGCATGCACAGAAGCATCCGGGCAGGTGAGTGGAGCCTTCTGCCGCTGCTACTACCAGTTTGCCTGATCCGGGCCAAACCAAACCAGAAACAACCACCTCTGAGCACCAACCCTAGTGTCGGGAATGAGTAGCACATATGTACAAGGGGAACCTTTACCTTTATATCTAAATCATAGACCTATTGTGAGTGGGGGAGACAGAAGACACTTCTCTCCCCCTTAAAGTTTAAAAACCATTAAATTTTCTTATTTGCTTAAAGAGAAAAAAAAACTTAGTAGTCTAAAATCTTCAAGTCTCCCGCCTGCCTAAAGCAATATCCTTTTAGCTGGGTTATAAAACCTGAAGAAAAGAAAGGAAAAAACGAAATAGCAAAGAAAAAAAATTAATTAAACTTAGATTAAAAACATAATTACTTATTTTATTAATTGCACTTTAAAGATGCCCTTGAGGAAGATCCAGAGGGCTTTTGTTAACAGTAAAAGGATTAATTTTAAATGTCCTTGCTAGTCATTTTTAAATCTCATTTGAATTTAGTTTCAGGGTTTATTTTTTATTTATTTGGGATTAAATTTATATCATTACCATACCACAACAGAACACAGTGACACCTTTTATTTAAAGTGGCTGATCATTAGAAAGACGTTTGCAATTCGCCGTAATAATACTGAGGATAATGAATTGACTGGGAATTAATAGGATAGCTACTGAGCACATGTGTTCTAGCTGGAGAACGCCACGCCTCAACTGAAGATGGGTTAGAAATAAAACACAAGTTTTCAGCTGAAGAGGCATTTTTTAGAAAGGGAGACTAGTTTGTTGGTTTCACTTTTTTGGCCCAATGTCAAGGAAGAACTGTGACAAAACTAGAATCTATATATATAAAAGCCAAATACCACTCACTCATCATGAAATCTCCATAACTGTAAAGCCTACAAACTTGAAATTTGGCACGTATGTTTCTCTTGGCTTCTAGGTGCTTGCTAAGAAAGGATTTTTCGAATGACCATCAGATCATTAGTATTTCTTATATAGTAATTAACACGCTCTGATGCTAAGGAGTTCTACTCCCCCTCCCCACCTGCAAAGAACTCTGTTCTAACTGCCATTTGCCTCACATTCAGTTACCTCAGTTCAAACTGGCAGACATTCTACTCCTTCACTCAGGAGCAGTCTTGGGCTCCTTACAGTACTAAACATCGGTACCTCACCAAAATGTCTACACCTTCCACCTATGGAACTGCTTCTGGACTCAAGGTGGCGGGAGCGATATTCCCTTATGTGTTTCAATCACCGATCACCAATGAGCCAACAGATTGAACTGGTTTGAACCGGAGTGAACCGAATTTCTTCTGCATTGCCCAATCACAGAGTTTTGTCATGAAGCACGGGTATCCAGCTAGTCTATTATACCAGCAATGGAGAGATGTAAAGATCTCCATCAATTATACCTGCAACAGAGAGATCTTTACCTGTATTTACCTGTAAATACATGTTGCAGGTATAATAGGTAGTAAATACATTCCCTGACTAGAATACTATCTATTCTAGTCAGGGAATTGCACAGCCTGTGTCCAAATAGAGTCAGATACGTTGAGACGAACTTGTGGTTTTATATAAATAAATATATTTGCAGTAAATAAGAGAGGCAAACAAGAGCATCATCAGGTAAATCAACACGGCAGGAACATCATGAAGTAATCACAAAAACATACAGGACACACAGGGTAAAAAGGCAGGAAGCAAGGAAACTCCTCCCACTTTTCACTCTAGGCCCGCCAATCGCAGCTTAGGGTGCCTCATGCAGTAGCCAGCTCTCTTTAGTCAATCAGCTATAACCATGATGGTGAACCCGAGGTGGCATGTTGAGCTGTCTCTGCAGACACATGAGCTGTCACCCCAGCTCTGCTCCACCGCACATGTGCACCCACCTGCTGCCGGCCAGCTGATTTTTGAGTCTCTGCCGTGCATGTACGGGGTGTGTGTGCATGTGGGAGATGTGAACGCATGTGCGGAAATGTGGAGGCATCCCCCCAGGGCCCATTTTTGCTCCCAGGAGCCTGCAGGGAGGACTAGTAGGCCCAAAAATGGGTTGTGGGGGGAGTCATGCAGGGGGGAGGGGGAGTGTGTGGGGGTGATGTGCACATCTGCAGGGGGCAGGGCATGCGGGGGGCTGGGCGTGCATTGCATTTATTCCTTCCTTCCTTCCTTCCTTCCTTCCTTCCTCCCTCCCCCCCTCCCTCCCTCCCTCTCTTTTTGTGATTGCATTTTCACTGCCTCCTGAAGTCAGAAATGACATGGGAAACCTTTTCCTTTCCATTTTCAACTATGCTTCTAGAAGCATCTCTTTAAAAAACGGCATCGAAGTGTTGGAAACATATGATTAAACAATATTTTATTCTAGTTTGGCTCCAGCTCAAGCAATTGTTAGCAAAGGTGGGTTGATATGCTCTGAATTCAGCATATCAGCTCCTATCAGTGTGATTTCTGGACGAGAGAGTTACCTGCCTGTCTCTTTCATCTGCATTTAGATAATGGTGACATTAGCTGATTTTGGCTTCTGGGGCTATATTCTGAAACACATTAATATTGATCTTGGTCTGGATTTTCAGTTCAAACAGTTAAAATAAACAGAATTCACAACTGTTCCTGGCCACAATTGAGCTGTTGGCTAATAAAAAGTTAACCAGACTCTTTATTGCATGCCACCAGCACGGTGGTCCTTCCCCCCTCCCCTCACAAACAAATCTGGTAAAAGAATAATGACTATTTAGCTGTTCTGCAGTCAATCAAGAAAACAGCCCATTAATGGCTGTTCCAAAGAAAGACCAGTTTAACCAGAATACAATGACATTCAAAGCCATGTTGGCGTGTCTATTTTAAAAAAAAGGTGGGGAAGCCCAGCTACTTACTATAGACTGCGTTTTAGAGCAGTCTTGTGTTTGCTTCTCAGTTAGTCAGCAGTGCCGGAGTGCTTAGAGAGAGCTTATTTTCAATGGTTGTGTTAGATTTCAACCATTCAGTTAGAGTGAGAAATCTCTACTGGTGTCTTCATTAGTGTAATTCGAGAAGCATGCAGGAGAGGGTTTCTCCTATATCCTGCTTTGCTGCTGTTTATATTTTGTTTTCTCTTGTTGGCCTTATAGCACTGTTCTTGTGGTTATCGTAATGACGCCTGGTCTTTTTTCTTTTCTTTTTTCTTTAAAAAAAAGCTTTTCCTTTAAAGAAACCGCCCGGAACCAAACAGATACAATAGGTCCATGATGGCAGCCATATCTGCCGGCACGCAAGCTGTCAGCTCCAGCTGATTTTTGGCCTTACAGAGGACTGGGGGACACCATTTTCAGCTTCCCCAGGCTTCAGGAAAGCCTCCGGAGCCTGGAAAGGCCCGTTAGCCCCGTTTTTCACCCTCCAAAGGCTCCGGAGACATTCCTGGAGCCAGGAAGGACGAAAATGGCCTCCCACAGCTCCCCGGAGGAAATGCCAAACTCAGCTTGGAGGCGAGCAGTGTGGCGCATATGGGGGGGAGTGGGGAGGGTGTTATGCATGCATGTGCATGTGTGGGCATGCTTTGCATTATGGGCACGCACGCACTTCCATTTCTGGCACCCAACAATAAAAAGGTTAGCCATCACTGCAATAGGTAAATAAAGTAAACTTATACAAAGAGAGAAAGAGAGAAAGAGAGAAAGAGAGAAAGAGAAAGGGAAAAAGGGAAAAGAGAAAAAAGAAATATTATTTTGCTCTATTTCTGAATTTGTGTGAAAAATTGTCTGGTCAGTGCCACTGTAAGTTCAGTCACTAAACAAACAATTATTAGACCAATAATAATAATAATAATAATAATAATAATAATAATAATAATAATAATAATAATAAGAATAAGAATAATAAGAAGAAGAAGAAGAAGAAGAAGAAGAAGAAGAAGAAGAAGAAGAAGAAGAAGAAGAAGAAGAAGAAGAAGAAGAAGAAGAAGAAGAAGAAGAAGAAGAAGAAGAAGAAGAAGAAGAAGAAGAAGAAGAAGAAGAAGAAGAAGAAGAAGAAGAAGAAGAAGAAGAAGTTTCAGCCCTAAAAATGACACACAGCCAGGTACCATATAAATACAATGTGTAGAATAGGACAGGGCACATATTCTGGAGAGACAGAGGTTCCCTGATGATGGGCTCCAGAATAAGCTGAAAGAATAAACCTTTGGTCCTGATGTCTGATTCAGCTGGATCTTGCAACTAGTTTCCTACTTTAAAAAGGTAAAGGTTCCCCTTGCACATATGTGCTAGACGTTCCGAACTAGGGGGCAGTGCTCATCTCCGTTTCAAAGCCAAAGAGCCAGCACTGTCTGAAGACGTCTCCGTAGTTGTGTGGCTGGTACGACTAAACACTGAAGGCAAACGGAACGCTGTTACCTTCCCACCAAAGGTGGTCCCTATTTTTCTACTTGCATTTTTTACATGCTTTCGAACTGCTAGGTTGGCAGAAGCTGGGACAAGTAACGGGAACTCACTCAGTTACACAGCACTAGGGATTCGAACCGTCGAACTGCCGACCTTCCTGATCAACAAGCTCAGCGTCTTAGCCACTGAGCCACCACGTCCCTTTACTACTTACTTTACTACCGTCCAATAAATTACATCCCATGTCTGCATCAGTTTATGAATCTGTTAAGAAGGAAAATCAAGATTAAGTGAGGTACTAGTACTGCTCTATAAAGCTTTAATAAGGCCACATCTAAATACTACATCCAGTTTTGGTCACCACACTATAAAAAAAGATGTTGAGAGTCTAGAAAGAGTGCAGAGAAGAGCAAGCAGGATGATTAGGGAACTGGAGCCTAAAACATATGAAGAATGGTTACAGGAACTGGGCATGGCTAGTGTAGACCAGGGAAGACATGATAGCAGTCTTCCAATATCTGAGGGGCTGCCACAGAGAGGAGGGGGGAGGTCAAGCTATTTTCCAAGGCACCTGAAGGCCAGACAAGGAATAATGGCTGGAAACTGAACAAGGAGAGATTCAACCTAGAAATAAGGAGAAATTTTCTGACAGTGAGAACAATCAACCCATGGAACAACTTGCCTCTCATCACTGGAGGTCACCAGAAAGTCCAATTGCCTCCTGAAAAAAGCACCTTTGGGACATTAATCACTGGAAGCTTTCAAGAAGAGACTGGACTGCCATCTGTCAGAAATGGTGTCATAGGGACTCCAGCTTGGGTAGGGGGTTGGACTAGATCACCTACAAGGTCCCTTCCAACTCTGTTAATCTGTTGTTATTATTTTTAAAAGGCCTATAAATTGCTCTACATTTTTCTTGGCTCTACTTTTCTATCATACATATTTTCTGTACAGACTTTTCCTAGTATTTATTGTGGCCAGTATTTTCTGGAAATTTAGCACATTATAACCAGCTTTGTATACATTGGGGAGTTACAAAGTACATCAAAGTTTTCTGAAAACTGCAGTTTTGGCTATGTAAATGCTTTTCACCTGTGCACAGGTTCTGGAACTGCCAAATGGATCCACCCACTCATCTCAAATGATCTAAGCCCCAGAGGCCATTGTAACAGCATTGCCAAAAAGGCATTAAGAGTTGTTAACTTAATTTTGCGAAGCTTCTTCTCCAGTAACATTGTTCTGCTAACTAGGGCATATAAAACCTTTGCCAGACCAATTCTTGAATAAAGCTCATCTACCGGGAATCCACACTGTATATCAGACATTAATACAATTGAGCGGGTCCATAAGTATTTCACGAGAAGAGTCCTCCACTCCTCTGCTCACAATAGAATCCCTTATGCCACAAGGCTCGACATTTTGGGTTTGGACAACCTGGAACTGCGCTGCCTGCCATTGAACCTAAGCATAATACACAAAATAGTTTGCTACAACGTCTTACCTGTCAATGACTACTTCAGCTTCAACCTCAATAATACTGGGGCAAACAATCGATACAAACTCAAGGTAAACCACTCCAAACTCGATTGCAGAAAATACAACTTCAGCAACAGAGTGGTCAACGCCTGGAATGCTCTACCTGACTCTATTGTTACATCCTCCAACCCTCACAGCTTCAACTTTCAACTGTCTACCATGGACCTCACCGCATTCCTAAGAGGTCCGTAAAGGGGGCATGCATAAGTGCACCAGAGTGCCTTCCATCCCTGTCCTACTGTCCCTATTTATTTGTACTCATTTCCCTTGTTCATGTCCATGTTTATATTTATACCTGGTATCTTGTACATGTTTGACAAACTAAATAAAAATAAAAAAAATAAAAAAAATTGGATAATAGTGTGGAAATGCAATGGATTTCTGCTCCACGTTGACTTACGCAGTAGCCGACCACACTGAATTATTCAAAACAATGCAATTCCGAAGGCTTTAAAGGGCAATAAAGTGCCTACAAACCACTTTGCATCTCATTTACCTATGTTTTTCTACTTCTTCCTTGGGTGAATTAAGACTGAGGTTGTTTGCGGTGGCTCTGTATGAAGTTTTAGAAACTCACAATTTCCCTGGAGGATGAGACTTTTCTTGAAACATGTTGGGACAATAAAAGGAACAGCTGCTGTTCTGTGCCCCACTCTCTTATTAATCTAATGGATCTCTCGGGGGCCTTGTGCCAGGGGAGGGGAGAGCAATAAAACTATCTTTGCTGCTTAGGAGAGCAGGCAGGTTTCAAGCAGCATTAATCACAAGAGTTGACGACTGTAAATTTTTTAAAAAATGTGGTACAATAGGAATATGTACAAATCTAATCTTCTTCCATCAGATCTGTGCAAATTCGCATCACACCATGTTTTTAAAAAGTCAGTTGTCATCAACTTTTGTTGTTTTTAATTGATTAAACAAAGGTATGTGAGATGTGGAATTGTGTTGCACTTTAATGCGGTGTAGATCGAATCACTGCATGGAACCAGATCTGCAAACTGAAGTGGGGACCTCTTTTAGAGCAATGAGTTGAAGCACAGAGCACTGAAGTGTTTTCAAGGTGTTTTGTATGTGGAATGACTTTTTTCTTTCTTCTCCCCCCTCCCCCCCAACTGCTTTCAACTCAGAAAGCTCAAATAGTCCAAGGACCTTCTGATACAGTTCTACAGAGGAATTATTGAGTGTGTCGTTTCTACCTCAATAACTGTCTGGTTCGGTACTGCAATCAAACAGGACAGATACCAACTTTAATGGATAGTTAAAAGGTAAAGGTTCCCCTTACACATATGTGCTAGTCATTCCTGATTCTAGGGGGCGGTGCTCATCTCCGTTTCAAAGCCGAAGAGCCAGTGCTGTCCGAAGACATCTCCGTGGTCATGTGGCTGGCATAACTAAATGCCGAAGGCTAATGGAACGCTGTTACCTTCCCACCAAAGTGGTCTCTATTTTTCTACTTGCATCTTACATGTGTTAGGATTCTAAATACCATGCAGAAATAAATCATTGTCCAAGGCAAAACATCCTTTAAGGTGCAATTTATTCCGCAGGCATGTTAGCACGGCTATGGAAATTCCAACTCTGGAAGTACATCCTCTAAGTTCACCCAGTTGAAAGTTCATGATCTCTCCCCACACCCACAAATCCATCACATGTTCCAATCATCATCTTCCACGCTGGCATGTACACCCATCTTCTTCCGGCCAGGTGTCGAGATGCGAAGACAAAAGATGACCTTGGCTTCTACAAAAGAATGTCAACAATCCATTCTACAATCCTACTCCTTTCTATTCCCCCCTCCCAACTACTACACTAATGAAACAGCATAGAAAATTATAAGAAAGTGTGGCAGGCCAAAGATCCTAAAAAGAATATAACTACAGGCCTGACAACATACTTTTGAACTGCTAGGTTGGCAGAGGCTGGGACACGTAACAGAAGCTCACTCCATTACGTGGTGCTAGGAATTCAAACTGCTGAACTACCAACCTTTCTGATTGACAAGCTCAGCATCTTAGCCACCAAGTCACTGCGTCCCTCAACGGATAGCTAGGACTGCCGAAAAAAACAATCGCAATCAGCCTGCCTTCCATTGAGGACCTGTATACTGCATGAACCAAAAAGAGAGCTGAGAAAATATCTACAGATCCATCACATCGTAGACATAATCTGTTTCAATTCGTCCCCCTGGGATGCCACTATAGGGCATTCTATACCAAAACAATTAGATGCAATTTTTCTCCTGTGCATCACTCTGTTGAACACCTAATTCAACTGGCATTGTCTTAGTCCTAAAGATATTTACTCATGTAGTAGGGCTGAACTGATACTGTCCTTCTCATCTCCTCATCTGTCTCATCTCCTCATTTTTCCTAATACCTTCCCCTATTGGTATCTATGATTTATCACTTGTTGTACCTTGTGATTAATGATTGTGACTATGATCTGTGATATATGACATATCACTTTCTTGTTGCATATACATTGAGAGCTTGTGTGTCCAATCACACTTGGCCAATAAAGAATTCAATTCTATCATTTTTGCGTGTATGTAACAGAGATATAGGGGGCATGGTTGCTCAGTGACTAAGATACTGAGCTCGTCGATTAGAAAGGTTGGCAGTTCAGCGGTTCGAATCCCTAGTACCATGTAATGGAATGAGCTCCTGTTACTTGTCCCAGCTTCTGCCAACCTAGCAGTTCAAAAGCACATAAGAGTGCAAGTAGAAAAATAGGAACCACCTTTGGTGGAAAGGTACAACATTCAATGTGCCTTCGGCATTTAGTCATGCCTGCCATATGACCATGGAGACGTCTTTGGACAGCGGTGGCTCTTTGGCTTTGAAATGGAGATGAGCAACATCCCCTAGAATCAGGAACGACTAGCACATACTGTATGTGCAATGAGAACTTTTACCTTTATCTTTAATAGCTCAGAAAGGACCAGTCTACAGCAATGCCAATCTTCAATTCAGGAAATATCAGATGCTGGTAGAATTATTTGGCAGAACAGGATGTGGCTTTGAAATACAATAGCCTCCACCAGCTCTGAAGACTGCAGTAACTATGCTTATTGCCAGATTTCGAAGGGAAAAAAATCCTTTAGAGAGACAAGATGACACAGTGGGAGGTTAGCCGTTTCAATAAATACATCTGCAAAGGAATCAGCCTTCTGTCATGTTAAAGAAAAATTGCAGCCGGATGACTAACTAATGTCAACAGGAGGAGAAAGAAGATTCCTGTCTGTGGATTGCTGTGGATTCTTTAATTTTGGTTGATGCATCTCAACCATAAAACTCAATAACATATAAAGGCTTTTTTTTTTCATGCCAATAAGTGATGGGATGAGAAGTTCGCTAGAGCACTCAAATGCATTCTTATATTAATTGGCTGCAATCCAAAGCTTTGCTCAGATTTTCTCTGAGAAGTAGAATTCTAAGCAGAAAATTGAATCAGGTTTAAGAGGGGGTGTGCCCACCCCACCAGAGTCTTAAACTGGCGATACCATATATGGCTGAATCACTCTCATTGCATCAGTTTACAGATTACAGCTTCCAACCTTACATCAGCTGGGGGCCATTAAATACTCAGTTACCTGATAGTGTGTGTGTGTGTGTGTGTCTGCGATTGTGGAGGTGCAATATGCTTCAGGGTGGAGATGACCCCAGCCCTGAAATACTTTACTAATGTGTGCTGCAACCACCAAAAAAGCCAATACAATTCTAGGCTGCATCAACAGAGGGATAGAATCCGAGATGTGCTGCAAATATTTAATAATCAGCGATAATGACTGCCTCGGTGGGCGTGGCTGCGTGGGTGTGGCTGCGTGGTCATGTGACTGGGTGGGCATGGCTGGGTGGTCATGTGACTGGGTGGCAGGGGTGAAATCTACTTACCTTCATTACCAGTTTGCAAATGTGAGCACACGTGCCACTTCCACTCATGTGCAGGACCTTCCACGCAAGGCCAAAGCATCAAAAATGGACTTGATGACTTCCGGGTGGGTGGGCGGAGCTTGCTACTGCGCACACTTGCAAAGGTAAGTAGAACAGTGGGGGGGGGGAATCTGCTGTGCCATGCAATTCAGATTAGCTAGAAAGCAGGAAATCCTGCTTTCTAGCTAATATAAATCATGCATCACAGCTGATTGTCAGAAGTACCAGTTTTCCCAGAAATGTAGTGTTTTTTTACTACCGGTTCAGATGAACCTGTTTGAATTGGTAGCATTTTACCCTTGATGGGTGGCCATGGGTAACTCAATGCCACTCACGTTAAAGGGTGCCCATCCCCTCCCAGCCACACCTTGTCATGCCTAGCCTATATTTATAGTTCTGTAAAAATGTTTTTCACCTTTTTTTGACTTTATTATCTGCATCTATATACTATAGATGTATTACATATTATAGATGTACACTATAGGTGGTACCTTGTTCAACAGTAGTAACTGTGAGAGGGATCTTGGAGTCCTAGTGGACAACCATTTAAATATGAGCCAGCAGTGTGCAGCAGCTGCCAAAAAAGTCAACACAGTTCTAGGCTACATAAACAGAGGGAAGAATCAAGATCACTTGAATTAATATCACTTCATAATGCCTTGGTAAGGCCACAGTTGGAATACTGCATCCAGGTTTGGTCACCATGATGTATAAAAAGATGTGGAGACTCTAGAAAGAGTGCAGAGAAGAGCAACAAAGATGATTAGGGGACTGGAGGCTACAGAATATGAAGAATGGTTGTAGGAACTGGGTATGTCTAGTTTAATGAAAAGAAGGACTAGGGGAGACATGATAGCAGTATTCCAATATCTCAGGGGTTGCCACAAAGAAGAGGGAGTCAAACTATTCTCCAAGGCACCTGAGGGTAGAACAAGAAGCAATGGGTGGAAACTAATCGAGGAGAAAAGCAACTTAGAACTGAGGAGAAATTTCCTGACAGTTAGAACAATTAATCAGTGGAACAGCTTGCCTCCAGAAGTCGTGAATGCCCCAACACTGGAAGTCTTTAAGAAGATGTTGGATAGCTATTTGTCTGAAACGGTATAGGGTTTCCTGCCTAGGCAGGGGGTTGGACTAGAAGACCTCCAAGGTCCCTTCCAACTCTACTATTGTATTGTATTGTAATCCTATCTCTTTTGCCCTCTCTGGATAATGAGTTAAAGAACTGCCTCTAGACATTTCTTTTAATAAGATTTTTAGAAACCTGCAGTTGACACCTCGACTTCCGGTCCCTGCAGGCGATGGATGTTTCGTCTGCCGCTTGTCTTCTCGGTGGGCTCCGTTCAGGAGCACAGGGGGCCTTGGAGGGGTCCCCTGCCATAGGGCAGCTTGTTGGATCCCCCCAGACTCAGCGGCAGCCGGTGGGGGGTTTTCCAGCTTCGCCCCATGAGCTGGGAAGCAGAACGGGGGGGGGGGGGGGCATACTTGCCCCTTCTCCGAATGGGTTCCAGGAGGAATAAGTTAATCAAAGGAAGTGTGGCTGAAATGTTGGTCATGGAGGATCCTTCCTAATCTCTTCAACTATTGGTAACGGATAAGCTAAGCCTATTGTAAGTTCCTGTTCAATCTATTTAAAACCGAAGATTAGAGAGGGGGTGTTTTTTTTCTTTAACCCCCCCCTCGGACAAAGCGGCATTTAAACTCTCTCTCTCTACATCAGAATGGAGAGAGAACAAAGGCTGACTTACCACTTGAATTAACTATGCGAGAAAGTCTGAAATCACAGTGCTTGCTGAGCTGTTTTTAAAAATCAAAACTTTTGCTCTTCTCCCTGCGAAAAGGAGGAGTCAAGATGGCTCCCCTCCATTCTCATTTTTGTAAATGAAGTCTGCCTTTTGAAACCACCTTGGAGAAAAAAAATGATAATCTCTGGTATCTTTTAATACCTCCCTTGAGGGTGCTCTGGATCTCTTCTGCTACATGGACTTTCTGGATTTTGATTATTTGATTTTTCTCTTTCTGGTGTACCTCTGTGTCTTGGAACAGTGAAGGAGAATTAACTTTTTACTTTCAGATTTGCCTGCTACCTTGGATCGGCCCGGCTGCATGCTCCACTGATGCCATTTTCTTTGTAAAAGATTTACCATCTCTGAACTTAGACAATGGGACCTAAGAAACCACCAACGGGCAAGTCACTATCGGCTCCCAACTCAGTGACTTCCACTCCAAGTACCCAGCAGCCGAAAATTACTTCATTGGTACAAAAAGAAGCGGCTGAGAGAGCTCAAAAGAATTTTCTGTCAACCAAATGTTTCAGGAAATTATGAGAGGTGAAAATGAACTGAGGAAGGAAGTGGCAGATCTCAAAGATGAACTCAGAGGGGTACAACATAACATAACAGAAAATAGACAAAGAATTGTGGTGCTGGAGGAGGGGGCAACTGGGATGGGGGAAAAGGTTAAGGAGGTCCGAAAGGGAGATTTGGAACTGGAAAATTTTATGGCCAAAATAGAATTTGAAAGAATGTCTTTTTTTCTCAGGTTCCAGAACCTACCAGAGACAGAAAATGAAGATCTTAAAGATATTATGAGCACAATTTTAGCAGAATACCTTAAGAGAAATAAAGAACAGTTGTGGTGGGATATAGACCTGGTTTATAGAATTAATTCAGCATATGCCAGAACCCATAATGTTCCAAGAGAGGTACATGTTAAATTTCTCAGGAGGACCACGAGAAATGAGGTGCTAGGGGCCCAAAGGGAGGGACCTTTAAAATATCAAGATAAAGAAATTACCATTCTAAAGCAAATTCTGAAAAAGATAAGAGAAAAAAGGAGGAAGTATTCTTCCTTATCAAAGAAACTACACAATAGAGGAATTTGGTTTAGATGGTTATTGCCAGAAGGAATGCTGATTTTCTGGGAGGGAAGCCGAATTAGAATTAAAACAGTGGATGAGGCCGAAGCCTTTATTAAAAAATATTTTTCTCTCCCAGAGGACGAAGATAGCGGAGGTGGGGGAAAAGGCAGCAATGTACAAGACATGGGGAAGGGGGGGGGCTATGGCTCCACCTGGGGACAGGGACGAGGGAGAAATATCGAAAAGGCTCAGGTCACAAAAATAAATATATCTGAAATATTACTGTAATTGTTGATATACTAGAAAGTGACAAAGAAAGAGATGATTGAACACATGGTTGATATAAAGTAAGAATTCTGTTTATGCTTATCTTTTATATGTTATTTTTAAAATTGTAGAAGCATGAGATTTGGAGGGATTTCTACTACTAACATGGGAGCTACCAAAATTTTCTATGTACCCTTTTACCTTTTCCCCATAAATGTTTTAAAACCAATAAAAAAAATTTACAAAAAAAAAAGGAACCTGCAGTTGAAAGTCCTTCATGTCTCCTTACTCTGAAGACCCAATTTCATTTGGAATTTAATCCCAAGCTGATTGCCCTTTTGACCTTTCTGTTGACACTTCTGCAAAATGTACCAGTGGTAGAATTCAAATTTTTTTTTACTACCGGTTCTGTGGGCATGGCTTTGTGGGCGTGGCAGGGGAAGGATACTGCAAAAACCCCATTCCTTCCCCATTCTCAAAATTTCCACTACCAGTTCTCCAGAACCTGTCAGAACTGGCTGAATATCACCTCTGAAATGTACCCCCAAGAAGTCACCTCTCTCTCTCTCTCTCTCTCTCTCTCTGTCTCTCTGTCTCTGTCTCTCTCTCTGTCTCTCTCTCTCTCTGTCTCTCTCTCTCTCTCTCTCTGTCTCTCTCTCTCTCTCTCTCTGTCTCTGTCTCTGTCTCTCTGTCTCTGTCTCTCTGTCTCTCTGTCTCTCTGTCTCTCTCTCTCTCTGTCTCTCTGTCTCTCTGTCTTTGTCTCTGTCTCTGTCTCTGTCTCTGTCTCTCTCTCTGTCTCTCTGTCTCTCTGTCTCTCTGTCTCTCTGTCTCTCTGTCTCTGTCTCTCTGTCTCTGTCTCTGTCTCTCTCTCTCTCTCTGTCTCTCTGTCTCTGTCTCTCTGTCTCTCTGTCTCTGTCTCTCTGTCTCTGTCTCTGTCTCTGTCTCTCTGTCTCTCTGTCTCTCTGTCTCTCTGTCTCTGTCTCTCTGTCTCTCTCTCTCTGTCTCTCTGTCTCTGTCTCTCTGTCTCTCTGTCTCTCTGTCTCTGTCTCTGTCTCTGTCTCTGTCTCTCTCTCTCTCTCTCTCTCTCTCACACACACACACACACACACACACACACACACACACAGTTTAAGCAAATTCCCTTGTCTTGGAGACTTTAGAATCATAGCAGTGGCGGGTTCCTACCGGTTCAGCCAAACCGGTAGTGGTTTGGTGACCTGGGTTGCCAGAACTGGCAGCGACCCAGGCCTGCCCCCTCCCCCCCGAATCGGTTCTCTGGATGGCACCATAGACCCTGCCATCTTGCTTTTTGGTTCGGTGCATGCACAGAACAATTTTTATTGTACTCTGCATGTGCATGCAACACACACGCGGGGCGCACCCACAAGCAAACCAGCAGTAGTGGCTACCAGAACCTACCCCTGAATCATAGGCTGCAAGAAGTTACCTTGGAGGTCTTATAGTTCAACCTGGCTTTGCAGACAACCTTCCTGACCACACACTTCTTCCTCCCACCGCCCATGCGAGACGGGAGACCTGAGAGAAAGTGCCTGGTCTGGGCACACAGCCCTCCATGGTGGAGCCCTTCCCAGGGAGCAAAGCATGGCTTGGACACACACACACACAAAAACAAAGAATCACAGCTGAGGAGGCTATATTTAAAATTATGACTGGTCAGAAATACATCAAAAGAAAGAAAAAAGGGGGAATGATGTAAGAATGAGGAGCACAACAATATATGAAAACAGAGTTGAACATAGTGAGGTTACATTTGAGCTGAAGTGGAGGGAATTGTATAAGAGAAGAGTTAGGTCAGACTGAAGTTGAAAAAAAGAAATGATATTGGAAGAAGCAACACCAAACCGTTCCCAAAGTACTAGTAGGAAAGCTGCTTTTTTAAAGAGGCTTCACGGAAGAGGTAGGTTTTGAAGATCAAGGTGTGGAGGTGCCACCTTTTAGGTAGTTGTAGAGAGAGTTTCAGATGTTAGAGAGAAGAAAGAAGACCCCACCATTTTAGAAAGCAAAGGACCGGGAAGTTAAGAAGCACGAGACAAAGAGAAAGGTAAAGAAGCAAAGCCCTAGAAAGCTTTTGAAGATGTAGCGCCTTAACCATCACTCATCCAGAAGGCCACCCAATGAAAGAAAGGGTCTACTGTAGGAAACGAGAAGCAAAAACCTAGAAAATCATCTTCCATCTCATCCTTCCCTTTTATCTACTTTTAGTGACTCTGCTCCTCCCAGCTCTGTTTCTCCACCAGGATGCAATTCATACCGCTAATGGGGAACTGTGTGAGAATTCCTGGGCTCCCCTGCTACTCTCCAGTCATGGTCGTCCCTTGACACTGGCACAAATGTGCATGCAAAAATCACAACTATATGCTTACACTGAGAGCATCTGCACCGGAAACAAATTCCTTGTATGTCCAATCACCTTTGGGCAATGAAAGTATTCTATTCTATTCTATTCCATCCTACCCTACCCTACTCTACTCTATGCCACTCTATTCTGCATTTCACTGTGTGTTCCATTCCATTCCATGCCATGCCATGCCATGCCATGCTATGCCATTCCACTCCACTCTATTCTGCATTCTCTTCTGTTCTGTTGTGCATTCTACCGCACATTCTATTCTATTCTATTCTATTCTATTCTATTCTATTCTATTCTATTCTATTCTATTCCACTCCACTCCTCCACTTCATTCTGCATTCTATTCTGTTCTATTCCATTCCATTTTGGTCGGTCCTGTCTCCCACTCCATCATGTCCATCCCATCCCATCCCATCCCAACCCACTCCACAAGGATCTTTTTGTGTACATAGTAAGCATCTCTGGAGGCCTTAATAAAGATGACTTAATAAAGAGAGAAGGGATTGTCTTATAATAGCTTTTGTCTAAGTAGCTTTCTTCTTTTTCATATTTATTTCAATACAAGGCTTTGGAGGATTCAATTTATCCTCCTTCAGTGACAAGGCTGATGCTATCACTTTATTCAATGAGTATTAATTTAGATTGAGTTGTCAAGGAGCTGGAAATTATGACTATATTTTCCTAATCAAGCTAAATCATTGCTGTTGAGGCCAAAGCAGATATAAAAAAATATTTCGCCAAGGACTGATAATGAGCTACAAAGTTGAACATCAAGTAAATCAACTCAGAGTCAATTATCTGCATTAGACTCTTTGCCAACATGAAGCTTCATTCAATCCATTTTGCTCTTTTTCCCAGTTGATGGACTTCACACCTGCCAATTCCTCACATATATGACTAAACTGGTCCTACTTTAAAAAAAAAAACCTACTCACAACATTTAATCCAGTGAGCTTTCTGAGTAGACGTGAAATGAATTTCACACCTCTCAATTCTCATAGGTAGCAATCAAATTGCAGGTTGCAAATAAATTGATGCTTGACAACATCAAAGCATTATGGAAAGGTCAAAAAATGCTCACATTTAAAGCTACAATTTCACAATTCCATCCAAATCTGAATTCGAGATTTTATATCTAAAGAGAGGGCTTTTTCTTCACCAATTAACATTTGACTTGATTTACCCCCCCTGCCCCCCCCCACCCACCTCAGCTCTATGCCGTCCCACGTAGCCATCTTTTCAAGCCAAACCGCATGCACAGAAACTTAGTGCATGTGCGGACAGGGGACGTGTGTGCTCACATTTGCACACCGGTAAGGAAAGTAAGTGAATACGACCCCTTAACCCCTTGCTCAAGCAGGAGACCCCATACCATTCCAGACAAATGGCTGTCCAATCTCTTCTTAAAAGCCTCCATTGATGGAGCACTCACAACTTCTGAAGGCAAGCTGTTCTACTGGTTAAATGTTCTTACAGTTAGGAAATTTCTCTTTAATTCCAGGTTGCCTCTCTCCTTGATTAGTTTCCATCCATAGCTTCTTCTCTTGCCTTCAGGTGCTTTGGAGAATAGATTGACACCCCCCCCCCCTTCTTCTTTGTGGCAGCCTCTAAAATACTGGAATATTGCTATCAGGTCACCCCTATTTCTTCTTTTCTCTAGACTGGCCATACCTGCAGCCGTTCTTTATACAGGAATTGGGTATGTCTAGTCTAGTGAATCCCTTCATGATTCATTGCCATGCCGTGGCAAAGGTCTTGATGTGGGTGAAGGAGGAGAGGGCAAAAGTTGGCTTGAAACTCAACATTAAGAAAACTAAGATCATGGATTGGATTGGATTGGATTTATTGGATTTATATGCCGCCCTTCTCCCAAGGACTCAGGGCGGCGTACAGCATTAAAAAACACATAGTACAAAAGTTAAAAGGAAATTAGAAACAGTCCAAAAAACAAACCCAATTTATATAACACTCACTTTTTAAAAATTAAATAAAATTAACAGGCCAGGCCGGCTTGCTGGAAAAGCCAACTTTTTAGGGCGCGTCGGAAGGATTATGCGAAGCTCTGGGGGCAGCTCATTCCAGAGGGAAGGCGCTCCCACAGAGAAGGGTCTCCCCCTGGAGGTCACCAGCCGACACTGTCTGGCCACCCTGAGGAGGCCAACTCTGTGGGATCGTACTGGACGGTGGGAGGCTACTGGTGGCAGTAGGTGGTCTCGCAGGTACCCTTGGCCTAAGCCATGGAGCGCTTTAAAGGTCATAATTAGTACCTTGAATCGCACCCGGAAGACAACCGGTAACCAGTGCAGGCCGCCTAAAAGGGGTGTAACATGGGAGCACCTAGGTACCCCCATGATAACCCACGCAGCCGCATTCTGGACCAGCTGAAGCCTCCGGGGGGCTCTTCAAGGGCAGCCCCATGTAGAGAGTGTTGCAGTAGTCTAGGCGAGAAAAGACGAGGGCATGAGTGACTGTGCACAGAGCATCCCGATCCAGGAAGGGGCGCAACTGATGTACCAGGCGAACCTGGTAAAAGGCCCCCCTGGTCACGGCCGTCAGGTGTTCTTCTAAACTAAGCCGCGTATCCAGGAGGACTCCCAGATTGCGAGCCTTCTCTGAGGCTCATGGATCATGGCATCAATTCTTCTCAATTCCTGGCAAATAGAAAGGGAAGAAAGAGAGGTAGTGACAGATTTTATTTTCCTAGGCTCCAAGATCACCGTAGATGGGGGCACCAGCCAAGAAATTAAAAGACAGTTGCTCCTGGGGAGGAAAGCGATGGCAAATCTAGACAGCATACTAAAAAGCAGAGACATCACCCAGCCAACAAAAGTGTGTACAGTCAAGGCTATGGTTTTCCCAGTTGCAATGTATCAATGTGAAAGTTGGAACATAAGGAGTGGCTGAGTGGCAAAGAATTGAGGCCTTTGAACTATGGTGCTGGAGAAGACTCCTGCGAGTCCCTTGGATTGCAAGGCAATCGAACCGATCAGTCCTAGAGGAGATCAACCCTGGCTGCTCTTTAGAAGGCCAGATCCTGAAGATGAAACTCAAATACTTTGGCCACCTAATGAGAAGGAAGGACTCACTGGAGAAGAGCTTAATGCTGGGAACGATTGAAGGCAAAAGAAGAAGGAGATGACAGAGGTGGCTGGATGGAGTCACTGAAGCAATCGGTGGTAGTTTAAATGGACTCCAGAGGATGGTAGAGGACTGGAAGGCCTGGAGGACTGTTGTCCATGGGGTCGCAATGGGTCGGACACAACGTCACGACAAATAACAAGTCTAATAAAAAGAAGAACTGACATGACAGCAGTCTTGACCTATAAACAATCAGACTTATCCTGTAAATAATCATAATGAAGTTATTTTAATTATTTTGAAAACTCTTTATGTGCTTTTGCTTCCCCTAGTAAAAGTTAGCAAAAGTATAATACTTCATCATTACTTATGCTGTCTTTTTCCTTATGCTACTGTTTTTTCCCCTTTTAAAATGGGATGAATCACACTAAATGTCATACAATAATTTTCATTTTAATATGTGGGTCTTGAGGGTGTGACGTTATGCTCTTTCTCTCTCTCTCTCTTTTAAATCTTTCAACCCATCTTCCTTTTTGCTTCAGAAGGTAGAGAAAGATAGGAATTCGTACCCGCGTGATCCCTTCAGACAGTGATAAATGCGAGGATATGAGAAGATCTCCCAAGTCATCTGGTAAGATCTCAGTGAAAGCAATATTTTTTTGGGGGGGGAAGGCTAGATCTTCCCCATCATCTATTATTTTGAAATCGCCTTTTGAATTCACAACAATTTCTTTCCAATACACGTATCACAATGCTTTTTTTTAAAAAAAAAAAGTTCTGTAAGATTTTTTTCACTTTTTAACAAATTTCTGTAAGCCCCTCACATTTGTGGGTGCTCCATCACAACGTTTTCAAAAATAGATGGGACAAGAGAGGAAGAGACCAGCTGGCTGGCGCGCATGCACACACCAGAACCCAAAAGAGAGCAGTTGTCCAGTGCGCATGCGCGCAATGGAACCCAGAAGAGCAGCTGACAACAGTGTGCATGCCATGCCCACAGAGAAGGCTTTGCGTGCCACCTCTAGCACACCTGCCATAGAGCCATCACAGCCCTATACCATTTTAGACAGGTGGCTGCCCAGCCTCTTCTTAAAAGCTTCCAGTCATGGAGCACCCACAACTTTTGAGGGCAACCTGCTCCACTGGTTGATTGTTCTCACTGTTAGGAAATTTCTCCTTAGTTCTGTGTTGCTTCTCCCCTTGATTAGTTTCCATCCATTGTTTCTTGCCTTGCCTTCTGGTGCTTTAGAGAATAGCTTGACTCCCTCTTCTTTGTTGCATCCCCTCAAATACTGGAATACTGCTGTCATGTCCCCACTAGTCCTTCTTTTTCTCTAGACTAGCCATACCCAAATCCTGCAACCGTTCTTCCAATGTTTTAGCCTCCAGGCTCTTTAATCATCTTAGCTGCTCTTCTCTGCACTTTTTCCAAAGCCTCGACATCTTATTTTGTAATGTGGTGACCAAAACCGGATGCAGTATTGCAGGTATGGTTTTATAAGGATTTATACAATGGTACTGATACTTCCCATGTTTTTGATTCTGTTCATAACAAAGAATGTCCTGAAGGTGGAAAAGAAGCAATGCGGGCAAACTGGTAATTGTTGTGCAGATCTTTGCACTCAGAAGCAGCCCAAACATAAATTGAGATTTTAAAGAGACACCTATAATGACAGAAAAAGAAAGGAAGAGAGGACGACAGGATGAGAGGAAGAGATGGGAAGGAAGGAAGAGGTAAGGAGAGGAGGGTGGAAGGGAGAGGAAGAGAAGGAGAGAGGGTAGGAAGAGGAGGAGTAGGGGAGAGGTAAGGAAAGAAGGAAGGGAAAGGAGAGGAGGAAGGAAGGAAACAGAGAAGGGAGGGAGGGAGAAAAGAAAGGGAAAAGAAGGTGGTGTTACAACAGGCGGAAGGGATGGTAAATAAAGCAACCCAAACTGTATATTATAACCTATTAAATGGAATAACAAATTTATAAGAATGACAAATGTAAAGAAGAAGAAGAACTATGTGAATGTATAATTATAATCGTATGTAAGAGGAAAAAAAACTTTTCAAAAAAGAAAGGAAGAAAGCAAAAGCAACCCAAGGGGACAAAAATCAATCAAATAGATGAACAAATACAATTTTTGAAACAATACCAATGTTAGTTGTGCAAATAAGCTCTCCACGGGAGCTACAGGAACTGAGATGGAAGAAAGTTGGACTTTTCTTGTAGGATCTAAAATAAGGGCAGTGTCAGATCCATGTATCCGCCATTCTTTGGTGGAAGAAGTAGGGCAGGTGTGTGTGTGTGCGTGTTGGATTTGAGACATTTAGTTTCCCTTTCTTTTCTTTATATACTAAGTAACCTATTTCTTGCCTTTTCCTTTTGTATAACCTTTCACCTTATAGCCATTGCCTGGCATCTCAGATGCCTGGAAAGTTCTCACCATTTGGGGAATGCAAGGAGATGGGGAGATAAGAAAAGTCTCTTAGGGCATGTGGATTGAGATGCCCTAAGAGACTTTTCTTATCTGTTTCTCAGAGAGGCCGGTACAATAACATCTCCACACCTGCAGATTGGCAGAATCCACATCGGACTGTGGGGCAGGGTTCCTAATTTCCTTTATCCTTGTTGTATGCCCTGAGGGACCTCAGAGCCTGCTTTGAATTTTGACTCGCTTTCACCCCTTTTCAAATAAAAGGTTCCTTTTGAAATACAAAGTTTCAAGAGTCTACTCTATACTTTCTTGAAGGAGGGGTGGGGGGGAAGCTGGTCCTTACAGGCAGTATTGCTACCTATAAAATGGACATTGGGGCACATGTGAACATGCTTCCTGGATTTATAACTGAGCAATTGCACCCTTGGGCACATTTCTTTGATTGTGAGTTTATAACGTGCGGGTGATTCCCACCGAAGAAAGTTCTCAGTTGAAGGTAACAGCAATCAGCCTAGCTGACTTTTGCTGGAGCTGTGGGAGTCATTTTTCCTGTTCTAAAACTTATCCGCAGTTGGGGCCATATTAAAGGTATCTCTATGATTCCTAATACATTACTGCTTGTACCTGCGGAGCAATATTCAGACGTTTTTCAGGATTTTGAGAACCTAGGCACTGTACATCAAACTGAATTAGTGGAATTCAATTTTCCATTTTTTTAAAAAAAAAATTGCTCCAGAAAGGTTTCACGAAGGCACTTTGAAGAATGAACAGGTCTGATTATTGGATTTAAAAATTGTAGAAATTCACTAAAGAACACAGGAACCCTTTGAGTGATTCTACTCTTTAGTGACAGATGGGAGAAAAAAACTGGGTCTTTAAAACTACATTCTAAGGAGTGTAACTAATATGTCAAAAGGCAGCTTTTTCCTTTGCCCATTGGATGTTTTTTAGTGAAAAACTGGTATAATTTTTTTTTTTTTTACTATTTTAAGTGCCCCTTCTGGGTATTGACAGATCACATTAGACTTGAAAAGTTCAAGGTTATGTATTTTTAACATACTTTTTGGCAGATTCAGGTTTTGTTCTCTCTCTCTTCTCTCTCTGCAGTCTTAACTCTTACCCTCATGTCTTTCATAAATCAGTTCAACAACTATTGGATGGGAATTCCTAAGGTTAAGATATATATAGATGATACCATTATCTGGTGCCTCTGTGATACAATGTATTGTAGACTTAAGAAGTTTCTACAGAAGGTAAGAGAGGTTGAGCTAAAACTCAATAAACAAAGTAAATTACAAGTCCAGGAAATCACATATATGAGTGGGAGAACAAATTAGAGACGGGAGCCTCTTTGGTTCAATGGTTCAGGTGTTGGCTAGAAACCAGCAGATTCTAAGGTCTAATCCTGCTTTAGGCATGAAAGCTGGCTGGGTGACAGTACATGAGCTGAGAGCAGTGACGTGCGGACAACTCCCAGAATTCCACAGCCAGGCATGCTCAGTTCCAATTTAAAGCGACAGCATTTGTTTTTCTCCTTTGCTCCTTTCTTTTTCTTTTTCTTCTCCTTACCCTCCTTCCTCCCTCTCTCACTTCCTCCCCCTCTCTCAAACACACACACACAAGTTGGATTGGACTATCTCTCCTACCCCTTCCCTCTCTTACTCACTCTCAAACAAACCCCCCCCACACACAAAAGTTGGATTGGATATCTTTTCCAGTGGCTTGAAAGCAGCTCCTCTGCCATCCCCCCCCCCATTCCCCTGCTGCCTTTCCCAAACACCTCCACTATTGCAAATGCAGCCTGCTGTCTGGGTGGGAAATGCCTGGAACACAATAAAGCCCACCCACCACCTCCTGCTGGCAGGCTGGGGTGAGAGGAGAGGCAGAGAAGCCGGAGGGGAGCCGATCCGAGCCTTCCAAAAGAAAGAGGCTGGGGGAAGTGTGTTTGCCTGGCTTCCTGCCTCCTCCTGTGGTCTCCTCAGTGCTCACTTGTGCTCTCCCTCCCCAAGTGTAGTTTGATTGCAGGTGGAGCCACGTTGCCTTTTCAAACTTGTAATCAGTGAAGCTGGGCTAGATTTTTATATAGTTTTATCCAGCTGTGTGTGTGTGAGAGAGAAATGAATGGGGGCCTAGGGAGGAAGTCACTACACTTGAGGAGAGAGAGCACCAGTGAGGTTAAGCAGAGTCATCCACGGTGAGGCAGCAACTAGCTCAGCTTTTTCCTTTTACTTTTTTTTTTCATGATGAGAGTGGTGAGGCTGTGCCTCACTTGCCTCACCTGACTGCACGTCACTGGCTGAGAGTGACAAGCTAGTGAGTCCATTCTTACCACAACCAATGGAGCAACACTCAGTTCATTCCAGGGGTGAAATCCGGGAGGTTCAGAAAGGTTCTGGGGAACCAGTAGTGAAAATTTTGAGTAGTTTGGAGAACCAGCAAATGCCACCTCTGGCTGGCCCCAGAGTGAGGTATGAATGGAGATTTTGCAGTATCCTTCCCCTGAAATGGGGTGGGAATGGAGATTTTACAGTATCCTTCCCTTGGAATGGGTATGAATGGAGATTTTGCAGTATACCTCCCCTAGAGTGGGGAGGTAATGGAGATTTTACAGTATCCTTCCCCTGGAACGGGGTGGGAATGGAGATTTTGCAGTATCCTTCCCTTGGAATGGGTATGAATGGAGATTTTGCAGTATCCTTCCCCTAGAGTGGGGTGGGAATGGAGATTTTGCAGTATCCTTCCTTGGAGTGGGGTGGGAATGGAGATGTTACAATATCCTTCCCCTGGAATGGGGTGGGAATGGAGATTTTGCAGTACCCTTCCTTGGAGTGGGGAGGGAATGGAGATTTTACAGTATCCTTCCCCTGCCACGCCCACAAATCCAGACCCACAAATCTACATCATGCCCACCAAGCCAGGCCCATAGAACTGGTAGTAAAAAAAAAATTTGAATTTAACCACTGGTTTATTCCCCAAAAAGCAGAACCGGCACTTATGGGAAAAAATAATAATAAAATCACCAAACACCTGGATTATCACTTGAACACCATCGGCAATGACAAATTCAGCCATCATTTAATTGCAAAAAGCAGCAAAGTGAGATTTGCCAAAATTACCTGGAAGAACTCTGTGATGGCCAGAATTGAACACTTTACATTGCCCAAAACATCTACTTCTGCTTCCTTGACTATGTTAAAGCCTTGATTGGGTTGATCACAGCACACTATAGCAAGTTCTTAAAGAGATAGGAGTGCCAGGCCACCTTACCTGAATTATAATGGCATTGAAAAATGTGACCTATAACCATTTTTTTACACAGATAGCTATTGTCCCCATGGTCAATCAATCAACATTCAGCAGCTTGTCAACTGGCACATGTTTACGATGGTTGTAGCATCCCAGGTTCATAACCTTCTGATGAGCAAAGTCAATGGGGGAAGACAGATTTGCTTAGCAACAACAATTGAACAACTGCAGTGATTCACTTAACAACAATGGCAAGAAAGATTATAAAAAGGGGCACCGAGAGAATAAGATGTTCAGCAGAGTGATGGCACGAGAAAAACTGTCTCTGTGTCTATAGAATATCAAATGACAGAGGTGTAAGGTACCTTGGAGGTCTTCTAGTCCAACCCCCTGCTCAGACAGGAAAAACTATGCCATTTCAGACAAATGGCTGTCCAATCTCTTCTTAAAAACTTCCAGTGTTGGAATGTTCAGAACTTCTGGAGGCAAGTTGTTCCACTGATTATTTGTTCTAACTTGTTCAAACTGTTCTAATTGTTCTAATTATTTTGGCATGCAATATCAGTAGCACTTTTATACCATCCATAGCACTTTATAGCACTCTCTAAGTCAGGGCTCACCAACCTTTCAGACCTCAGGGACCATTAAATTCATAAATTCATAAATTTTAAATCCCACAGACCACTAATATGATCTGCCTAATGACCAGCTGGGTGGGCGTGGTAAGGTGGTCAGGTGACTGGGTGGTCTTGGCCAACTTGATGTCACTCACATCGAGGGGTGCCTTGCCAGCCTCTACTCACCACACCTCACCTGCCCACCCTGGCTCCTTAGGCCCCCAACAGGAAGTAGTTGTTGGAGCTAAGCAGCCACCATGAAAAAGAATTGGCAAAACAGCTGGCTCAGTTCAAATTGGATCTGACCAAGAAAGAGGCTCAGCGGAAGCACCTCACTGAGGACTACAAGCATAGGCTTTCCAAGCAAAGGGAAGACCTGTGGGAGTGCAAGGCCAGGTACCGGCGCCTGGAGGCTCAGTTGGCTGAGATGGTCAGCCGGTTCCAGACCATGATGCAGTCCTACTGGAGCAAGGCCCTCCAGCTCTTTGCCAACAGCGGCACTTCGCTCCAGCCTTTGCCCAAAGCCCCGCACCAGGAGACTGAAACAGACCCCAAGTCGGAATTTCTGCCCCCCTCTGCCCCGCATAAAAAGACCCTGAAGGGGGAGACTCTCTGCAGCAACACAAGTGTTTATTGCATGTATCTGCCCCAGGGGCCGTAGTTTGAGGACCCCTGATTTAGTGCAATATAAAAAATGCAAATGATTTTTCTGCGGACCACCAAAATTTTCTTGCGGACTACCAGTGGTCCATGGACTGGACAGTTGGTGACTGCTGTTCTAGGTGGTTTACAGAGTCAGCATGTTGCCCCAATAATCCTCATTTTTCCGGCCCCGGAAGGATGGAAGACTGAGTCAATCTTGAGTTGGTTAGGATCAAACTTCAGGCTGTGGGCAGAGTTAGCCTGCAATACTAAAACATTAACCACTGCTCACCAAGGCTCCATTAGCCCTATATGCCCTATAGTGGCATACCAAGGGAAGGAATTGAAACAGTTTATGTCCAGGGTGTATTGCAGCCATTCTTCCATTGCCAAGTTCCATTTTCTTCTCTTACTTCTCTAATAATGAGAAGCTGGCAGAAATGATAGCCCTGTATTATCTGATAGCTCCCCATCAATTGATTTCTTTCATATGCAAGTGCTGCCTTCATTGTTCTGGGAAAAATAAACATGCCAAAATATTTAAGCGCTTCTTGAGTAGAAGAGCAATCTGCACATTTCCCCCCCTAAAAAAGACTGGATTTTTTTTTAATTTTAAAAAAAAGCTGCCTGAGATGAATACCAACCTCCTATAAAACACAACCTTTGTATGATTTAATCTTGAACAAACGTAACTACTCTCCTGACAGAAGGAACCAAGCAGCACAAAAACTACAAAACCTAATCACAATGATATATGCCGACTTCCGAGGGACTAAATTATTGCATTTGGCTCCATGGCTCACAATAATACACACTGGAAATTTCAGGAGTCTCTTCTCTTTTCCCCCCCTACCTAGTTCCCTAGTTTTTTTTTTTAATATATGGAAACCTGAACGTTAGTTGTGAGGAGAAGAACTTCAATTTATCCTATTTTTGTTCTGCATTTGAAGCTTCTTCTAAAACAGAATCTAGAAATTCCTTCCTGGAGTTGCGAGCCAATTTTAGAAGGATTGGATCTGGTTTATGATCTGGGGATTTTGTCTTCCCTGGATCTAGTCTTGATAGGGACATGTGGACCAGGGGTTTGTTCTGGCAGAGACTACTGCCAGTTCACTCAGGGACATGTGACGTGCATGCTTGATGCGATTGGTGCGTGCATGCTCAGTAGAACTAAAATTGCTCTGCGCATGCACAGAAGCAAAAAAAAAAAAAAAAAAACCAAGATGGAGGCACCAATGGCCCTGCCAGGAGAACCAGTTTGGGGCATGGCAGGCCTGGGTAGTAGCCAAGCTACTACTGGTTCGGCCGAACCAATCCAAACCGGTAGGCACCAACCACTGATGTGGATTCACAAAGATGCATCATTGCTTCACCACATACACAAACACACACACACAGAGACAAAACCAAAGCCCTTACAAAGATCCATCATTGCACCCTTAAGGTTGCAGTGGCTGAGGCTCATACAGGTCCTCCTTGACTTACAACCATGATGGAGCCCAACTTTTCTGTTGCTAAATGAGACATTTGTTAAGTGCGTTTTGTCCCATTTTAAGGCCTTTCTTGCACAGTGGTTAAGTGAATCATGGCAGTTATTAAATTAGTAAAATGGTTATTAAGAGAGGAAGGGAGGAAATGGGAGGGAAGGAGGATGTGAGGAAGGAAGGAAGGAAGGAAGGAAGGAAGGAAGGAAGGAAGGAAGGAAGGAAGGAAGGAAGGAAGGAAGGGATAGCACCACATTCCAATTAAAACTTCAAGATGGGGGAAATCCATACTTACTTATTTACCAATGTGTTCAATTTATGTTTTTGGCATTTAATTTGCATTTGTTAATTTCAAACATAATGATCACATAATTGCTGCTTAAAAATATTTATTCCATCTTCTTTATTTTCCCTTACACAAAATCTGCTGTTTTCATTTCACTTTGCTGAGAGATGCTTAAATACGTTTGTCACTCAAGTTACCATCGAGTTCCACATGAGTGCCAGGAATCACCTCAGGTTGGCATCAGACAGACATCCCTTGCCAGTTATCCCACTCTAGGATGTGATTTAGTTACCCCACTTCTGAATCGGATTCATCTTCCCATTCTCCAAGTTGGAAGTGACTTTGGAGGTCTTCTAGTCCAACCCCCTGCTACAACGCCCTACCTGTCAACGACTACTTCAGCTTCATCTGCGATAATACACGGGCAAACAATAGTTACAAACTCAAAGTAAACTGCTCCAAACTTGATTGCAGAAAATACAATTTAAGCCACAGAGTGGTCAATGCCTGGAATGCTCTACCTGAGTCCATTGTCACATCCTTAAACCCCCAAAACCTTAACCTTACGCTGTCTACTGTGGACCACACCTCATTCCTAAGAGGTCCGTAAAGGGGGCGCGCATAAATGCACCAGCGTGCCTACTGTCCCTGTCCTATTGTTCCCATTTATTTGTACTCATTTCTTATATATCTACATATACCTGCTTATCCTTATATGTTTATATGTTATATTCGTACTTATACTTTTTTCATACATGCTTGACGAACCAAATAAAATAAAATAAATAAAAATAAAGCAGATGACTTCATACCATTCCAGAAAAGTCTTTCCTTAAAAGCTTCCAGGGATGAAAGCACCCACGACTTTTGAATGCAAGCTATTCAACTGTTGTACTGTTGTATTGTACGCAGGCATGAAATGCTATAATCTTCACTACTGGTTTGCAACCGGGAGCGGGTGCATGGTTTGTGTGTGCATGGCGCATATGCACATGCGCATAGCGTTTTTGATGTCATCTGGGCGGGTGGGTGGAGCCTCCTGCCGTTGCCGCTACCAGTTTGCCCTAACTGGGGCGAACTGGCAGATTACCACCTCTGATTGTACTGTTGTAGTATAAGTCAATGTACTGATTATGTTATGGTGGCACAGTGGTTAGAATGAAGTATTGCAGGCTAATTCTGCGGATTGCCAACAGTTCAGCAGTTCAATTCTCACTGGCTCAAGACTGACTCAGCCTTCCATCCTTCCGAGGTGGGTAAAATGAGGACCCAGATCATTGGGGGCAATTATGGTGATTTTGTAAACCACTTAGAGAGGGCCATAAAGCACTTGAAGTAGTGTATAAGTCTAAGGGCTATTGCTACATTGGGTGCATTCAATGCACACAGCTAGACAGCAAACTGTTTTCCGCCAGTCTAAAAACTGCAAGGAACTTCCCCAGCAGTGATTGCCTTGCCCTTATTGACAAATCTTTACTCTGCTTCAGTGATGATGTCAGCAGGTGGTAGGCCTTAGAGGTTTCTTTGCATGATAAATTAAGGCACACGATTGATGGATTCCCTCGGCCACTTCTCACCTCCTACTGAGCATTGCCTGCTGTCACTTCTTAATATGTCGTGCAATGAGTATCAGTGAACATTGCAACTTTCCAGCTATTGCAGAATGACATTTCTCAAGATGCCTGACTAAGAGATCAGGTGTGCAGGTGTTCTTCTCTGTTAATCAGGCTATTTTTGAGTATTCTGAGCCGCGGTAGTACAGTGGTTAGAGTGCAATACTGCAGGCTACTTCTGCTGATCACCGGCTGCCAGCAGTTTGGCAGATCGAATCTCACCAGGCTCAAGATTGACTCAGTCTTCCATCCTTCCCAGGTGGCTAAAATGAGGACCCAGATTGTTGTGGGCAACAGGCTGACTCTGTAAACCACTTAGAGAGGGCTGTAAAGCACTGTGAAGTGATATATAAGTCTAAGTGGTGCAACAGTTCCCTCGACACCTGGAGGAAACTACTTATCTAGACCCGCGCCAGTCCGGTTTTTGACCTGGCCACAGCACTGAGACGGCTTTGGTCGCGTTGGTGGATGATCTCTGGAGGGCGAAGGATGGGGGTTGTTCATCCTAGTCCTGTTAGATCTCTCAGCAGCCTTCGATACCATTGACCATGGTATCCTATTGCGTCTGCTGGAGGGGATGGGGGTGAGGGGCACCGTTTTGCGGTGGTTCTCCTCCTTCCTCTCTGGTCGGATGCAATGTGTGTTGGCAGGGGAGCAGAGGTCGACCCTGAGGCTGCTCACGTGCAAGGTGCCACAGGGGTCGGTCCTCTCACCTCTCCTGTTCAACACATACATGAAACCGCTGGGCGAGATCATTTGAGGATTCGGGGTTGAGTGCCATCTGTATGCAGATGACACTCAGCTATACATCTCTACCCCGAATCACCCCAACGAAGCCGTTGAGGTGATGTCCCGGTGTCTGGAAGCCGTGCGGGTCTGGATGGGTGACAACAGACTCAAGCTCAACCCTTCCAAGACGGAGTGGCTGTGGCTACCGGCGCCCCGCTTTAGCCAATGTGTTCCATCTCTGGCCATCGGGGGGGAACAACTGCCCCCGGCGGATAGGGCACGCAATTTGGGCGTCCTCCTAGATTCCCGGCTGTCGCTAGATGATCATGTGACGGCCGTGGCTAGGGGGGCGTTCCACCAGGTTTGCCTGGTGCACCAATTGCGCCCCCTACTAGAGCGGGACGCCCTTCGCACAGTCACTCATGCCCTGGTGACTTCCCGTCTTGATTACTGCTATGCTCTCTACATGGGGCTCCCCTTGAGATGCACCCGAAGGCTCCAGCTGGTTCAGAATGCAGCCGCGTGAGTTATTATGGGGAGTACTAGGTACTCCCATGTAACACCTTTCCTGCGTGAGCTGCACTGGCTGCCTGTGGCTTTTCGGGTGCGTTTCAAGGTGCTGATTGTCATCTTCAAAGCGCTCCATGGCTCGGGACCTAGTTACCTGCGGGATCACATTCTACCCCACACATCCCTGCGACCAATCTGCTCTCACAGAGAGGGACTCCTCTGGGTACCTTCCGCTAAGCAGTGCGGGCGGGCGGTGCCTAGGAATAGGGCCTTCTCTGTGATGGGCCCAACCCTCTGGAACGACCTCCCCCCCGATATTAGAATCACCTCGGATCTCCGCTCCTTCCGCAAGAAACTCAAGACCCACCTGTTCCAACTAGCCGGCCTGGCCTAATTGTAATTGTAATCGTACTTACAGGGAACACCCACTACTGACCTTCCTGGATGGCTTTCTAAATTTTAAATTTTGGGGTTTTAACTGGTTTTAGAATTGTTTTTAATTATTTAATTAGTTTGGGTTGTATATACAGACGGTATGGGTGCGTTGTTTTGTCTGATGTTTTATGTTATGTTTTGTTGTTTTATACACAAACGGTCTGTACACCGCCCCGAGTCCCTATGGGGAGAGGGGGCGGTCTATAAATTTAATAAAACCTAAACCTAAACCTAAATGCTGTTGCTATTGACTCAGTCATCCTTCCTTCCATGGTTGGTCAAACGAGAATCCAGATTGTTGGGAACAATATGCTGACTCTGTAAATTGTAAGTTGCTTAGAGAGGGCTGTAAAAGCACTGTGAAGTGGTATATAAGCCTATTGGTCTACTGTAGCGCTTTTCTGAAAGAACTAAACCCTTGTCCAAAAATAGCCTAATAAGGATGAGAAGAATAATAGTAATACAGCCTTAGTAGAATTAGTTGTTTAGCAGAGTGATGGCATTTAGACTGTGATAAACTGCATTCAATGACATGATAGCAGTCTTCTAATATCTCAGGGGTTGCCACAAAGAAGAGTGGGTGAACCAATTCTCTAAAGCACCTGAAGGCAGAACACGAAGCAATGGATGGAAACTAATCAAGGAGAGAAGCAACCTAGAAGTAAGAAGAAATCTCTTGAGAACGATTAATCAGCGGAACAACATGCCTCCAAAAGTTGTGAGTGCTCCAACACTGAATGTTTTTAAGAAGAGATTAGACAACCAGATATAGAATTTCTGCCTGAGCAGGGGTTGGACTAGAAGACCTCCAAAGTCCCTTCCAACTCTATTATTCTGTTAAATGATGTCACCCCAAAGAGGTAGGATTTGGAATTATTTGGATTGACTGACAGCAAAAGATGGAAATCCAGCTTCACTCAGAGAGAAGGAAGATCGGATGGGCTGGTGAAGGTGGAGTTGTGGGACTGAAGTATCTGGCTAGAAAAGGTGAGATACTTTCATGGTGTAGAGAGGAGGTTGAAAAGCCTGCTGCTTTCTCCGATAATGCCTAGCTGTCATTTGAATTAGACCTAACTATTTTTGAGCTGGTCTACATTCACAGTGGGATCTGCTTCCTATCAAAATCTTTCCCCACAATGCTTTCTAGCTTCCTCAGTCAAAAGGCAGTTTTCTGCACTAGGAAGTTCCCTAGGGAGAGACAATTCAGCAGTTGAGAAGAGAGTCTCTTCGTTGGAAAGGAAGCCCAGATAATCATTTCCTGCAGAGAATTTTACCATTTTCAGCTTTTAAAACCCCATGATCCGGGAAGCCTTCTGAATTTCTCCTGGATGGCAGGGCACCAGGGGTGAGATTCAGCCGGTTCAGACCAGTTTGGGCGAACCGGATGCTAATTTTACATCTTGTTTGCTGAACTGGTAGTTGCAAGGAGTGGTTGGCCCCACCCACCCTGCATCTCCCCTCCCGGGAGTCTCCATGCAGCATGTGGAGGTTCTGGAAGGGCAAAAAATGGGCCTCTCGGAAGTTTCAGAAGTCCAGAAACAGGCCCGTTTCAAGCCTCCGGAGGGTCTCCGGAGCCCCGGGAAGGCCATTTTCGCCCTCCCGGAAGCTCGAGGAAAGCCTCAGGAGCCTGGGGAGGGTGAACCCCCCCCCCCATGGTGCAGGAGTAGGCCATGCCCACCATGGCAACACCCACCCAGCAACCGGGCAGAGAACCGTTTGCTAAATTTTTTGAATCCCATCCCTGTAGGGCACCCATTCTACTGCTCTACCTTTCTCTGCTCCCCAGGATAAATTTTGCTTTTCAGAAACAAAAATGGGAATTGGCATAGCAATTTCCAGGATAAATGTTTGGCACATGCTTGCTTACTTGCTTGCTCCCTGCGTTCTCAAAAACATGTTTTCAATTTCTTTTGGCCCGCAAACACAAGAATCTCCACTAACCTAACCTTCCCTAATCTGCCAACCATTCAAAATATTAGAGTGATGCTTTACAGCTCTCATGAAGTGGTTTACAGAGTCAGCCTATTGCCCCCAACAATCTGGCTCCTCATTTTACTGACCTCAGAAGGATGAAAGGCTGAGTCAATAGCAGTAGACTTATACACCATTTTATAGTGTCTTTACAGCCCTCTCTAAGTGGTTTATAGAGTCAGCCTATTGTTCCCAACAATCTGGGTCCTCATTTTACCGACCTTGGAAGGATGGAAGGCTGAGTCAACCTTGAGCCAGTCAGGATCGAACTGCTGGCAGTGAGCAGCGAGTTACCTTGCAATCCTGCATTCTAACCACTGCACCTGACAATACATTCCAGCATATCAGGTTCCAATAAAGGAAGAATATTTGTAGCTCAGGGTTGAAATCAGAGGTCCTTGATGCTCTCAAAACCTCAATGTTTTCTTGCAGATGTTTTATCAGTGCACTGATAGTGTTACCTAATTTGGGTAATGAAGTGTCTGCAAGAAAACAACCAAGCTGAGAGAACACCAAGGATCCCACATATCAGGTTCACGCAGGGGTGTTCCTGGAAGTGCAGGATGGCAATTGCACTTATAAAGGTGCTTTATTTACTTTGCGGAGCCAGTCGTCTTACAGATTTGAACCTCTTCCCCAGCTCTACTTCCCAGGAATTCTGTAAACTGTGTTACCGTTCCATATCCGGCACTTGCCAGATGGCAAAAAAAGGGCAGGGATATCTGTATACCGTATTTTTCAGAATATAAGACGCTCCGGAGTATAAGATGCACATTAGTTTTAGGGGAGGAAAACAAGAAAAAAAATTCTGCCTCTGCCTACCAGCATCCATCGGTATTCAGCTGGCTAGCATCCTTGCAGCAAACAACAAACAGCCTGGTCAGCTTCAGCACGTTATCGCATGATTCAGCATGAGCAGCTGATTGACAGTTGGATCGGCCTCCCAGAATACTGTTCCAGGCTGCGGGGATCGCCACAGCCCATCAATGTCTCTGCATATCATGTTTTGGCCTCCACACACTCCGTTATAGACCCATTCCATGCTGCAGGAATCGCCACAGACTATCACCGCCAAACGCTGCTTCCGCACATCACATTTTGTCCTCTGCCCACCCCATTTTTGGCTTTTGCATGACGCATTTTCAGCCCGTTGCAGGTGACTGAGTTCGCCACCAATCCTTGCTGCCTAGAACTGGTCAAAAACATGACATGCAGAGGCCGAAAAAACACGATGTGCAGAGGCAGCAATCGGCGATGATGTGCTGTGGCGATCCCTGCAGCCTGGAAGGGGTGTAAAATGGAGCATGCAGAGGCCAAAATGGCTGAAGGGTGGGGGCTGGTGGGTGGGTGGGGCTTCAGCA
Source organism: Natrix helvetica (assembly GCF_964273705.1). Taxonomy (NCBI): domain Eukaryota; kingdom Metazoa; phylum Chordata; class Lepidosauria; order Squamata; family Natricidae; genus Natrix; species Natrix helvetica. Next base: position 92,051,350 of record NC_138551.1, read on the forward strand.
ACATTTGCTGTATAAGACATACAGACATTTCCACCCACTTTTAGGAGGGAAAGTACGTCTTACACTCCAAAAAATATGGCATTCCCCTAAAGCTGCCGTGCTTTAAACCGGGGTAACAAACTAGCCCCTTTGATAGCTATTTACTTTGTACATGGAAATCCCATCACTTGACTTTCTGTCACTGAATTTACATTTTATGTCAGCAACCGACCAGTCAGGCTTATCCTAAATTACGATGTTCTTTCAAGTAGGACGAAACCAGCCTTAGAAGACCATTTTAAAGCCTGGCTGAATGGAAGCGGCAGTGTTGCAGTTTTGGTTTCTAATTTTCAACCTCCTTCCTCCATATTATTTTCCTATTCTATTCTATTCTATTCTATTCTATTCTATTCTATTCTATTCTATTCTATTCTACCTTACCCTACGCTACTCTATTCTGCATTCTACTCTGCATTCTGTTCCGTTTCATCCCATCCCATCCCATGCCATTCCACTCCACTCCTCCACTTTATTCTGCATTCTATTCTGTTCTGTTCTGTTCTGTTGTGCATTCTTCTGCACATTCTATTCTATTCTACTCTACTGTAATCTATTCTATTCTACGCTATGCCATGCCACACCACTGTATTCTGCATTCTACTGTGTGTTCCATTCTGTTCTGTTCTGTTCCATTTTGTTCCATGCCATGCCATACAACTCCACTCTTTTCTGCATCCTGTTCTATTCTGTTCTATTTAATGCTTCTAGACCGCCCCCTCTCCCGCAAGGGACTTCTATTCTATTCCATCCTATCCTATCCTATTGCATTGCATCACATCCCATCCTGCATTCTATTCCATTCCATTCCACATTCTACTCCATTCCATTCTGCATTCCATTCCATTCTAAAATGAGCTGTCATAGCGTAGTAGTATCCTGCACTGGCTTTCCTTGAGCAAATGCCCGATTTGATTGAGCAGAAAAGCTTCCAGTGTGCAACCCGGGAGGCCTTGACTGCTCCTTCTTCCCTTCCTGCCTCTTTCTTCCTTTTTTTTTTTTTTTACTCAAGGGCTAGACTTCCAAACTCCCAACCAAACTTCTGCACAAAGATCCCAATTGGGGGGGGGGGGGGGGGCAAGATAACCAAGTTTTTCTCTATAAGCCAAGGCACCTTTTCTTCCATCTCTGATTGATCCATCAAGCAGCTGAAGACACTTAGAGGTGGTGGGGTAAGGAGGAGGAGAAGACATCCACTTTCAATTTTATTTCCCTGCTGTTTATTGTTATAAAATCAACAGCATCCAACATAGCTGAATGGGTGGGGGGAACTCTCCGTATCGATCCATCTGTTTTCCATTCTGCGGCTGAGGTTGTTTGTTTTCATAGGAACACTTTCATCTTTCGTTGAGGCACAGATCCTGCTTTTGAATGTTGACATCACCAGATGGAAATCTTTTAGATCAAGAGATTTAATTTTTTTTTTCTCTCTCTCTCTCTCTCTCTCTCTCTCTTTTAAGATCCATCTGGGGCTGGGCAAAACTCTAGCAACCGTGAACACTTAGTCCCAATCCCATATAGCTAGCTTCTAAAAATGGCAAATGAGGTGTCTTCTGTTGTGTTATTTTGTAGGAAGCATAAGTAATGCCTGCACAAGCCCTTGTGCTCATGTATATAGATTCTCTCTCTCTTCCTCTCTCCCTTTCTCTTCCTCCCCTTCCTCCCCCTCTCCTCTCTCTCTCCCTTTCTCTCCCTCCCCCCTCCCTCTCCCTCCCCCTCTCTCACTCTCTTCCTTTCTCTCCCTCTCCCTTCCTCCCCTTCTCTCCTTTCTCTCTTTCCATTTTTCTCCCTCCCCCTCTCTTCATTCTTCTGCTTCTCCCCCTCTCCCCTTCCCTCTCTCCTCTCTCTCCCTTTCTCTCCCTCCCTCTCTGTTTTTCTCCTTCCCCTCTCCCTCTCTCTCCGTCCCCCTTTCTCCCCTCCCTCTCTCTCCCTTTCTCTCCCTCCCTCTTTCTCTCCCTCTTTCTACTTCCCTCCCTCCTTCCCTCTCTCCCTGCCTGCCTTTCATTCTGCCTATCCTGATTTTATTAAATCCTAAATTGTCTCTGGTGATAGATTTCTATCCTTTCTGGAAGGATATTCCTGGCACTTTCTTACCGAGGCCAATGTTTCAAATAATTGAAAAGACATCCAATAATAGAATCTTCAGTGGGCTGGAAAACGGCCCTCTCCCGTTGAACTTGCCTCACTAAAAATGAGGGAATCTTTTAAAAAAATGCTAGCTGTCTGCCATCTTACCTTTCAGCCTGCTGTGTTTCAGTCAGGGAGGTTAGTAGGCACTCATGAAACACAGCCAGCTCAAGAGTGAAACCTGCATTTTCACCACTGAGACAAACAGAGTATGTTTTCATTAGTCTTTTTTTTTGAAACTTGGATGCCAAATACAGGGAGTCCTTGACTTACGACCCCAACATGAAGCCCAACATTTCTGCTGCTGAGCAAGACATTTGTTAATTGAATTTTGCTCCTTTTTATGAGCTTTCTTGCCATAGTAAGCAAATCACCGCAGCTGTTAAATTAGTCACGTGGCTTTTAGGTGGATCTGGCTTCCCTCCTCGATTATCAGGAGGTCGCTAAAGGGGTTCAGATGACTCTGGGACATTGCAACCATCATAAATATGAGTCAGTTGCAAAGCTTCCAAATTTTGATCACTTGGCCGAGGACCATGGTAGATTTGTTGGGATGGAAGCATCAGAGTTCCAAATAGCATCCTCAATCAAATAAGAATCCCAGGCTAGAGATTCCTCAAAGTTCCATTTTATTAGAGAAGACATGTTGGCACATCTGGAAAAAAAACAATTCTGAAAGCTTCCAGGTTTTCCCCACCCAGTTGAAACTTCAAGTCCCTGCCCAGCACTCACATGTCCATCACGTGCCCCAATCAGTTACTGTTCTAAAAGAAGATTCTTCCCAGTGATGCCCCTCCAGGTGCCGGGGACTCTCTGAGAAGGAATGTTATTTTGATTATATATTTTCAATGCTCTATACAATCCACCCTCCCAGTTTCCCACAGTAGAATATGTGGCAGGCTTGAGGCCTACAGTAAAAGATGGCTTCCAAGCCTGAAAGGAAGTTAATTTGCATGAAACCAAGACCTCCATATTGGAAAATTATGCCCCCTATGAGAATAAAGTTATGTTCTATAAAGGACCTATGGCAAGACTAGTAAGTTTCTCAAATGAAAATTAGTGCTTTGGGGGGCAAGATGGGACACTTTTTTGGGGGGGGGATTATTTAAACAAAGGGACTGGCTTGAAATGCAAATAAAGCTTCTCTCTTTCATATAACATAATAACAATTTCAAACAGAATGGTTAAGAGAAAGCACAAGCTGTTTGGGATGGGGTAAAAGTATAAGAAAATATAGAAATTCCCAGAGAAGATAAGCATTTCTCAACAAATTAAGCCTTACAGGAAGAAAAGAGGCCAGAAAGTTGGAAAGCAGCCAAAATAGTACTAATACTTTAAAAAGGGACCACATTTCACTTTAATATGAAACTCCCATATAAGCTGACTTACTGAATAATGACATGTTGTTTGCAATTATGTCTTTTTGTTGTTGTTAGTTGTGAAGTCATAACCCTAACCCCTTTGCAACCCCTTGGACAACGTTCCTCCAGGCCTTCCTGTCCTCTACCATCCTCTGGAGTTCATTTAAGCTCACACCGACTGCTTCATTGACTCCCTCCAGCCACTTCATTCTCTGTTGTCCCATTCTTCTTTTGCCCTCAGTCATTCCCAGCATTAGGCTCTTCTCCAGTGAGTCCTTCCTTCTCATTAGATGGCCAAAGGATTTGAGTTTCATCTTCAGGATCTGGCCTTCTAAAGAGCAGTCAGGGTTGATCTCCTCTAAGACTGATTGGTTCGATTGCCTTGCAGTCCAAGGGACTCGCAGGAGTCTTTTCCAGCACCATAGTTCAAAGGCCTCCATTCTTTGCCACTCAGCCTTTTTTATGGTCCAACCTTCATAGCCATACATTGCAACTGGAAAAACTATAGCCTTCACTATACACACTTGTTGGTGTCCTGCCAACAAATGGAGAATCTCCATAGACATCATCACCATCCTCCATCCTCCATCTCCCATCATCATCTCTTATGGATATTCCTGCTGCATCTGAACCAAACACTGCATGCGTTGAACCCAACCTGCAAGCTTGTTAATCCCTTCAACTTTCCCAAGTTCAATACCACGCATGTGGGAACTAGGTTGAAGCATGCTAATTGCTTCATTCATCACATCATTAAAATTATAGCTGCTGCCTTTGCAGCTTTCCGGGTATACATCATTAATAATATTTTTTTTTTAAAAAAGGTTTCGATTAGCGGGGTATAAGATGCACTTTCTAAGTAACTCAACAACGATTTAGGGATGATTTTGGCAACAGATTTCTACAGTTGTGGCAGTACCCCCTGGCACTTGCTTAAAGTCATAGAACTTGTGATGGAATTAATGAGGTCAACCTCCAAAGCAAAATGCTGAGGATTTTGGCTGCTTACTTCACTCTTTGTCCGTGGCTTAGCCCTTGTCTTTCAGAGCTGGCTGCAATTCAATCTTTGGACTGATCCTAAGTCAGATAATGAGAAACATCTTGGGTGCATAATGGAAGAGATTGCTAGCTGTGGAGAAGGGAAGGGGGCTTATTATTCCATCATGCTCAAAGAAAAACAAAATCATTGGACCACAGGGTCATTAAGGACCCTGAGGTTGTCATAGAAACGACCTTTGGGGCATGGATGGCTATAAATGAACGAGCAACTGCATTGTGTGCATGTGTGTAAGGGAGCTAGGGTTTGGTTGGTGTCTCTTTTAAAAAAGAAGAAGAAGAAGAAGGGGTAGAATTTAATGGGCTTTGTGATGTAAGTCTTATTTTTAGAGGGAAGGTCCAGGGTTGAGGCCAACTAAAGCAGCCGTGTCAACAAACTATAAATATAGATTTTCTCTGATGCTAAGTCACTGTTTAAAATTTTTTCACCTGCTCACACAACAGACTTGTTCTTAGACACAGCACATGAAGGCTAGGTCCCTCGTGGTCTTCAGTTTGGATGAGATGCTTGGGAACACATTAAGGCAGCTCCATCATTTTCTATGATTTCCAATCAACTTTTCAGTGATTTGATGCCCACTTTTTGCAACTATGTTGCTTTGTTTGTTTGTTTTTGTTATATGGTTGCTCATCTATTACAAAAAGGGGGGGGGACCTGTCCATCAGCGAAAAAATACTGGTCAAAGATAAAAGGGTGGTTCGAAGAAATGACACACATTTAGAGCTACACAACAAATAGACCTAAAAGCAGAATTATTATTCTTAGATATACTACTGCGGAAATACAATAAAAGAACTATATATTTAATGTTACACGTAATAACAGCAGCTAGAATTACCTATGTACAAAATTGGAAAAACAGAAGCACACCTACAGATGAAATGGTAATAAAGAAAATATCAGAATATGCCGAAATGGTCAGGTTACCAATGGAACTGAAAGATAAAGGAGAAACAGAATACTACTCAATATGGGACTTATGGTATAATTGGTTAGATAACAGATGCAGAGATTAGAAAATTAACAATGAAAGAAGATTAAAAAAATTAGAAATAAATACAGGTGTAAAGATATACATGAGAATATATATTGCAAGCAAAGGTATTATCGGACTATACGCGATGATAGATTAAAATGTATAGAGTGATAAAGGTATAGAGAGTTATGGCACAACTATGGAAATAATGGATATGACTGTTGTATAATAGCATGTATTTTAAAAGCAACTATGCTATATGATTAACAGAATAACGATTATGATTAGGGTGTATGACATTATGTAAATATTTAAAAAGGATTTGATACAACCAGTATACCGCTGTTGCAAAACTGAAATTGTGAAGTAGAATAAAGGAAAGTGATTTGGGGCCAATCCCAAGAAGATGGGGAGCTCTAGTTCCACTTTAGGCATGGAAGTTAGTTCATGATTTTGGGCCAATCATCTTAGATGATGAATAGAATAGAACAATAGGGCTGGAAGGGACCTTGGAGGTCTTCTAATCCAACACCCTGCTTAGGCAGGAAACCCTAATACCACTTCAGACAAATGGATATCCAGCATATTCTTAAAAATGTCTAGTTTTGGAGCATTCAAAACTTCTGGAGGCCAGTTGTTCCACTAATTAATTATTCTCACTGTCAGGAAATTTCTCCTTGGTTGTAAATTGCTTCTCTCCTTGATTATTGTCCACCCATTGCTTCTTTTCCTACCCTCAGGTGCTTTGGAGAATAGCTTGACTCCGTCTTCTTTGTGGTAGCCCCTGAGATATCAGAACACTGCTATCATATCATCCCTAGTCCTTCTTTTCATTAAACTAGACATACTCAATTCCTGCCACTGTTCTTCATATTTTTAGCCTCCAGTCCCCTAATCATCTTTGTTGCTCTTCTCTGCACTCTTTCCAGAGTTTCAACATCTTTTTTACATCGTGGCAACCAAAACTGAATGCAGTATTACAAGTGCGGCTTTACCAAGGCATTATAAAGTGGTATTAACACATCACAAGAGGTGAGATTTAATCCTGCCTTAGGCATGAAAGTCAGACTGCTTCCAGAAGAGTAAGAAATAATGAGGTTTAGATTATTTGGTTGGGAGGAAGAAGGTCAAGTCAGCTGCTCCCAACTGCTAGACATATCCAACTCTGCTTGGATTTTTCAAGATTGGAAACCAGTCAACCAATATAGCAGTGTTCCAATATTTGAGGGGCTGCCACAAAGAAGAGGGGGTCAACCTATTCTCCAAAGCAAGTCAAGACAAGAAGCAATGGATGGAAAATAATCAAGGAGAGAAGCAATTTAGAAGTAAGGAGAAACTTCCTAACAGTGAGAACAATGAATCGATGGAATGATTTGTCTCCAGACGTTGTGGGGGCTCCATCACTGGAGGCTTTTAAGAAGGGAATGGACAGCCATTTGTCTGGAATGATATAGAGCAGGGGTGTCAAACTCACGGCCTGCAGACTGGATGCATCATGCGCCATGCCCATGCCTGGTTTAGCCAAGTGGTGAAAAGTCCTGATACATCACATAATGACGCCGTGATGATGCGAATTTGACACCCCTGATATAGGGTCTCCTGCTTGGACTAGAAGACCTCCAAGGTTCCTTCCAACTCTACTATTCTGTTAACTAGTTGGCTCCAATGGTCCCTTTGAGTCTTTCTGACCAGTGGTGAAATTCAATGTTTTTTACTACCCCTTCTGTGAGCATGGCTTGCTAGATGTGGTGTGGCTGGGTGGGCATGGTAGGGGAAGGATACTGCAAAATCTCCATTCCCACCCCACTCTAGGGGAGGTATACTGCAAAATCTCCATTCACACCCATTCCAGGGGAAGGATATTGCAAAATCTCTATTCCCACCCCACTCTGGGGCCAGCCAGAGGTGGCATTTGCTGGTTCTCTGAACTACTCAAAATTTCCGCTACTGGTTTTCCAGAACCTGTCAAAACCTGCTGGATTTCACCCCTGATCCTGATCATGTTTAAAGAACCTCTGTTATTCTTTGTCTCCAAAAAATACCTCTCTGGGTTTCCCAACATTGTTCCTTTTCTTGGCTGGAGAGCTTCATGTTCTTTGCTTCAGAAAGAAAAGCTCAAGTCGAATGGTACTTGATCCATTATTCCACAAAGTCACACATTCTGATATTAGATGTGGAATTATGCATGTTTTATTATTTTAACAACAGTAGTATGTTTAAAGGGACATGGTGGCTCAGTGGCTAAGACGCTGAGTTTGTCGATCAGAAAGGTCGGCAGTTCAGCGGTTTGAATCCATAGCACCGCGTAACAGAGTGAGCTCCTGTTATTTGTCCCAGCTTCTGCTAACCTAGCAGTTCAGAAGCATGTAAAAATGCAAGTAGAAAAATAGGGACCACCTTTGGTGGGAAGGTAACAGTGTTCCGTGCGCCTTTGGCATTTAGTCATGCTGGCCACATGACCACAGAGACGTCTTCAGACAGCGCTGGCTCTTTGACTTTGAAACAGAGATGAGCACCGCCCCCTAGAGTCAGGAATGACATGTGTGGGAGAACCTTTACCTTAGTATGTTTAAGCAAAAACCAGATATACTGTATTTCAATTACTAGCTCTTTACTAACCCTAACCCTAACCCTAACCCTTTTCCTGCCTCCCAGATGATATGGATTAAGGAATGTCAACCATTTTTACTGTTATGCCCTTTGCTCCTGGGATCAATTTAATAATTATTTCTTCATGCATCTTTTTTTTTTTTTTGCTTTTACAAAGGTTCCTTAGTAATTGGACAAGGCTACTGGCTTGCTTCTGCATCCCAGAATATAGAGGTTATTGTAATACTGAGCAAAATATTTCTGTTTTTCATTTCACCCAACCTTTCTGAAGATCAATGATGGAGCAGAAATTAACCGTTCTAAGACCCCAGTTTATGATGTCACAGGCATTTATTTGGATTGTTTTACTCGCTTTATTTGCTAGAGTTTTGGACTGTAAATATCTTAATTGGTTTTGCCATTTTCAAGTTCAGAAACTGGTTGTTTTTTTGGTTAGGTTACACATTGGCAATTTTATTATGGAAAGACTTGCAATTATTGACTGTCATTCACTTTCTGAAGTTTTACTTGTTTTATGAACTAGTTTATACAGATTATACAGATTAACATAGCTGAAAGGGACCTTGTAGGTCATCTAGTCCAACCCCCCACCCAAGCAGACCCTACACCATTTTTGTCCAGACTCTTGAAAGTGTCCTGTGATGAAGCTCCTATAACTTCCAAAGGCAAGCTGTTCCATTTGTTTATTGCTCTCACTGTCAGAAAATTTCTCCTTATTTTCAAGTTGAATATCTCCTTGTTCAGTTTCCATCCATTATTCCTTGTCTGGTCTTCAGGTGCTTTGGAAAATAGATTGACTTCCTCCTTCTGTGGTAGCCTCTCAAATATTGGAGCACTGCTATCATGTCTCCCCTGGTCCTTCTCTTCACAAGACTAGCCATGCCCAGTTCCTGCAACCGTTCTTCATATGTTTTAACCTCCAGTCCCCTAATCATCTGTTGTTTTTCTCTGCACTCTTCTTAGAGTCTCTACATCTTTTTTATAGTGTGGTGACCAAAACTGGATGAAGTACTCTCAGTGTGGTCTTACTAAGGCTTTATAGGGTGGTATCAGTACCTCACTTGATCTTGATTGTATCTCTCTGTTAATGCAATTTAGGATTGCATTGGCTTTTTTGGCTGCCGCCGCACACTGTTGGCTCATATTTAATTGGTTGTACACTAAGACTCCAAGATCTGTCTCACAGTTACTGCTATTAAGCCTGGTTTCACCCAGTCTATATGGGTACCTTTGGTTTTTCTTGCCTAAGTGTAAGGCTTAAATATTCTCTACATTGAATTTCATTTTGTCAGATAGGACCCAGTGTTCCAGTCTGTCAAGATCCAGATGGATTTTGAGCTTATCAAGAAACAAGGAGAAACTTCCTAACAGTGAAGACAATCAATCAGTAAAACAGCTTGCCTGCAAAGTCAAACAATTCACTCTCCTTAAAGTCTAAAACTGACTACAACTCCCTGGGCAACAGATCTTTAACAGAACAGAGTTGGAAGGGACTTTGGAGGTCTTCTACTCCCACTTCTTGCTGCAGCAGGAAACCATCCTGATCTAATGGTTGTCCAGTCTACTCTTGAAAGTCTCCAGTGGTGGTGCACCCACACCATCTGGAGGTAAACCATTCCTCTGATTGCTTTCATTGTCAGGAAATTTTCTCTTTAAATCTAGATTAGTTCTCTCCTTGATAAGTTTCCATCCATGACCCTAAAACCTGCATTCATAGGGTGAGTTTACTTTAGGATTCAGAGGCTGAACTCCTTGTTTTGCTGTTTTACTTTATTGTCATTGTATATATACACAGTATACCCATACAACAAAATTCACATAACACCCAGAGACCAGGCCCAACACACATGACAGTCCCCAAACACCCCCCCACCCTCTAAAAATTCATTGCCCCTAAGCCACCCAAGCATCCACACAACAGACCAAGTAACGCTGTCCAACAGCTCACTGATGGTGGCCCTTTAGTTCATTGTTGAGTGCAATTATAGCTCTGGAATAAAAACTATTCAGAAGACGTGTGGTCTGAGTTTTAATTGTTCTCTATCTTCTGCCGGAAGGCAACAGTCCAAAAAGATTGTAAGCAGGATGGAAATAGTCGCTGAGAATGTTGTGTGACTTCCTCAAACAGTGAAATGCGACGATGTCGTCCAGGGCTGGTAGCTGGAGCCCCATGATATTCTGGGCAGTTTTAATGATTCTCTGTAGAACTTTTTTGTCCACTGCAGAGCTGCTGTCATATCATGCAAGAATGCCGTATGTCAGGACACTCTCAATGGTGCTGCGATAGTAGAATAGAAGTAGATGCTGGGATAGATTTATCTTCCTGAGCATTCTCAGGAAGAACAGCCTCTTCTGTGTTTTCCTCGCAAGCAATCTCTTGTGAGAAGAGATTGGCAGAAACAAACTGCATGGGGGAGAACGGGTAAAAAATTCGCCTTCTCCAGCTTCCACTGTGCTTCTTAAATCTAGGAAGCAAGATTTGCCCTCTGGCAGCTGCCATTCTGTTATGAGTAATCAATTATAAGGGAAAAGAAATCATAATGGATCATGATGGATTAGCAGCTAGGTTACTCCAGCAAAAATGACTGGGTATTGAATTCGATGTATCCAGCAAAAGAACAAGGGCCTACATGACAGAGATGTGTAGAGTCTGAATTTTTTTTGTCCCACCGCATGGTTGTCTTCTAGTGTTGTACTATTCCCCCACCTCACCATTGATTAAAATTGATTAAGATAACAGGAGCAAAACGGCCACATCTTGGAAAATATTAAGTGGCAGGGGTGAAGAGCAGAGGTTTGGTGAAATGAAATGGGGCTTTACTGAAGCAGCTCTCTGGACCACTTGAAGAGCAAGAAGTGGACTGCTCTTTCGGGGAGGGTGTTAAGATGCGTTGAACCACATCCCCATTCACTGTGGTGAAGTGATCTTCAGACTTACATGCTTCATCAGGATAAAGGGTTTTTAACCTGGAATAGGATTCTAAATTGCACCTTTTACAAGCATGTTGTTAACATATAGTTACAATTCCTTTCCACCCATCTTGCATAGTGTAAAGCAGGGGTGTCAAACTCAAGGCCTGGGGGCTGGATCCAGTCTGCAGGGTTCTTAGATCTGGCCAGTGGTGAAATTCAAAAAAAAAATTTTTAAATAGTTTTTATTAAACATTTTAATCTTTTAAAAAACAGAAAGAAAAACACAACAAGAAAAACCAAAACATATATAATAATATAAAGTAATTATACAGCCTTCTATATCGGCTTTCATGTTTAGCCTTTACAGTTTTCCATTCTTCATTGCCTTCCTATTGATTTTACCTTGTTCAAAAATATAATAACAGTAGTACTAACACTAATAATATTAATTATTTATATCATCATTATATTTCCATTCTCTATTTTCTGTTTTCTAGCCACTATTCCATATTTTATAGAAATCTGATTCTCTTTCTTTTAATTCTATTGTCATTTTGTCCATCTCTGCACATTTGAGTGCTTTTCTAATTATCGTTTCATCTGCGGGTGTATTGATTTTTTTCCAGTTTTGTGTGAAAGCAATCCTACCTGCAGTGAATATGTGTATTATTATGTATTGAAATTGTTTATCCATTTTTTGGTCTAATAGTCCTAATAAGAATGCTTCTGGTTTGAGGAGGAGCCAACATCGTGACGATACGGATGTGCGGTCTCGATGCTCTGAGACCGCTGCCGATACTTTTGCCACTGGGTAAAACCATCCCGTAGAGATGGTGAACAGGAAGAATGTGTCTTGCTGATCTCAGGAACACCGCAAAGTCCCTGATCGATCCAAGAGAAGTTCTTCAAGCTGGCAACAAAAAGTCCATTCCCGGGCTGATGAAGTTGGGATGGCTCCAGAACACAAGGGAAGCGGAAAGAGAAAGTGTGTCCATCTGGTGAGGAAACTTTATTGTTTTGGAAAAGACTGCCCAATTTTTTTAAAAAAAAGTTAAATAAAATCTGAAAGCAGAAGAAAATAAATGGCAAAATTAACCTATATTGGATTGTTTTGGATAGTGTGTTTAATTTTACTTTGTGGATTGAAGTGCTCGCAACTTTTTTTTTTAAAGAGAAATGATCAGTTTTTCTTCTTTTTTAAAATTTTTATTCTTTAGCCTATTGATTAAAGTCTTCTTCTTTATTTCAACAAGGACTTTTATTACTTGCTATTAATTCTATTTGAGAACTCTGTTTGTTTTAAGTTTGAAATAACATTAGAGAGTGGGAAGCAATACTGCCACTTGGAGGCTGGAGGCTTGAGTTTTTGAAACAATGCACTTTCCCTTTTCCTTTTGATCTCACTGACTTTGTATCTCGAGACTCTGCAACTTGTTTATAGAATGTGATAAGAAGCAAGGGCACAAATTGTTTATACAGGTGCACTTTGAGAGTCTTACTGGCAGTGGGAGAGAAAAAGAAACAGAACCTTCTTTTTTGAAGATTATAAATGATATAATAAGCTTTGAAAGCCAGAGTGGTAGTAACTACTAGCTTGTTAAAATGGCACAATATTTAAAAGAAACAATAACTTTGCAAAACATCTTTGCTGGAATTCAAAATTTATTAGAAATAACAGAGAGAATTGAGAAGAAGCTGGAAAAAATAGAGTTTATAACAGCAAAAAGTGATGGGGTCAGCATCCCAAAAATTGAAGGGGAAAATGATTATAAAAACAAGACAACTGATTTCTTTACCAGTGGAGTGAACGTGGTTGAAAGTGGAAAAAGGGGAGTATGGAAAAGAGAATTAGATTGACAGAAAAAAGAGGAAAAACAATGGATTCAAGGAGAGAAAACTTCTCAGAAGCACGATTGACAACCAAAAATAAGATGATTAAAACAGCAGATGGAGGGCATCGAGATTACTTAAGTGATGCTACAAGCAACAAGCTGCGGAGAGAAGTCCACAAAAATTTTATTAAGGAAATAAATAGAAGATCAATTCCACAAATGACAAAAGAAATAAGACTGTATTATTACTGGAAGGATACGGGTTGATATATGAAAGTTGATAATAAAAAAATAGTTAATTGTAGTAATTAGTGATTAGTAATTTCTAGAGTGCTTTGTTAAATAAATACTTGATAAGGATAATAAAGTACATACATTGTTCATTTGATGAGAGGAAATTTGATATAATTAGCAAATGAATTTTTGTTAATAAATAATATCTATAACAATAACAATGAAATGACAAGGGATATAGTGAACAATATATATATATATATATATATATATATATATATATATATATATATATATGTGTGTGTGTGTGTGTGTGTGTGTGTATGTATGTATGTATGTGTATGTATGTATGTATATGTATGTATGTATATATATGTATGTATGTATGTATGTATGTATGTATGTATGTACATATGTATATACTGGTTTAATAAAAGGAATTGGGATATAAATTGTAAATAGCGATTTGGAAAAGAGTATCAAAACCTTATCAAACATAATTAATTTTTACTTAGAACATGCTATAAAGGGGTAATGTTATTTGATATTAGAAATAATTAATGAAATGCTACTATGTGCTTGTGTTTTTTTTATTTTGGACTATTTCATGTTAAAGGATGTTAAAACAACCACAGTCAAATGAGAAGTGTGGTATGTTGATAGTAAGATATATAAAAATTTTTGATTTAAAATACATAATCTGATTTGAATTATAAGCAATGACTGTGGAAGAAATGCATGAAAATTATTTGTAACCAATTGACACACTTCTACAATATGATTAGGGATTAGTAATTTAGTAATCTTTAGAGTGCTATGTTAAATAAATAATTGATAATGATAACAAGGTACACACATGTGTTGGTTTGAAGAGAGGAAACATGATATAATTAGCAAATAAATTTCTATTAATAAATAACAATTATAATAATAACAATGAAATGACAAGGGATATACTTAACAATATATATATGTACTGGCTCAATGAAAGGTATTGGGGTACAAATAGTAAACAGCGACTTGGAAAAGAGGATTAGAAATTTTATCAATCATAATTAATTCTTATTTAGAACATGCTATAAAGGTGTAATGTTATTGGATGATATTAGAAATAATTAATGAAATGTCATTATGTGGTTGTGTTTTAAATTTTGGACTATTTCATGCAAAAGGACGTTAAAACAATTATAGTCAAATGAGAATTGTGGGATGTTGATAGTAAGATATATAAAGATTTTTGATTTAAAATATACAATGTGATATGAATTATAAGTAATGACTGTGGAAGAGATGCACGAAAGTTATTTGTAACCAATCGACACACTTCTACAATATGTAACGAAAGATGATTTTTGTGTGTGTTGTGTTTGTCTGTTTAAACAAAAATTAAAAAATTCTTTTCAAAACAAAAAGAATGCTTCTGGTTTCAGTTCTATTTTTTGCTCTGTAATTTCTTCCAACCATTTCCAAATTTTGTGCCAATATTTCCTTGTGATGGGACATTTTATAGAGGTTTCTTTGTAAGCTACTGCCTTCGTAAATTTATAATGTAGCCATAACAAAATTATTTCTAGAAAGCCAAGGTCATCCTTTGTCTTTGCACCTCTGCACCTGACCGGAACTGGATGGGTGGAACTGCCAGCAACGCAATGGAAGATTGGACCATGTGATGGACTTGTGGGTGTGGGGGCAAGATCTTGAACTTTCAACTGGGTGGGGAAAACTGGGAAGCTTTCAGATTTGGGTTTTCCCAGATGTGCCAACATGGCTCTCTTAGTAAATTGGAACTGAGCAATACTTTGCCTTGGACTCTGATTTTCTTTTGGATGCTATTTGAAACCCTGACACTGAGCTTGGTTGCTTTTGGGGTTTTGTGTGCTCTTTAGGCACTTGGCTCCAAAAAAGTTAACCATCACTGGTATAGGGTCTCCTGCTTGAGCAGAACATTGGACTAGAAGACTCTAAAGTCCATTTCAATTCTGTTATTCTGTTAACACTACACCAAAATCATCCTGAACTGTTAAGTAATATTGGGGAAACGAGAAACATAAATTAAAAAAAAAACCTCCAGATTTCTTCTGAGAAAAGTAAAAGTCTTTTCTATTAATTGAATTCATACCTTCCAGATAAAATTGGTTCCATAGAAAATTCTGGCATGGGCCATTTAACTTTATGCCAAGTCACCATCATAAGATGGGCTGTTAATTTTTCTGAATGATAGTTTATACAACCCAAGAGAAAAGTAGGCCATTTGTGTCAACAATGGGATTAATTTAGAATCCGAACATAAATATTTTGAATATTTAATAATTGTATCTAATCCACTAAGAACATCTCAAATAATATTGGTTCCCAACTTTGTATCTCTTTATAGCTAGCAGAATTGTTACACTGTTCGAAAGAAAGAAAGAAAGAAAGAAAGAGAGAGAGAGAGAGAGAGAGAAAGAAAAAAGAGAAAGGAAGGAAGGAAGGGGAGAAAGAGAGAAAGAGAGAGAGTGAGAAAGAGATGAAGGAAGGGAGGGAGGGAGGGGGTAGAGAGAGACAGAAAGAGAGAGAGAGAAATTAGCCCCTATGGAACAGGTGCGCAATTTGGGCGTCCTCCTGGATGCCCGGCTGTCCATGGATGACCATGTAACAGCCGTGGCAAGGGGGGCGTTCCATCAGGTTCGCCTGATGCGCCAATTGCGCCCCTTATTGGACCGGGATGCCCTACGCACAGTCACCCATGCGCTGGTGACGTCTCGCCTGGACTACTGCAATGCTCTCTACATGGGGCTTCCTTTGAGATGCACTCGGAGACTACAGTTGGTCCAGAACGCGGCCGCGCGGGTGATCATGGGGAGGACTAGATTCTCCCCTGTAACACCTCTCCTGCGCGAGCTACACTGGCTTCCTGTGGTCTACCGAGTGCGTTTCAAGGTCTTGATTATGATCTTTAAAGCGCTTCATGGCACAGGGCCTAGTTACATGCAGGATCGCATCCTGCCCCACACATCCCTACGACCAATCCGCTCTCACAGAGAGGGACTTCTCCGGGTGCCGTCCGCCAAACAGTGCCGGGGGGCGACACCCAGGAGCAGAGCCTTCTCTGTGATGGGCCCAGCCCTGTGGAATGACCTCCCTCGTGACATCAGGATTACTTCCGATCTCCGCTCCTTCCGTGTACAACTGAAGACCCACCTCTTTCAACTATCTGGCCTGGCTCAACCGTAATTTTCTCGTACCCCTCCTGACTGTCTGTTTTTAACATTTTGAATTTGGATTGTACATGGGGTTTTATAATTAGGGTATTTTAATGGTTTTTAATTGTCTATGTATTGTATCTGTTAACCTCCTCCGTACATGTGTGTTTTTGTATTTATGTATGTCATGGGTTTATGTAAATGTTATATGTTTTTTACTCCATTGTACGCCGCCCCGAGTCCTATTCGGAAAGGGAGCGGCTAATAAATTTAAATTGATGAATTGATGATGATGAGAAAGAGATATGAAGGAAGGCAGGATATACATACATACATAAATACAAACACATAAATACAAATACATACATACATACATACATACATACATACATACATACATACATACATACACACACAAATATATGTATATGAAAATAAATCAACAGAGAAGATTCATGAGTTTCTTAAATTGGCTAATCACCTGCATTTTAATTGATATGTTAATGATTGCACTGAAATTAATTTACATAACAAAGCCCCCCAAGCTATCATTTCGGTTTGCAAAATAAATTCAAGGCTTTTTATTTTTCAGAGGAACAAAAAAGCATAGAGTCTAGGACTACTTTATAAAGATAATAAACCACTAAAAATGTTGATGTTTTTGATGCTCTATTAGGTAGGCATAACAACAATGGATAGGAATAGCTAACTGAACTTGGTTGAACTCTGAAATGAAGTAACATTAAGTTTGGTCAGCAACTGCACAGAAGACTTCTGGATTTTCATAGGGTTCTAGATTTAAGTGGGAAATTGAAAAGGAAGGCAGTGAAAAATCACTTCCATAACACTGTTTTCTCCTCTCTTCTTCCAACCATTCCTCCTTTATCCAGGGGTGGGCTTCAAAAATTGCAGCAACAGTTCCGCTGCAATAATTTCCTTATCTAGAATCCATAACTTTATTTTTTCCAGTTGAGCACTCTATTTCCCCACAAGGTGGGTATGATCCTGGATAACATTTATAGAAGTCTAGCTGGATACCTGTGCTTCATGATGAAACTATGTGATCAGGCAATGCAGAAGAAATCCAGTTCACTCCTGTTCAATCCATTAGCTCAGTGGTGGTTGGTGATTGTAACACATAAGGGAATATCGCTCCCACCACCTTGACTCCGGAAGCAGTTCCATAGGTGGAAGGCATAGACGATTTGGTGAGGTACTGACATTTAGTACTGTAAGGAGGCCCAGACCATTCCTGAGTGAGGGAGTGGAAGTTCTGCCAGTTTGAACCGTGGTAACGGAATGTGAGGCAACTGGCAGTTGGAACAGAGTTCTTTTCAGGTGGGGAGGGGGAGTAGGACTCCTGAGCATCAGAGAGTGTTAATTACTGTATAAGAAATACTAATGATCTGATGGCCATTTTGAAAAATCCTTTCTTAGCGAGCACCTAGAAGCCAAGAGGAACATACGTGCCAAATTTCAAGTTTATAGGTTTTACAGTTCTGGTGATTTCGTGATGAGTGAGTGGCATTTGCCTTTTATTTATATAGATAGATAGTAGGGCCAAGATGAAGAAGTAGACAGTGCTGGACAATAGTTGAGTGTGATTTGATTTAATGCAACTCTAAAGCCATTTCAAAACAGGTTAACTGATTAATACAGTTAATATGATTATACCTCAGGCATGTAATAGGTTTTGTCATGGAAATCCACTTCTAAAGAGGGTTTATTTAGAGCTCTGTTAAATATGTCTCTCTAAACATGAGAGATTTCCATCTCCTCTAATTCAGATTGACAAATGTGATGGTCCCAAGGATATTTTTGGATTAATTTAGAAATGGGAATTATTTCTTTTTTGTTTTAACATATATATTACAACATTAGATATAAAATGTAGGTACACGCCAAACAGATATGCAGTAAACATTAATATAAATGTAAAACCAGGGTGGCATTTTTTTTTGAAATATTGAAGAAATATATTGAGAAAAAGTGTGCAAAATATATCCATTGCTTTCTTATACTGTCTGCATGGCATGACTTGGTGGGCGTGGCTTGATGGACATGGCAGGGGAAGTATACTGCTAAATCCCCATTTCCTCCCTATCAGCTGGGACTCAAGAGGCAGAGAATAGATGGGGGTGGGGCCAGTCAGAGGTGGTATTTACCCGTTCTCTGAACTACTCAGAATTTCTGCTACCGGTTCTCCAGAACTGGTCAGAACCTGCTGAATACCACCTCTGGTTCAAAGGTCTTTCTGACCAACAGAAATGATGGCATAGAATCGTGTGTGTAGACAACCACTGGCAATTAATTGCCAATAATCTGAATGCTGTGTAGGATTTCACATAGGAAAATTGGATCAGATCTGGGCTCCAAAAATCCTGAATAGGCAGCCAAGAAACCCCAAGGACTACAGTTTTGTAGCCCGGAACTAGCAGCCCTAGCTTTGAACTAATTTCTACAATTAAAAACCCATTTCAGTTCCATGTTTGTCTTTTAGCAACTCTTATTTTTTAAAAAGTGGGATGTTGTTGCTCGGTGGCTAAGATGCTGAGCTTGTCGATCAGAAAGGTCAACAGTTTGATGGTTCAAATCCCTAGTGCTTTATAACGGAGTGAGCTCCCATTACTTGCCCCCGCTTCTGCCAACCTAGCAGTTCAAAAGCATGTAAAAAACAAATACAAGTAGAAGAGTAGGGGCCACCTTTGGTGGGTAAGTAACAGTATTCCGTGCGCTGTGTTGGCCACATGGCCACGGAGATGTCTTCGGACAGCGCTGGCTCTTCAGCTTTGAAACAGAGATGAGCACCGCTCCCTAGAGTCATGAATGAGTAGAACATATGTGCGAGGGGAACCTTTAACTTTACCAAATGGATTCAAAAACATTTGCAATAAAAACAGAAGACGTGCCTTGAAAACATCAGGACCGAGGACAATTTATAAGGCCTAGTCAAAAGCTTTCCTTTCTGACTCTCAACTTCAACCAGGAATAGATGCAACTGTGGAGGGGGGGGGGATAACATTTTGTATTAACTAAGTGCTTCTGCACACATTAGTTCATAATACATAATTTATTCCAGCAATGGAATTTGGGTTTTGCTGTTGCAACATATGGTGATTTGTTAGCATTTCAACCAAATATTGAGATAACAGGGCACAATTCTCCCTATAAACATTGAATGCATTCTCTAGTTACACTTACCAAGAGTGCCCATAGCGGAAAGTTTTGAGCAGTAATTTTGTCCATATAAATTATTCAACTACTTTGGATGTGGCATGGTTGGAGGGATAAGAATCATGCTGTCATTATTGGGGGCAACAGGTCACGGGGAGAATGGCATGCAAACTACCAGAGAATTGTGGAAATTATAATCCCATCACACCTAGCAGGTAGCTGGTCGAGCAAGATGGACAAGATAGTTAAAGAAAACTTCAATTTAATTTAAATGGCTAGGAGTGAACAAAGGAACAATACATGTCCATCTCCCACTCCCCAAAACCTCTCATTACAATGGGTATTTCTAGTTTGATGCAATATATGGCTGTGAAAGTTGGACCATAAGAAAGGCTGAGTGCCAAATAATTGAGGCCTTTGAACTCTGGTGCTGGAGAAGACTCCTGCGAGTCCCTTGGAACATTCTGACTACGCATGCCCAAGATGGTGTCCTGTCGCATTTGAGGAGAACTTCGGGGAGATGACTGTCCTTCTTGGGGCTTGCAGGGGTACCCTATTCCATCGTCGGTTCCAGGTCCAGCTATGAGAATTTCCTGGGATATCAGGGATACCCTTGAGCTGCGATGTCCTGCCTTATAGCCGGAACATTGTGAGTGAAATGGGGCGGTTAGTGGTGAAAGGAGAATGGAGAGCGTTGGCGGCTGCCGGCGTGGGGGTGGTCAGCAGCTGGGGCGGGACGCCCAGCCTATGGTCTCTGCAGCCGGCGTGGGTATGGTCGGCGGTGGCGGCGGGACGCCTGGTCTGGGGTCTCTACAGCTGCCGCTCCCCACGCTGTGGTGTTATCCTGGTTGCTCCCCCCCTCCTTGCTTATGAACATTATAAATTAGATCAGTGGGGAAGGGTTGAGGCAGCTGGCATGGATAGTAACGCCAGCGGAAGATGGCATTGGGAGTTGGCGTGGGCGCGGTTGGAGTGGGGGGGGTTCCTTCGTTGTGCCCCTCCAGTATTACTGCTGTTGCCTGGGCCACCATACTGTGCCATTTGGACATTTGGCCCCCCCTCCTGTGATATTATGGACTGGGTCAACGGAGTGCGGCCCTGGCGATGGATGTGAGTACGGCTGGCGTGGGCGGAGCTTAGCTGTTGGAGTCGAAGTTGGAGCAGCCGCTGATGCCACCACTGTCCTCATTGCCGCCATCACTGGCCGCTTCATCACCTCGCAAGCTTGCATCTGCTGTGATTTTGGACAGCCGTTACCCTTACATATTGTCCCCAACACCGACTATTTTTATGATGGACATAAGCTTCCTGCTACCCCCTTGAACACTGCCGGCTGCCCCCCCCCCCTTGTGGACATGTCACCTCCTCGTTCCATCTCCCCATGATGTCATCCCGTTTGGTTGATGCCACACTCTCCTCTACATTATACTGCAACAGAATCTTATTCCCTCCGGGAACTCCCCCTTTCCCGGGAATGGCCTTCTGACCTATCAAGACGCTTCCTTAATGACGGATCTTGGGATCCCGAGAGGTGGCATGCGAAGAAGAGACTTCTTAAGGGTTTTTTACAGGGGCTTTTAAACCAAATTTTAGGGGGGGGGGTTGATTCGGATGGCTCAGACAGGCTTGGGGGGAGTCTGCCAGGGCACAGGCCAGAGCTAACTAATGGGCACGGGTTGGGAGGGCTAGGAAGGGTTGGGATTCCAGGGGAGACATTAAGCCATTCCATTGGGGGGTTCACCATCTCTACTGTTTGTGGGAGAGGCAGATATGGTGGGGGCCGAGGGCCAAATGATGTTCGGAGGACACGGGTTTGCTGTTTAAGAGCGATCGCGCGTTCAGACCCTCATCGCCCTTCTCGCACCCCCAGGTGCTCGGGATTACAGGACCCTGGTCTCCGGCTGGTGTTGCTTAATGCCAGGTCCGTGGTACATAAGGCTCCCCTCATTTACAACCTCATACAAGAGGGTAGAGCAGACCTGGTGTGCATTACGGAGACCTGGTTGGGCCATGAGGGGGGTGTGCCACTTAGTGAACTATGCCTACCAGGCTTCCGGGCGTTTCACCAGCCGAGAGCCCTGGGCAGGGGCGGGGGTGGTGGCAGTGGTTATTAGGGAAAGTCTCAGACCTCAGGAGGTCACTGTGCCTAAGATAGGCGGGTGTGAGTCCCTCTTTGTGAAGTGGGGCCTTGGAGCTCAGGTGGGCCTTTTTGTTACGTACCTGTCTCCCTGCTATGTTTCATCGGCCCTGCCAGAGCTGCTGCATGTGTTAGCTGGATTGGCGGTTGATTTTCCCAGGCTCATGGTCCTGGGGGATTTCAATCTGCCTTCCATTGGTGAGACATCTGAGTCAGCTCGGGAGTTCATGGCTTCCATGACAGCTTTGGACCTAACTCAGTTAATTCAAGACCCCACCCATAATGGGGGACACACGCTCGACCTTATTTTTGTCTCTGGGCAGTGGATGAATGATCTAGATTTAGGGGATATTTCTATTCAACCCTTGTCATGGTCTGATCATTTCCTCATCAGGCTTGACTTCCATACCGCTACCCCTCGCCGCAGGGAGGCGGAACCGACTAGATGGTTCCGCGCCAGGCACCTGATGGACCCCGAAAGGTTCCTGATGGAGCTTGGGACTTTTCCTGAATCCCTTGCTCACAACTCGACCGAAGCCCTAGTGGAAGCCTGGTATAGGGCGGCCGCTGGGGTCTTGGATCGCATTGTGCCTTTGCGGCCTCTGACCCGGTGTCGATCCCAGGTTGCTCCCTGGTTTACCGAGGAGCCCCTGGAGATGAAACGCCAGAAAAGACGCCTAGAGAGTGGCTGGAGGGCCAGCCGGTCCGAATCTGATCGAACAATAGTAAGAATTCATATTAAATCCTACTTAGTGGCGATAGAAGCGGCAAAATGGCAACATTTCCCCCCTCTTATCGCGTCCCCAGATAACTGCCCAGCTGCCCTGTTTAGGGTGACCCGCTCCTTACTTAACCAAGGAACTGGGGAAGACCCCTTGCAGGGTAGGGCTGAAGAATTTGTTCAGTATCTGCAGGATAAAATCACTCAGATCCGGACTCTGACTGGGTAGATTCGGGCGAGCCGACGGGGATGAATCTTGAGGAGACAATCTGGGATGGGTTTGACCCTGTGACCCCCGAAGGCATGGACAGGATTATGGGGAGACTCAGTGCTGCCACTTGTGTGCTGGACCCGTGTCCCTCTTGGTTAGTTTCAGCTTCCCGGGAGGTGACACGAGGCTGGCTCCAGGCAATCACCAATGCTTCATTGAGAGAGGGGTTCTTTCCCACCGCCTTGAAGGAGGCGGTGGTGAGGCCCCTCCTTAAGAAGCCTTCCCTAGACCCAGCTTCTTTAGCCAACTATAGTCCGGTCTCCAACCTTTGCTTTGTAGCAAAGGTTGTCGAGGGTGTGGTAGCACATCAGCTTCCCCAGTACCTGGATGAAGCTGTCTACCTGGATCCGTTTCAGTTGGGTTTCAGGCCCGGGTACAGCACGGAGATGGCATTGGTTGCATTGCTCGATGATCTCTGGCGGGCCCGGGACAAGGGCTGCTCCTCTGTCCTGGTCCTATTAGACCTCTCGGCAGCTTTCGATACCATCGACCACGGTATCCTACTGCGACGACTCATGGGGTTGGGAGTGGGGGGCACCGTTTTACGGTGGTTCTCCTCCTACCTGTCGGATTGGTCACAGTTTGTGTTGACTGGAGGGCAGAGATCAACCCCCAGGCGCGTCACTTGTGGGGTGCCCCAAGGGTCGGTTCTCTCACCCCTCCTGTTCAACATATACATGAAACTGGTGGGTGAGATCATCCATGGTTTTGGGGTACGGTATCATAAATATGCTGATGATACCCAACTTTTCATCTCTACCCCAAACCACCCAAACGATGCCCTCGACGTGATGTCCCGATGCCTGGAGGCTGTGCGGATCTGGATGGGGAGGAACAGGCTTTGGGTTTTTTTTGGGGGGGGGGATATGTATTTAATTTCTTTTTAACTTTCGGGATGTGTGTTTTTTAATGTTGTACGCCGCCCTGAGTCCTTTGGGAGAAGGGCAGCATATAAATTCAATAAAAACAAAACAAACAAACAAAAGGCGATCAAACCGCTCAGTCCTAGAGGAGATCAACCCTGACTGCTCTTTAGAAAGCCAGATCCTGCAGATGAGACTCAAATACTTTAGCCACCTAATGAGAAGGAAGGACACACTGGAGAAGAGCCCAATGCTGGGAACGATTGAGGGCAAGAGAAGAAGGGAGTGGCAGATAATGAGGTGGCTGGATGGATTCACCGAAGCAGTAGGCGTGAGCTTAAATGGACTCCAGAGGATAGTAGAGACAGGAAGGCCTGGAGGAACGTTGTCCATGGGGTCATGATGGGTCAGACATGACTTTGCAACTAACAACAAAAACAACAAAGTTTAATGAAAAGAAGGACTAGGGGAGAATGATAGCAGTGTTCCGATATCTCAGGAGTTGCCACAAAGAAGAGGGAATCAAACTATTCCCCAAAGCACCTGAGGGCAGGACAAGAAGCAACGGGTGGAAAATAATCAAGGAGAGAAGCAACCTAGAACTAAGGAGAAATTTCCTGACAGAACAATTAATCAGTGGAACAATTTGCCTCCAGAAGTTGTGAATTCTCAAACACTGGAAGTTTTAAAGAAGATATTGGATAACCATTTGTCTGAAGTGGTGTAGACTTTCCTGCCTAAACAAGGGGTTGGACTAGAAGACCTCCAAGATCCCTTCCAACTCTGTTATTCTATTCTATAGGTCAATGGCATTTCTTCCTAGGGAGTTAAAGATGTTATTGTCTCTCAGATCGGTCTCTAAGAAAAGAATTAGGGAAACAGTGAAGTTTCAAGATTCACTGGGCCTACATCAAATGCAAATTCTTCTCAGCTGTAGGTTGCAATCTGCTTCGATCAATTATGTGAAAGTGAAGTCTTTGGAGTCAGCAGAAAACATGGCAAGCTGGTTTAAGTTGCTTTATTGCTACAGCCATGCAAATAGCTCTCTCTAATCACTTAAATACTCTTTGCAGTAAAAGGCTGATTTTGTGAATTTGCTCTCTATCTTAGAAAGCCCATAATATTTTATTATTGTACTAACCATTTCAAAGGTTAATACAATAATGGTGCTGGAGACTTATTTGTACAATAATGGTGCTGGTGGCTCAGATGCTGAACTTGTCAATCAGAAAGGTTGGCCATTTGGTGGTTCGAATCCCTAGCACTGCATAACGTAGTGAGCTCCCATTACTTGTCCCAGCTTCTGCCAACCCAGCAGTTCGAAAGCATGTAAAAATGGAGGTAGAAGAATAAGAACCACCTTTGGTGGGAAGTAACAGCATTCTGTTTGCCTTTGGCATTTAGTCATGCTGGCCACATGATCACGGAGACATCTTCGGACAGCGCTGGCTCTTCAGCTTTGAAATGGAGATGAGCACCACCCCCTAGAGTTGGGGATGACTAGCACATTTGTGCGAGGGAAACCTTTACTTTTAACCATTTCCAAAAGGCATTTCTACTTTTGTACATTCTAAAAATGCATTGAATTTGCATTTGGTCACAGCCAAACTGAACATGTAATGATATCTGGTGAAACCTTGGGAGACTCAGCAAAAAGAGGCTGCTGTGGGAATTGTCATATAAGTGACAATATAGCCCACAACTGGATGGGGGACACACTGTACTTTCAGACTCAATGGAATAAAATAGATGATAGAAAGAGGGCAGAGAAGAGCAACAAAGATGATTAGGAGATTGGAGGCCAAAATATAAGAATAACGGTTGCAGGAATTGGGTATATCTACTCTAATGAAGAGGACTAGGTGACATGATAGCAATCTTCCAATATTTGAGAGACCTCCCCCCACCAAAGAAAAAAGGGTCAACCTATTCTCCAAAGCACCTGATGGCAGAACAAGAAGCAACAGATGGAAACTAATCAAGGAGAAAACCGACCTAAAATGAAGGAGAAATTTCTTGACAGAACCATTAAGCAGTGGAACAGCTTGCCTCCAGAAGTTGTGGGTGCTCCAACACTGGAGGCTTTTAAGAAGAGATTGGACAACCTTTTGTCTGAAATGGTATAAGGTCTCCTACTTGAGCAGGGGTTGGACTAGAAGACCTCCAAGGTCCCTTCCAACTCTGATATTCTGTTAGAATTAGCTTATCCAGTTGCAATCCCTATCTGGTTTACCCCAATCTTGCAAACATGAAAGTACAATTTTCCCAACCTCCATTTCCTTTACATTCTGAGAAATTTGGCAGCGTCCCTTCTGGCTTCTTGTCCTACTCATTCTCCAGTTGTGGGCTCTATTCTTTCTTATCTGATTGTTTCCTTGTCAGCATCTCTGTGCCCAGGTTACCAAGGCCTTTTCCACAGACCATGAAAGAATCCCTGTGTGAAAGCATATATAGATATATAATTCAGCACTAAAAATGAAAATCAGATTTATTCCAATCCGTGCACAGATTGCTGTAATCCATGAATGGGAATAGTAAGGTCAATATTCGCAAAGGGGGGAATGCCAGAAACAAATTATCGACAACTCTGTTGAGGTCTTAAGTTCCCTCCCTGTAAATGGACCACCATCATTTCTGTTGGGAGAAATAGTGCAAATTAGTCTACTGTGTGTGACCTTACACACATTGCTATCAAAGTGTAGTTGAATGCCATCTGGTGTGCCTTTAGAAACATGTTTTTTTTCCTCTACCAAAAACGTCTTTGATAATTGAATACAGTAATATGAAGTAAACCACAGCTTGTATATATCAGGAGAATCAGAGGTTCTGGAAAGAAATCAAGACTCTTTGCTTCCTTGCCAACCAAATGAACCATCAAGGGACAATAAATGATAGATAGATAGATAGATAGATAGATAGATAGATAGATAGATAGATGGATGGATGGATGGATGGATGGATGGATGGATGGATGGATGGATGGATGGATGGATGGACGGACAGACGATAGATAGATAGATAGACAGACAGACAGACAGACAGACAGATGATAGATGGATAGATAGATAGATAGATAGATAGACAGACAGATGATAGATGATAGATAGATGATAGATAGATAGATAGATAGATAGATAGATAGATAGATAGATGATAGATAGATAGATAGATAGATAGATAGATAGATAGATAGATAGATAGATAGATAGATAGAGATAGATGGATGGATGGATGATAGGCTTCCCTTGCACATATGTGCTAGTTGTTCCCAAACTCATCTCCGTTTCAAAGCCGAAGAGCCAGCGTTGTCTGAAGACATCTCCATGGTCATGTGGCCGGCATGACTAAACAACGAAGGTGCACAGAACACTGTTACCTTCCCACCAAAGGTGTTCCCTATTTTTCTACTTGCATTTTTACATGCTTTTGAACTGCTAGGTTGGCAGAAGCTGGGACAAATAATGGGAGCTCACCCCATTATGCGGCGCTAGGGATTTGAACCGCTCAATTGCTGACCTTTCTGATCAACAAGCTCAAAGTCTTAGCCACTGAGCCACTGTGTCCCCTTCCAGGTGAATATATCTCCAAGCAAAGTGCTCGCTAGCCCTTTGCCTTTAAGATCAAAGTAATGAAAATTAGCACGCACAAGTTTACATTTCAAATGCATTTTGCTGGCGTTGATCTCCTAACCTCTAGTAAAGAGACAAGAAAGTCTACACTATAAAGCAATGTGCTCTCACAGCACTGAAGCATCACTGATTCAATTACACTTTTTAAGTGCCTATTAATAATCCAAGCTACAATTGAAATTCAGACACATGTTTGAACGGCACCCGTCTGCGGCGTTTTAGCTGAAGAACATATTTGTAGAAGGCAGTATCAACACTGCAAACTGAAAGACTGGAATGAAAGCTGAGGTATAGCCTTCAGGATCCAATTTTCAATTTGGTTTCAACACGGTAGAATCTGAAAAGGAGAAAGAAAAGACAAGAGGGAGGGAGGGAGGGAGGGAGAAAGGAAAGAAATAGAGGCAGGGAGGGAGGGTAGATGGGAGGAAAGGAAGGAAGGAAATAAAGACAGAGGGAGAGAGGATTTGAGAATGGGAAGGAGGGAGGAAAGAAAGGAAGGAAAGGAAAGGAAGGAAAGGAAGGAAATAAAGATTATTATTATTTATTCGACTTATCAGTCGCCCCCTCTCTGCAAAGGGACTCGGGGCGACGATGGAGGGAGAATGGGAGGGAGGAAATAGGCAGAGGGAAGGAGAATGGGAGGTTGGGAGGGAGAGAGGAAGGAAGGAAAGAGAGGGAGAGAGGATGGGAGAATGGGAAGGAGGGAGGAAGGAAGGAAATAAAGATGGAGGGAGAATGGTTGATACAGTTTGCTGCCAGCAATCCTAGGTATCAACCAAGTACCGTATTTTTCGAAGTATAAGACACACCGGAGTATAAGACGCACCAAGGTTTTGAAGAGGCAAATTAAAAAAAACAACTTAGGTAGGTTTGATAGAGGGATAGACAGGGAGAGAAAGAGAGAGAAATACAGTAGATAGGTAGGGAGAGAGAGAGTAGGTAGGTAGGTAGATAAAGGGATAGAGAGAGAGAAAAATAGAGAGTGTGTGTGTAGGTAGGTAGGTAGAGGGATAGAGAGAGAGAAATAGAGAGAGAGAGAGAGAGAGAGAGAGAGAGAGAGAGAGAGAGAGAGAGAGAAATATAGTAGATAGATAGGTAGAGGGATAGAGAGAGAGAAATAGAGAGAGAGAAATACAGTAGATAGGTAGGGAGAAAGAAAGTAGTTAGGTAGGTAGGTAGATAAAGGGATAAAGAGGGAGAGAAATAGAGAGAGAGAGAAATACAGTAGGTAGACAGGTAGAGATTGTGTAGAAGTAGGTAGGTAGAGGGATAGAGAGAAATAGAGAGAGAGAGAGAAATACAGTAGGTAGGTAGGGAGAGAGAGAATAGGTAGGCAGGTAGATAAAGGGATAGAGAGAGAGAGAGAAAGAGAGAGAGAGAAATACAGAAGGTAGGTAGGGAGAGAGAGTGTGTGTAGGTAGGTAGGTGGGTAGAGGGATAGAGAGAGAGAGAAATACAGTAGATAGGCAGGTGTTTCTGCTGGCACAGCACTTGATCAATGCAATCCTCATCAATCAGTTAAAGAGCTTTTCTAAAGGAAAAAAAGTTTTTGCACTTTGCAAATCTCCCCAAAATGGCCAGTTTTTCATGAAAACAGACCTGTTTTTTTTAAAAAAGGCATGAACAGTGTTCAGGGGGGCTTGCAGAATGCTCCTGAGGGGTGGGGTAGGCCAAAAACGATAAAAAAGGCCCATTTTTCGCAAAAACCGTCTCATTTTTTGTCAAAAGAAATTGCATGCATAGCCTTATGGAGACTTATAGAGTGCTGCTGGGGGGGGGGGGAGCAAAAAATGGCCCTTTTTTTGCTCATTTCTTCCCTCCCCAGCCCCCAAGAGCTCTCTGAAAGCCTTCTACAGACACTGCACAGCCATTTTGGTGAAGGGGCGGGGCTTCGGGAGGCAAAAAATGCTGTATTTGGTGTATAAGTCCCACCCAAATTTTCAGCCTCTTTTTTGAGGAAAAAAGGTTGTCTTATACTCCGAAAAATATGGTACCTTCTTAAAATATAAGATGTCCCAAGTAGCACGTTTTTTGCAGTTCCACTGGTGTTGTTGCAGGAAGCTGCAATTTGTTGGTGTATCATGTAAAATTCTTGGACATGGTGCCAAGTGCCCCGATGACAATGGGTATCACTGTTACATGCTTCATCCATAGCCGTGTAGTTTCAATGGCCAGGTCGTGATATATCATCATTTTTTCTAGTTCGTTTTCTTCGACTCTGGCATCTCCAGGAACAGCGATATCAATAAACTGTACACTTCGGCCCTCTACAACCATGATATCTGGCGTGTTGTGCTCCAAATGATGATCCGTTTGTATTCAAAAGTCCCACAAGATCTTCATCTTCTCATTTTCGATAACTTTTTCCACTTTATGTTCCCATGACTTTCTGGATACAAGTAAATCATATTTTTTACATAATGACCAGTGGATTAATTTAGAACTCGGTCATGTCTAGCTTTGTAATCAGTTCGTGCGATTTTGCTGCATTCACATATTAAATGTGAAACAGTTTCGACTTTGTTATTGCAAAGTTGGCAGTTTGGATTGTCAGTGGATTTTTGTATCTTGCTTTCATGGCATTAGTTTTTAGTGCTTGTTCTTGATCAGCTAGTATTAAACCTTCCATTTCTTTCTTGATGGTT
The DNA here is from genome assembly GCF_964273705.1 of Natrix helvetica. NCBI lineage: Eukaryota > Metazoa > Chordata > Lepidosauria > Squamata > Natricidae > Natrix > Natrix helvetica. The sequence continues at coordinate 92,081,118 of NC_138551.1, forward strand.
CCCATCTTAAGCCACGTCCATGTCAAGTTGTCAATACATTTTCCTTCAATGTTTTTCAAGTGCTATCCATGGAAAGCTTTGGTTTTCCACCTATTTAATCTGTCATCCAGCTGTTGTTCCTTATATTCTGCCTTTGTTTCTGTTGTTTTTATGCTGTTCTCCATTTTCACAGCCTGCAGCAATTTTTCTGTACTTTGGTTCACATAATCATTCAAACTTCATTTTTCTTCTTCTACAGTTTGATGGATTTGCAATAGCCCCCTGCCCCCTATTTTTCTTGGCAGGTACAACCTGTTGATGTCACTTTGTGGATGTAAAGTGTGATACATATTCAAAAGTTTGCTTGTTTTCCGGTTCAAGTTTTCCAGTTCATTCAAAGTCCAGTTGATGATTGCAGCTGAGTAGCGTATCACTGGAACTGCCCATGTATTAATGGCTTTAATTATGTTTCCAGCATTCAGCTATGATTTTAATATTTTGCGGACCCCCCTGATGTATTCTTTTTGCGTTCACTCTTTGACTTTTCCATTCAAGATATTATAGCTCGAATCCGTTTGTAAAGAAGGCTTTTTCCATTGATTTAAATAATTTATAAGATGGCCAGTCTTGGCCCTGCAATGCTTTGTGTGGCTAACACAACTATAATCAGGAAATGATAAACAGCCAAAGTAATTAAAAAAGAGATTATAACCAGAATTCCCATGGCATACACCAAGTTCTGTCCTGCTTGCCTTTAAAAAAAAAATCCCTTAACCAACAGTCTGGGTTGTGATATTAGATCTGGAGACCCCAGGGAAGTGGCTTATTAGTGAGTTGGCATTATTATTATTATTATTATTATTATTATTATTATTATTATTATTATTATTATTATTATTATTATTATTATTATTATTATTATTATTGCATCAACAGAATTGTATCACAGCCGCCAGTTGTTTCACCGGATTTGGCATTAATTACTAGTCGGGCCCCACCCAGGGGCCTAGGACGTCATAACGTATTCTCATAATATGTGTGCGGATCCAAGCAGTGCGGCCTTTTGCATTTGACTGATGGTGATTTTGTCAATTTTTAACTGTTTTAAATGTAATTCCAGTGCTTTTGGAATAGCACCAGTGTGCCGATTACCACTGGAATTACCACTGCTGGTTTGTGCCATAATCGTTGGATTTCGATTTTTAAGTCCTGGTATTTCGCGATTTTTTCATGTTCCTTCTCGGCGACCCTGCTATCACCTGGTATTGCGATGTCTATGATTGTAACCTTATTTTTCTCAACCAGTGTGATGTCTGGTGTATTATGCGCCAGTATTTTATCCGTTTGTATGCGAAAATCCCACAAGATCTTGACCATCTGACCCTCGATGACTTTTTCAGGCTTATGTTCCCACCAGTTTGTTGCTGTTTTTTTATTATTATTATTATTATTATTATTATTATTATTATTATTATTATTATTATTATTATTATTATTATTATTATTATTATTATTATTATTATTATTATTATTATTATTATTATTATCGTCGTTATTGTTATTATTATTATTATTATTATTATTATTATTATTATTATTATTATTATTTGTTCTCCATTAATAATATAATATGTTCTCCATTATTATTATTGTTGTTGTTGTTGTTGTTGTTGTTATTTCAGAACCTAGAAGAGCAATGAACGACAGCTCACATGCCCAGAGAGATGGTTCTGTGTACCACTTCCAGCACATGTGCCATAGGTTCACGATCACGGCCCGATACTATTTCAGACAAGTGACTGTCAAGTCTTTTCTTAAAAAAAACAAAACCTCCAGTAATGGAGCACTTACAGCTTCCGAAGTCGAGCTCTTCCACTGGTTAATGGTTCTCACTTCTGGAAAATTTCTCCTTAATTCCAGGTTTGCTTCTGTCCTTGATTAGTTTCCATCCATTGTTTCTTGTCTTGCCTTCTGGGCTTTTGGAAAATATGTTGACCCCCCTCTTCTTTGTGGCAGCTCCACCAATAATATTTCAACATAGCTTGGAGAGATGCCTTCAAACAGAGCTTTGAAACCAGGGCATTCTCTCTGGGTTTACTGTTACAGCATGGCATACTTCACCTGCAGTGCCAATCTGCTGCCATGGAGATAGGAACTTTTGTCGAGCTTCTCCGAGCATTTTGCAAAGAAACAAACAAACCTTAGCCCCCTTTTTTTTGCAGTCATTCTTGATGCTGGTTACTTGAAAGGAGTGTTTTGCATGCCATCAAACAAATACACAAATGGTGGACAAAACATGGACTTGAGCAAATGTGCATTGCAGTTAAAACATTATTTGTTCTCTTTTTATGATGAGCTGAACATTCACAAGGAATTTGTGAATTCTACAGAGAAGTGTTTGTTAAGTAAGTAAGCTCCCCATTAGGAGAGCGAGTGTGCAGAGAAGCGTAATGAGAGTGGTACGGAAGAACACGCACAAACCAGCATACAGGGACACCGAGTAGTATAAATAATAGTAGTTTACTATGTGGAAATATAGAGGTATTCAGAGGTCAATTTAAAGTCCAAGTCACACATGGTTCAGTCAGTCAGTTATCAATGTTCTCAATTAAGGAATGATCCTTCGAACACAGTCCAGTATCAAATAATCAATTTAGCACACAGTAGCAAAAACCCACAGTAACTCATGTATCCACAGATCAGCATCTAACAAACAGAGAGCTAACAGTCATTCTGGCTCCCTCTTATGGCTGCTTGAGGTAACAGCAACCAATCACATTACAGCAGTACTTAAAGCTACAGTACTACCATCCTGGTTTATATATTACTAATCCAACTGTTAGCTTACATTCCTAACAGAGTTGTTGATTCACAGAGCAGCAGAACCTTTAGAGATAGTCAGAGGAAGCAAATTTGGTAGTTAGCTAGGGACACGGTGGCTCAAAGGGCTAAGATGCTGAGCTTGTCAATCAGAAAGATCGGCAGTTTGGCAGTTTGAATCCCTAGTGCCGCATAACGGAGTGAGCTCCCATTACTTGTCCCAGCTTCTGCCAACCTAGCAGTTCAAAAGGATGTAAATATGCAAGTAGAAAAATAGGGACCAGCCACAAAGCTGTAAATTAAGTTCTGACAAGCATTCTGAGGCATGAAATACAATGAGCAAAATCTTCAGAAATACGAACTGTTGTCTTCTGCAACCACTACTCCCCTTTCCTTCTATTTATTCCCCAGTCAGGGAGGGGTCATTCAGCATCCACATGTGCCTTGCTTTCCAAGTCAACTCCTTGTCCTCTCTTGTTTTTCCTCTCCTGACAGCTCTGCACATACGCGCATCTGGAACAAGCCCCAGCTGTTCTTCCTCCCTACTTATCTCAGCCTCCGAAGGCAGCTTCATCTCCAGTGGCTGGAAAATGTTGGATGGCCCTGGCTCTATCTCTGTGTCAGATGCAGAGCATCCATCAGAGCCTTCCCCAGGCCCTAGAACTGGTCTCAGCTCTTCCCCAACCACTTCCTTGTCCGAGTCTGCCACCAGCTCCATTGGCAGCTGGCGGTCCACAACACATGAGTGCAGAAAGAGTTTTCCGAATGCAGAAAGTTGGAAAGTGATCAGTCAGATATCCAACATGGAAAGAAATCTAATACAGTTGGATTTCATTCCCAAGCATTCGGTCAGAACTGAGGATGCTTCTTGGATGAGAAGCAAAAGTCTTCAAAAACAACAACAAAAAAAAACCAACCCTAAGAAAGTCCAGTTGGGTTTTTCAAAAAAAGTACCTTTGGAACAATCATGACCTGGATGACTGAGAATCTCCATAGACAATTGGATTTCAAATGCAGAATAACCTATTCAATCGATATTTGGAGAATGGTCAAGCTTTCAGAGAGCAGGATATTTGCATAATGGAGGATTTTTTAAATTATATTTTTATTGTTTTTACATTTAAAATAGTGCAGCACAGTGAAGCCTTTATGGCCATACAGTCACAATATATAAACACAATCTCATCCATTAGCTGTCAGCCTACTTAATACATTATCTATTCTTCCATCCAATCACATTATTTACAATTTCTTCCAGTCTTGTCCCCTTGTCTTATAATAATAATAATAAATTTGGATTTATTAGCCGCTCCCTTTCCAGGCAGGACTCGGGGCGGCGTACACTAGGACATATATAAACATACATATATACAAAGACATACATGCACGGAGGAGGTAATAGATTACAACATTTAGACAATTAAAACCAGTAACATACCCCAATAATAAAAACCCAATATACAATAAAAATTTAAAATTTAAAAAGACAGTCAGGAGGAATATGAAAAATTACGGTTGAGCCAGGCCAGATAATTGAAAGAGGTGGGTCTTCAGCTGTACACGGAAGGAGCGGAGATCGGAAATAATCCTGATGTCACGGGGGAGGTCATTCCACAGGGCTGGGCCCATCACAGAGAAGGCTCTGCTCCTGGGTGTCGCCCCCCGACACTGTTTGGCGGACGGCACCCGGAGAAGTCCCTCTCTGTGTGAGCGAATTGGTCGTAGGGATGTGTGGGGCAGGATGCGATCCTGCATGTAACTAGGTCCTGTGCCATGAAGCGCTTTAAAGATCATAATCAAAACCTTGAAACGCACTCGGTAGACCACAGGAAGCCAGTGCAGCTCACGCAGGAGAGGTGTTATAGGGGAGTATCTAGTCCTCCCCATAATCACCCGCGCGGCCGCGTTCTGGACCAACTGTAGTCTCCGAGTGCATCTCAAGGGAAGCCCCATGTAGAGAGCATTGCAGTAGTCCAGGCGAGACGTCACTAGCGCATGGGTGACTGTGCGTAGGGCATCCCGGTCCAATAAGGGGCGCAATTGGCGCATCAGGCGGACCTGATGGAACGCCCCCCTCACCACGGCTGTTACATGGTCATCCATGGACAGCCGGGCATCTAGGAGGACGCCCAAATTGCGCACCTGTTCCATGGGGGCTAGTTGCACGCCCCCAATGGCCAGAGATGGAAACACCTGGTTGAACCGGGGGGCCGGAAGCCACAGCCACTCCGTCTTGGAAGGGTTGAGTTTTAGTCGGTTGCCATCCATCCAGACCCGTACGGCCTCCAAACACCGGGACATCATTTCGACGGCCTCATTGGGGTGGTTCGGGGTGGAAATGTATAGCTGAGTATCATCAGCATACAGATGATATCTCACCCCAAAACCACGGATGATCTCGCCCAGCGGTTTCATGTATGTGTTGAACAGGAGAGGCGAGAGCACCGATCCCTGTGGCACTCCAAATGTGAGTGACCTCCGGGTCAAACTCTGCTCCCCTGCCAACACACGTTGCGTCCGGTCAGAGAGGTAGGAGCCAAACCACCGTAAAACGGTGCCCCTGACTCCCAGCCCCTCTAGCCGGTGCAACAGGATACCATGGTCGATGGTATCGAACGCCGCCGAGAGATCTAATAGGACCAGGATAGAGGAACAACCCCTATCTCTGGCCCTCCAGAGATCATCAACCAATGCGACCAAGGCCGTCTCCGTGCTGTGCCCGGGTCGGAAGCCGGACTGGCGCGGGTCTAGATAATCATTTTCCTCCAGGTGACGTGGGAACTGCTGTGCCACCACACTCTCTACAACCTTCGCTAAAAAAGGAAGGTTGGAGACAGGACGATAATTGACTAGGTCCATTGGGTCCAGGGAAGGCTTCTTGAGCAGGGGCCTCACCACCGCCTCTTTCAAGGCGGCCGGTAGAGACCCCTCACCCAACGAGGCATTCACTAGGCCCAGGAGCCAGTCGCGCGTAACCTCCCAGGATGCCAGTACAAGCCAGGAGGGACACGGGTCCAATAAACATGTGGTGGGTCGCAGACGTCCACACAACCTGTCCAAATCCTCGATGGCAACCGAGTCAAACTCCTCCCAAAGCGGTCCCTCAAGACTCGCCACGGGCGTCTCTACTGGACCACTGAAAGGGGCCCATCCCATCCGGATTTGAGCGACTTTGTCCTGTAGATATTTCCCAAACTCCTCTGCTCTGCCCTGTCTCTGCGAGTCACCCGAAACAGGGCGGCAGGGCGGTTATCTGCGGACGCAATAAGAGCGGCACAATGTTGATGTTTGGCCGCTCTTAATGCCACAAGGTACGTCCTCAAATAGGCTGGTGCCTGTGCTCGGTCAGATTCGGAACGGGAGGATCTCCAACAACTCTCTAGGCGTCTCTTGTGGTGTTTCATCACCCTTAGCTCCTCAGTAAACCAAGGGGCCAGGGTGGTTCGTCGCCGCAGGAGAGGCCGCAAAGGCGCCACCCGGTCTAGGGCCCCGGTAGTCGCACTATTCCATGCGTCCACCAGGTCCTCAACTCGGGGGCGGGTCAGATCCACAGGAGGTGGCCCAAGCTCCGTCTGGAACCTATCTGGTTCCATCAGGCGCTTGGGGCGGAACCATCTAATGCCTTCCGGTTCCGCCTCCTCGCGGTGGGGGGTAGCTCCAGGGAAGTCCAGCCGGAGAAGTGAGTGATCCGACCATGACAGGGGAAAAATGGCTAGATCCCCTATTCCCAGATCACTCGTCCACTGGCCAGAGACAAAGACAAGGTCCAGCGTGTGGCCTCCCTCGTGAGTAGGGCCCTGAATTAACTGGGTCAGGTCCATGGCTGTCATGGAAGCCATGAACTCCCGAACCCCCTCAGACGCTTCTCCCATCGACGGCAGATTAAAATCCCCCATCACTAACAGTTTGGGGGTCTCAACCGCCACCGATGAGATCAGCTCGAGGAGTTCAGGCAGGGCCGCTGACGTATAGCGAGGAGCCAGGTATACTATCAGCAGGCCCAACTGCCTCCCTGGGCCCCATCTCACGACAAGGGACTCACACCCGGATGTCTGTGGCACAGTGAACTCTCTCGGCTCTAAGTCTTCCCGGATAATCACTGCTACCCCACCGCCCCTTCCCTGGGCCCGAGGCTGGTGAAATGCTCGATAACCTGGCGGGCACATTTCCACGAGGGGTAAACCACCCTCGTGGCCCAACCAGGTCTCGGTTATTCCTGCGAGGTCCGGCTCCCCCTCCAAAATTAGATCATGGATGAGGGGGGCCTTATTGACAACGGACCTCGCGTTGCATAACATCAGTCTCAGGCCTTGGGTCTGTAGATCCTGACCACCTAGTATGCAGGGGTTGGTACGAACGACCGGCAATGACCAAAAACCCCGGTCTCCCAACCGACTACGCGCTCTTGATCTGTCCTCACATTATTATACCAATAATAAAATCTGTTCCAAACTTCGTAATAGTCCGACTCCCCTTTGTTTTTTTTAATTCTAGGGTGAGCCTATTTGCTTCCACACAGGTTGAAATTTTCCTAATGATGTCTAACTCTGATGGGATATTTTCCTTTTTCCAATACTGCGCATAGGTTATTCGAGCCACAGTTAATACATGTATAATTAGATAGAGCACATCTTTCTTATACCCCTCCGGTATTATGCCTAGGAGGAAAATTTCTGGTTTGAACAAAATTTGATCTCCCACCCTTTGTTCCAGCCATGATTGTATCATTTCCCAATATCTTTCTGGAGCATTTTGAGACTTTTGAAAACAGGTTCGGTTTTTGGCCCAACGGTTTGATTTAATTCTGTTACAGAATGCTTCACTTCTGCATTCAGCAAAAGCTCGGTTTCACCATCACCCAATTAGAAACCTGCTTCCACGCCAAAGAGGAATGAATTGATAATAGATAAAATATCAGCCGTTGTTCAAACTGCTCAGTACATTGCTGTTTCCAAATGCAAAAATAGCCAGATTTTTGCTGCATTAAAATTAGGAGGTAATTTCATGGGAAAAAAATGATTAGATGGAAATCTGAACAATTACAGGGCTTATCAGAATGGTAAGCGCGGGGAAATGTAAGCGTTCTCACATACAAAAGGACAGATTACTATGCACTTAGCTATTTATATGTCAAGAATAGGCAATTCCACAAATTGTGACTAGCAGTTACTGTTTGTACCATTTCTGATTTTCCTCCACACTTACTTTAGGATTCTAAAGCTTGTTTAACAAGATTAATCAACTAAAGTTTCTACTGATTAATTGGAGAAGTGAACCTTAATTGACCAGGGTCACTTTTAATTAATCGAAACAGCAAATTAAGGGCATACACTTCTTGTTTCTAAAGTCCTTAGAGTTTTGGGTTTTTTTTTTAATGAAGAAGTAGAAAACTATTATTAAAGATGCTAATTTTCTTACATTAGAAGCCATAGCTTATCATATTTATGCCTGTTACTATTATTATTACTGGCTGGAAATTATTACAACTTGAAATTCTCCGAGTTCTTCAGTTTGATTTAAATTCTTCCTATTCATTATAGATGGGAGGATCAGCAAATATCCTTCCTTTTTTACCATCTAATCTGCCTGAGAATTTTTCCTACCCTGTGGATATCTTGTAATAGAAGATATAGTTGTTGTGGCCCACCAGCAACCAGCGGAGCTGGTGACAGACTCAGACAGTGAGGAGGTTGGGGAGGAACATGGGCCAGTCCTGGAGTCTGGGGAAGGCTCTGCGTCAGAGGCAGAGATGGGGCCAGGGCCATCTGACAGTTATCAGCTGCCTGATAACTGTCGGAGTTAGATATCAGTGGGGTGGAAGAACAGCTGGAGCCTGTTCCTGATGTGCACATGTGCAGAGCTGCCAGGAAAAGGGAACAGCTAAGGAACAAGAGCCGACTCAGGAGTAAAGGTACAGGTGGATGGTGAATGGCCCCTCCCATAGGGAATAAAGAGGAGCGAAAGGGGAGGGGAATTTGCAGGAGACAATTAGTTCAATTCATTAGGGTGAAGATCTGTTCCTGACTTCTTGCCAAGTATTGTCTGCTACAGAGTGGCATTTGGAAGATATCAGCCTGGCAGCTCTCCAAGGCTGATAAAGGTCTGTAGTTATGAAATCTTATGAATGACTTTTTGTGGGACTTTGCTGGAGAGGAATTCCCTTTAACCTAAATATAAGGGGTTTTATCGGGACAAGGAGTTTGCTTCATGATCTTGGGAAGCCTAGGTCAGAACAACAGTTAGTCAGATAGCCAGCCAGATGTTTAGACTTCTCAAGGAAAAAACCAAACATAGGTAGTTTTGATTTATGGCCGCAGTTGAGCTCAAAATTTTTGTTGCTAAGTAAGATGTCATTGAGTGAGTTTTGCCTTCTTTCCGACTTTTCTTGTTGCAGTTAAGCGAATCGCTGTGGTTGTTAAATCAGTAACATGGTTGTTAAGGGAACTTGGCTTCCCCATTGATTTTGCTTCTCAGAAGGTCCCAAAAGGTGATCGCTTGACCCCGGGACACTGCAAACATCATAAATATGAGTTACTTGAGGACTAGGGAAGCAAAGAATTCATCAAAAATTCTGGACTCAACAACTTGGAAAAAGTCATTGTGCCATGGTGGCACAGTGGTTAGAATGGGATATTGCAGGCTAATTCTGCCCACAGCCAGCTGTTCAATCCTGACCAACTCAAAGTTGACTCGGCTTTCCATTCTTCTGAGGTCATAAAATGAGGACCCAGATTGTTGGGGGCAAGAGGCTAACTCTGTGAACCACTTAGAGAAGGCTATAAAGCACTGTGAAGCGGTATATAAGTCTAAGAGCTATTGCTATTGACTCAGCCTTCCATCCTTCCAAGGTTGGTCAAACGAGGACCCAGGTTGTTGTGGGCAATAAGCTGACTAATAGCAAACAACCCATTAATTTATCACTGATAAATTTGGAAGGAATACCACTAGAAAAAGTTGAAAGGATCACGTACCTCAGTCTCAATTTACGTGAAAGCTGGGAGATGATCAGTGAAGTAAAGACAAGGATAGAGAAAGCTCAAGCAGCATTCTTCAAAATGAAAAAAAATCTTCTGCAGTCAGGACATAAGCCTAAGATTGAAAATCAGGCTTGTGAGATGTTACATCTTTTCTATCCTGCTCAACGGAGTAGAGAGTTGGTCTCTGACAGAAAACCACTTGAAGAAACTAGAAGCGTTTGAAATGTGGATTTATAGGCGGCTGTTATGTAGAAGCTGGGTTGACAAAATCAGAAATGAAGAGGTGATAAGCCACCTGGGAAAGCCAAGGGAAATCACCAAAGCCATTAAAAAGCAAAAATTAGAATATTTTGGATATGTGATGTGATTCCTGGAAAAATATGGCATCCTTCAGGGAAAGATTGAAGGAAAAGGAAGTCTCGGCAGAAGAAGAACATCATGGCTTCAAAAGGGACTGGTTTGGACAAAACTCAGCAGCACTTTTTCAGGCTGTGGACAAAAATAGGATTGCCAACATGATCACCAATGTCCGATGACAGATATGGCAGAAGAAGAAGAAGAAGAAGAAGAAGAAGAAGAAGAAGGAGGAGGAGGAGGAGGAGGAGGAGGAGGAGGAGGAGGAGGAGGAGGAGGAGGAGGAGGAGGAGGAGGAGGAGAAGAAGAAGAAGAAGAAGAAGAAGAAGAAGAAGAAGAAGAAGAAGAAGAAGAAGAAGAAGAAGAAGAAGAGAAGGTGGCTGACTCTGTAAACCACTTAGAGAGGGCTGTAAAGCACTGTGAAGCAGTATATAAGTCTAAGCGCTATGGCTATGATTAACCAACTGCTCATTACAAAGAATTTCATTATCTGAAAATGCAGTTCTTTGTAAATGAGCAGTTAGTTGTTAAGCACCATAGCAATAGCATTAGTATACCACTTCACAGTACTTTACTCAACTTTCACCCTCTTCTCTTGACCCTCTTCTCACATCTCTCTCTCTTTTCTTGAAATATGTTTTCAAGAACATACAGTATTTACTTGCTTGTTGATTTGATCAGTTTATTTGTCCATTCCTGCCGCCCCCCGGACTGCGACTCTGGGCAGCTAACATAGCCTTAAACCAAAAGCAATCTGAACTAGAGAAAGACAGCAGAGAAGAAAATATTACACAACTGAAGCCAACCCACAGTCATGCGGTCCTCCACCATTCCAGACAGAATCAGCCAACACCCTGGCCCAATGACTAGGGGGTTATGGATGTGAATCAGTAGGCTATAACTTCTGTGTGGGTTGGCTGCCAAAGCAGCAGTCATAATGTTCCCTGAATTTTGATGTATCTGGAAATTTGATAGTAACTTTGCTATCCACTTCCCTGACCTGGAAGAACTGGAACATTCAGAGTAAAACTCCACATGGCAAAAATTGCATTTGCCTGGTCCAGTTCTTGGGTTCTTCTCTGTGGCGTCCCATTCTTAACAGAAGAAGCACAGAGTCGGAAGAGACCTTGGAGGTCCTCTAATCTTGTTCAAGCAGGAAATCTATACCATTTCAGACAAATGGTTGTCCTATCTCTTCCTAAAAGCTTCCAGTGTTCTTTCCCTTTTTTTTCCAAAGAATTTTTTATTTTTTATTCTCTTACATACCATTTTAAGTATATATTCACATAATTGTAATTCTTCTTTACATTTATCATTCTTATACATTTATTATTTCATTTAATAAGTTATAATGTACATTTTGGATTGCTTTATTTACCATCCCTTCCTCCTTTTGTAACACCTCCTTGTTTTCCCATTCTTTTTTCCCTCCCTCCCTTCTCTACTTTCTTCCTTCCTCGTCTCCTTCCCCTTCCTTCTTCCCTTCCCTTTCTCCTACTCCTGCTCTTCCTCTTCCCCTTCCTACCGTCTTTCCTCCTCTTTCTCTCCCTTCCATCCTCCTCTCCCTACCTCTTTCTTCTTTTCCACGTCTTTCTCTCTCTCTCTCTCTCTCTCTCTCTCTCTCTCTCTCTCTCTCTCTCTCTCTCTCTCTCTCTCTCTCTCTCTCTTCTATTATTGTAGGTGTCTATTTCAGATCTCAGTTTATGTTTCCTTGGGATGGTATTTCCTCCAGCCTAAATATAATTTAGTATCATTCTTATTCTCTTACCTTTGCTAGTCTACCCTAGTTACATTCCCCCCCTCCTTTATATCTTGTTCTTGAATATATACTCCAGTGTTCTTTCTGATGTTATTTTACTTGTCTCAATGACCTGAGCCACAGAAAATCCTTGATCATTCATTTCGTGACTGTCGAAGTTACAACAGCATCGAACAAAGTGACTTAAGACTGCTTTTCACACAACCATTGCAGCATCCCTATAATTATGTGGGGCGCTTGGTAACTGGCTAACTTCAGGCTCTTGGCGACTGGTTCATATTTATGTCTGTTGCAGTCTCCTGGAGTCACGTGATCCCCTTTTGTGATCTTCTGAGAAACAAAAATCAGTGGGGAAGCTGGATTCACCTAATAACTGTGTTCCTGACTTCCATCAACTGCAGCGATTTGCTTAACAACTGTGACAAGAAATGTTGCAAAAATGTGTCAAAATTCCCTTAACAACTGACTTGCTTAGTGTTGTGGCCCACCAGTGGCCAGCGGAGCTGGTAGCAGATTCATACAGTGAGGAGGTTAGGGAGGAACATGGGCCAGTCCTGGAGTCTGGGGAAGGCTCTAATGAGGGCTCTGTGTCGGAGGCAGAGAGGGGGCCAGGGCCATCTGAAAAGTTATCAGCTGCCTTCAGAGTTGGATATCAGTGGGGCAGAATAACAGCTGGAGCCTGTTTCCAATGCACACATGTGCAGAGATGCCAGGAGAAGGGAATAGCTAAGGAACAAGGGTCAACCTGGGAGTAAAGGCTGCAGGTGGACGGTGAATGGCCCCTGCCATAGTGAATAAAGGGGAGCGAAAGGGGAGGGGAGTTTGCAGGAGGCAATTAGTTCAATTCATTAGGGTAAAGATCTGTTCCTGACTTCTTGCCAAAAATTGTCTGCTACAGCGTGGCATTTGGAAGATATCAGCCTGGCAGCTCTCCAAGTCTGATAAAGGTCCTTAGTTGTGAAATCTCTTGAAAGGACTGTTAGTCAGGACTTTGCTGGAGAGGAATTCCCTTTAATCTAAATAATAGAGGTTTTGCAGGGAGGAGGAGTTGGCTTCCTGATCTTGGGAAGCCAGGTGAGAACACTTAGCAATGGAAATGTTGGGCTCAATTGTGGTCGTAAGTCAAGGACTACCTATATTGATATTAAGTCTAAATGAAGTCCACTTTCCACAAACATTTCCCTGCTTCTGAAATGTACTTCTTTTATTTATCACCCCTTGGTAACAACCATTTCTCAATGGGTCAGTGTCAGATGTGTCTGAGTTCCCACCACGGCTCCACTTGGGAGGCAATAAATGTGGAATTACAGCTGGAATGAATGGAATTTCTCATCTCCATCCCTCCCAAAGCTGTGAATCATTTCAAACTGGATCATGGAGAAAAGGTTGCTTCATAATGCGGGAAAACACCCCAGCAGAAAAGTGCAATAGATTCTTTGCCGCTAATATATAGATCATTTACAGAAGACAAACACGTCCCAACTCAACATCAACCAAGGAATGATATCATGACCATCTAAAGTCACAGGGATCCCCTGACATCAAGCTTCTACAATCAAACATTGAACTAAGGAACTAGAATAAGATGGGGACGGTTTTTCCTTCCTCACTTTGATTCAGATCATGCAGACAAGGCCTAAAGAAGAGAGGAGCTATAACAAAACCAATAGATAGCGATGGGCTTAAGCGAAAACTTACCCACACACAAAATAAATCTATGAAATGAAATCTGCTATTGCTAGATTTGTTTTCTATTAGCATGAAATGAGAGAGCTTTTCCAAACTGATTCATATTTTTTTTCTCCTGTGACTGAACTTTGGAAGGTCTAAAACAGAAGCTGAATGCAGAAGTCAGGGAAATCTGATCTGACCAAGAATCAGAGCATAGAAAATTCAGTACCTTAAAAGGAAAAAAACACACACGCATTAAGGAGATAGTTGGAATCATGCTCTTTGCTAAACAAAATGCAGGAGTGATCGGAAGGCTTTTTTTCCTTATTATTTCCAAATTGCTGTTGAACTGACAGTCTCGCAATCCTTTATAAGGAACAAAGAATGTGTAACCAACAAAAGATGGGAGCTTTGTCATCCTACAACTATGTGCTCTAATATGGAGATGTAATTATCATAGAGCGGGAAGAATTAACTATTGCAATTGCGCAAAAAGAAAGTTTCACTGTTGTTGTTTTTAAATAATGCACTTTTACAATACCACAGAGAAGGGTGTGGCCCTCAGTGCTGCTATTGGGCGATTCCATGTAGGATTAGCAACCTAGACTCTCTCTGAAGGGATGAGCGTAAGGGCAAAAACTGTCTGCTTTTCTTTGGGCAGTGAATATTAAGACTTTTTATTCACCCATTCTGCAGTGGGAAGTTAGTAAGAGTTGTGTGAGGCTAGTGGAAATAACAGAACAGAATAACAGAGTTGGAAGAGACCTTGAAGGTCTTCTAGTCCAACCCACTGCTTAGACAGGAAACCCTACACCACTTCCGACAAATGGTTATGCAATCACTTCTTAAAAACTTCTGGTGTTGGAGCATTCACAACTTCTGGAGGCAAGTCATTCCACTGAGTAATTGTTCTCACTGTCAGGAAATTTCTCCTCAGTTCTAAGTTGCTTCTCTCCTTGATTAGTTTCCACCCATTGCTTCTTGTTCTACCCTCAGGTGCCTTGGAGAATAGTTTGACTCCTTCTTCTTTGTGGCAACTCCTGAGATATTGGAACATTGCTATCTTGTCTCCCCTAGTCCTTCTTTTCATTAAACTAGACATACCCGGTTCCTGCAACCGTTCTTCATATGTTTTAGCCTCCAGCCCCCTAATCATCTTTGTTGCTCTTCTCTGCAGATTCTTCTAGAATCTCAACATCTTTTCTACATCGTGGCGACCAAAACTGGAGGCAGAATTCCAAGTGTGGCCTTACCAAGGCATGCCAACAATAGGCCCTTGGGGGGAAGTGATGTAATATTTTCCATGTGGGTTTGCTACTGGTACGGCCTGCGTAGAAGTCCCATTAGCTTTACACACAACTAGTGATACTCTGAGAAGGAATAAAGGAATGTGTGCCTTGACCTCTGGTTTTAAAGCTGAGCAGACTCTGAAGTTTTTCCTGGCCAGCAGAATATGGTCCTCTTCCTCCATTCTTGATTACGTTGGTCTGAAACCTTATGTCCTTATTGCTGATGTGTGTCTCCCTGCCTTAGGGTTCCAGGTTATTGTAATCATTTGATTTCTTCTCAAGGCCATGCATGATCAGTCGGATTGATGATTGCCAACCTTCATGATGAACTTGGAAGATGAGGGCCAAGAAGATTTGCATTGGAACATCTACAGTGATTTAAGATGGCTTCAGGTTTGGAATCGCCATAGACAGTGGTGGGCTGCAACCGGCTTGCACTGGTTCAGATTAACCAGAAGTTTAAAATTCTGCTTATTTCAGTGAACCAGAAAATCCCATCACTGGCTGCCCATCCGGAATGCACAGGTACAGTATAGGTGGTACCTTGCTCAATAGTAGTAACTGTGAGAGGGATCTTGGAGTCCTAGTGGACAACCATTTAAATATGAGCCAGCAGTGTGCAGCAGCTGCCAAAAAAGCCAACACAGTTCTAGGCTGCATCAACAGAGGGATAGAATCAAGATCACGTGAAGTGTTAATACCACTTTATAATGCCTTGGTAAGGCCACACTTGGAATACTGCATTCAGTTTTGGTCACCATGATGTAGAAAAGATGTGGAGACTCTAGAAAGAGTGCAGAGAAGAGCAACAAAGATGATTAGGGGACTGGAGACTAAAACATATGAAGAATGGTTGCAGGAACTGGGTATGTCTAGCTTAAGAGAAAGGACTAGGGGAGACATGATAGCAGTGTTCCATTATCTCAGGGGTTGCCACAAAGAAGAGGGAGTCAAGCTATTCTCCAAGGCACCTGAGGGTAGAACAAGAAGCAATGTGTGGAAACTAATCAAGGAGAGAAGCAACTTAGAACTGAGGAGAAACTTCCTGACAGTTAGAACAATTAATCAGTGGAACAGCTTGCCTCCAGAAGTTGTGAATGCCCCAACACTGGAAGTCTTTAAGAAGATGTTGGATAGCCATTTGTCTGGAACGGTATAGGGTTTCCTGCCTAGGCAGGGGGTTGGACTAGAAGACCTCCAAGGTCCCTTCCAACTCTACTATTGTATTGTATTGTATTGTATCCCCACCCCCAGAGGTGGGTTCCTACCTGTTTGGCCCGGTTCGGGGCATAGGTAGTAACTCGGCCAGCCATGTGCCCGAACCAGTTCTATCGGTAGCTCCTACGGCACCACCATCATGTTTTTTGTTCCTGCGCATGCAGAGCTGGGGTGAGTCCCACAAGCCACCAGTTGAACACCCCTGACTTGACAAATGTAGCAAAAAAAGTTGTACAATGGAGAACCGTTCACTTAACAACTGTCTCACATAAAAAGAAAAAAAAATGTGGTTGTAAGTCGAGGACTACCTGTACAAAGATTGGTGGGCCCCAGTTCCGGCCATTCTATTCACATGTAGTAACAACACAGGCTGTTTTCCATCTGAGTAGACTCAAGAACAAAAACAGCAGAGTTGTGTAAAACCCACCCTTACGGAATAATGAGGAACAACACAATGGTTATTCACTAAATAGCTAGGCATATCTAAGGCAATGGTGGGTTTCAAATTTTTTTAGAACCTCTTCTGTAGGTGTGGCCTGCTTTGTGGGAGTGGCTTTCTGGCCATGTGACTGGGTGGGAGTGGCTTGCCAGCCATGTGACTGGGTGGGCGTGACCAACTTGTAAAATGTGGTGAAACTCACTTAACAACGCTCTTGCTTAGCAACCAAAATGTTGGCTCAGAAACTCTGGCATTTGAAGCATGCAAGTCTTAAAGCTGTCAAGTTACAAGACCCTTGCACCCCTAACCCTTTAGAAAAAAACCCCCGGGGTGTTCAAACTTGACAGCTTTAAGACTTGTGGACTTCAACTCCCAGAATTCTCTTCTCGCTCTTCATCTTGATGATGTGCAGACGGGCAGTGGGAGGGAACTGGAACCGGTTCTAAACGGCACTGTAGATTTGTGGAACCTTTTCTATAGAAGAGATTAGAACTGCAGGAACCCACCCCTGATCTAAGGGCTCCCTAAATATGTTAGGTTAAAACTAGACCCAACCTTTAAGGTTGTAAATATGGATGGTGTAATAGTACGGGCCTGGGGAATTGGGGTTTCAAAGTGAAAGGAGATTTAACTTCATTCTTTTCAGCTGAGATTCCAACAAATATTCTCCATCATCCTTAACTGACCTTAGGGGAGGGCAGGATTGCATTGGCACCACTGAGAATTTTCTTTTTTCCACATAAGATTTAACAGAGCTTATCTCTGTTTCCCTGAGCTGGAAGGAAATCATGTTGGCGTAAATCACACTGCCCCTGCAGTCTACCCATAATGCACTTCTAGAATGGGACCAGGCTGTGTTGCTCCTCCTTGTGACGCTGTAAGAACAGTGATTCATAGAATTTACTCGAAATGTTCATGTCACCAATCACCATACAGTTCCGTGATGGTGAACCTATGGCGAACCACATGTGGCACGCAGAGCCCTCTCTGTGGGAACGCAAGCTGTCATCCCAGCTCAGTTCCACCATGCATGCACGTGCACCTCCTGCCTGTCAGCTGGTTTTTGGGTCTCTGCCGCGCATGTGTGGAGGGTGGGGTGCATGCGAGAGATGGGGACTGTGTGTGTGGGGTCATGTGTGCATGACTGGGAGGTCATGTGTGCACACGTGGGAGGTCATGTGTGCATATCGCAGGAGGTCATGTGTGCATGTGTTGTGTTGCACGATCATGCAGGGGGGGTCTATGCACGCATGCACAGAAGCAGGGGTGTTCGGGGGGTCACATGTGGATGTGGGGGGCATGCAGGGGGGGTCACACATGTATTGCATTATGGATGCACACGCGTGCTTTCAGCACACAGCAACAAAAAGGTTAGTCATCGGTGATATAGAATGTTTGGCCGGGTGGTGTTGATATAAATTTGGCCACTCCGCCCAATCTTTTTCTTCCTTTATTTACCTATTTATTTATTTGCAAAACACTGTCTTGTGGAACAATCGAATCACCACTATAGGCAACAAACTCTTCTGCCATCTGAATGACAACATAATAAGCCAGCCAGATTTGTGTAATTCAGATGCTGTCAGAACCAAAGAATCAGGACAGTTTGGAAGGTTGCAATACTGAAGATTTATTCAAGTCTATACGCAAGCATCTGGTCCACTAAAGTTCAGCACTAATTTGGCACCAGATAAGGGCAGAGGTGGGCTGTACAGACGTTAACAACCGGTTTGCCTAGTGCAGAATTGAAAATGTGAGTGTGCTTGCCTTCCACGCTTGTGGCCGGCTTCAAACAAACAGCTGTTTTATGCCCGTGGCTTCCAGCACACCTTCTTGGGCAGCCGCAGTGATTAGAGTGGGAGAGGTGCAGAAATCAGCTGGGCTACATGGGCGGGATGAGCGAGCCAGAGAGTGAGATATAAGAAGATGGGATAGCTCTGGGACAGTTGGGCGGGGCCAGCTGGTGGCCAGAACCAGTCTGAACCGGCAGCAGCCCACCTCTGGATAAAGATCTACAGAATTCAGGGTGGGTTTAGACTTGGAGTGCTTACAAGAACGCAATGACTCTAAGCTGATGACATGTTTAACTCCACCTCCCTGTTTTGCCTGCTCTTCTCCTACAGATGCAGCTGCTGCAAAATCGTTCTTGGAGTGGAAGTTGAAGAGAAGAGTTTTGTAGGGTGCAAGAGAAGCATTTCATCCTTTTCCTAAAAAAAAGATTATTAACCAGCTGATAGATTGACTGTAAATTTATAAAGCTTATTTGGGGAAGAAAATAGGCTTGCTGTTGATCTTGGCATCGTCTAGACGTCATCCAGATTTGTTCTGCCAAGATTAAATTCTATTTCAATTGAGTTTTAAGTTGAGAATTGAGATAGGAACCATTTTGGGGCAAGACTCTTAACAAGAACAGATAGGAAAATCGGCAACTGTTGGCTTTGGACTCTTTTAAACATTCCTCATATCTCTTTCTCTTGATCCAATGAACTGAGAGGTTGACAATGGTTTGGATGGCTATAGGGACCAGAAAGTATTGATCTATTCTGTGTCATGTCATCTTTTTCACAAACTCCCCTATGGATGTTTTTTTCAAAGGAAGGTAGAGTAAAACTGTATCAACTGCTATCCCAAAGAATCAGTGTTAGCTTCTTCTTGCCTAGCAAATATTGACTTCTTGTCCCAAGTATTTTAACCAGTTCAGTTCTGTAATCTCTAATTATTCACAACGTGTTTGATAAAAGGTAAGAGTAAAGGGGTCCCTGCAGATTTTATTCTGCCAGTCAATGCCGATTGTAGAGGGCAGTGCTCATCTTCATTTCAAGCCCATTGAGCCAGTGCTGTGTAAACAAATGGACACGGCTGTCCATTTCCATGATCATGTGGCCAGCATGACGTCACAGAGCACTGTTATCTTCCCACCAAGGTGGTACCTATTTATCTACTTGCATTCAGAGGTGGTATTCAGCCGGTTCGGACCAGTTCGCCCAAACCGGTACTGGAAATCGTGGGTCGGCCAGCCCTGGCTCTAAGCCATCCTATTTAGGCATGTTTTCAAGCTGCGTGCATGCGTGCAAGCCATGTGTATGATCAAAATGCATGCATGGAAGGCCAAGTGCATGGGTGGATATGACCCCTCACATTTACGAACCGGTAGGGAAAGCAAGTGAATACCACCCTTGCTTGCATTGTGTATGTTTTCAAACTACTAGTTTGGCAGGAGCTGAGATGAGGATGGGAACTCACCCTGTCATGTGGAGCTCAGGTCTTGAACTTGGGCTTTCCAGCTGATAAGTCCAGCATCCTAACTCTGAGCCACCATGCCATGCCATATGTCTGGAGGGTGCCATACACGGTTCATGCTTTTTGCTTTCTTTTCCTTTAAGGAAATAAATATTTACTTTACTGTCCTTTTTCTACTTCAGCTTGCAATCCATTTGAAGACTGGTTTAGTGAGCAGATTAAAATAAAATCACTAAATGCATGATTTGTTATCCATTTCATTACATGTTTATCCCATTTGTCTCAAGGAACTCAAAGCCGTAGATGTGATCCACTGCACCGTTTTATCCTCATAACAACCCTGAGCGGTTATTCAGGCTTACAAAGAACTACAGAGTTACCCCAAGCTAAGTAGCTGGATGGAAATTTCAACCAACATCTCCCGTGTCCTAACCTGACATTTTAATGGACTTAAAAAGCATGTTGAAAACCCTTAGAGGAATTCTCAGATGTCGGCAAAGTTACAGAAATAAAGTTGTGTTTTGGTGAAGCAGCTCTCTGAACTTCTCTACGATCGCAAAGATCAGGATTCATGATTAAAAATTGTTACGCAGGAAGTCCTTGACTTACAATCATTCATTTAGTGACCACTCAAAGTTACAGCAGCATTGAAAAAAAGTGATTTGCAACCGTTTTTTGTTAATTTGTGACTGTCACATCATCTTTGTAGTCAATCAATCAGAATAGAGCTGGAAGGGACCTTGGAGGTCTTCTAGTCCAACCCTCTGTTGAAACGGGAAACCCTATACCATTTCAGATAGGTGGCTGTGTCCAGTCTTTTCTTTAAAATCTCCAGTCATGGAGCACCCAGAACTTCTGAAGGCAAGCCGTTCCACTCAGTGGTGGGATTCAATTTTTTTTTACTACCGGTTCTGTAGTTCTGTGTGGTGGGTGTGGCATGGCTTGGTGGGTGTGGCAGAGGAAGGATACTGTAAAATCTCCATTTCCTCCCCATCAGCTGGGACTCAGGAGGCAGAGAATAGATGGCCAATCAGAGGTGGTATTTACCGGTTCTCCAAACTACTCAAAATTTCCGCTACCGGTTCTCCAGAACAGGTCAGAATCTGTTGAATACCACCTCTGGTTCCACTGGTTAATTGTTCTTAACATTAGGAAATTTATCCTTAGTTCTAGGTTCCTTCTCTCCTTGATTAGTTTCAATCCATTGGTTCTTGTCTTGCCTTCTAGTGATTTGTGAAATAGTTTGACCCCCCTCATCTTTGTGGTAGCCCCACAAATACTGGAACACAGCTATCGTATCTCCCCCAGTCCTTCTTTTCACTAGATTAGACATACCTAATTCCTGCAACTGTTCTTCATAGTAAGTAAGTAAATCTTTATTATGCTCAAACACCAGCAATACACATTAGTTTTTACAATATGTTAAAAAGTACTGACATTAAGATATAATTAAAAAGTATTGACGTTAAAAGTGGAAAATAACATACCTGTTCTCAGATTGTTCGGGTCCCTGATTTACCTGGGTGCAACATTGTTAAGTATAGGAACAAATACAATGGTCCAAAGATTGTTAGAAATATGTCCAGATAATTGGTACAAGATGACAGCTATACTTCTGTAGCCAATTTTTTTCTTATGGACATTGCAGCAGCACAGAACTTTGCCATTACATACGTGGTAACCGGGTTAGTGTCCTGGAGGAGAAAGCCTAGATAAAAATTGTCTGCCCTCCCTGACAATCTCTCTAATAAGGGGAGAATATGGGCAGACCTACAACTATGTATAGCTCGCAGTGTAATAGAGCATGTGAGATATCTTCCACTTCTCCTTTACCACATACGTATACAAACCCGTTCTGCTATAGTAAGGTGACCAACCGTCCTCCTTTAGGGAGGACAGTCCTTCTTTTGTAAGTTCTGTCCTCCCTCGAAAAGTGTCCTCCTACATGTCCTCCTTTTCGATATTTGAAGACTATAGTTGCGCATTATTGATGTATTTGTATTTGCCATGACAATTCGTCAAGACTCGGTATAGTGTGGTATAAGACGCGATTATGAGACGCATGCACTCCGCACGGGAGACCTTGAGAGAGAGCGCCGCGTGCAAGTGGCTTTGTTTACTTCTTACCGAAACACAACACAGCACATACGCACACAGTAGACTCACAGCACGTCGGCAATTGAATGACTCACGGTAATTATTTCTTTCTCAGTGAATATTCAATTATACAGAGGTAAGTACAATTCACGTTTTATTAAACAGTTTTTAATGGTGTTTTTTTTACTTCATCGCAAGTATATTGAACAGATATTGAATCTTGTGTTGAATTTTTATCTAAAGAAATGCTAGACATTAAAATAAATGACAATTGTCTCTTTGAAGAAATTAGAAGACTGAATGTATATTTAAATTCTGAAAAATTAATACAATGGGAAAATCAACATGTTGAAATTGATAAAAGATGGGTGGATATTTTCAGCCATTTCAAAAATGAACATATTCCATGTGAACATTTATTTATACTTGTTCAATTTACGTTGTGCTGCCCTGGAACTAATGCAGCAGTTGAAAGAGTTTTTTTCAATTGCCAATGATTTTTCGACAAGTGAGAAATCGAGATTGAATGTTGATACTCTAGCTGCAGCACTTGCCGTAAAATTTAATATGAAGGATATTTCTTGTTCAGATATTTCCAATATATTGTTAGAAGATGATACATTGACAAAAAATATTAATTCAATGGAAAAGTACTCATTTAAATAATAATTAACAGGCAAGTAAGCAAAATTACAATATAAAATGTTGCAAATGTTTTTATTATGCATATATCATATTTTAGTGTATTATTGTTGCAATGAATAAAATATTTCTTTTATTTACGATATATTTTTTCCAATTTATTTGTCCTCCTTTTCATTGTAAAAAAGTTGGTCACCTTAGCATTTTGGACAATAGAACGTGTTTTGTCCTCCTTTTCATTGTAAAAAAGTTGGTCACTTTAGCTATAGGTGTTCTCTTATACCTGCCCTGGAGGAGCGCTGAAGGAAGAATGTTAAATCTGGCTCTGCAGAAAGCTATTCTTTGTTTTGGGAAGATCAGGTCATTTAGATATCTTGCCGATTCTCACACACCCTGTTTGATTCTGTCCCTACTGTGGAGAGGCAACCTATTTGGTTCTTCTTGGAACTCCATGTCCTTCATTCTATTAATTACTACTTGCTTTGCTTGGTCAAAGCCTAGGGACATTAAGAATAAGGGCGAGAGCCCATAAGAGCCCAGTTTCAATTCTTAACTGGGCATTTGGAGTTCCATTGCGTGCAGCTAAGATGGCTCGCAGGAATTTGATTTGTATGGTTTCTAGCAAGACTTTCTTTGCAAGGATTCCTGTTTGGGCCCATATAGAATTTGTGCCAATGTTTTGGCCTCAAAAAGTTTTAAGGCAGCAGGTACTAACTGACTTCCACCTGTATAAAAGAAATGTTTAATTGCATTTGAGGACCTATTGGCTACTTGCAATGTGTGATCCAGGTGTGCCTTCCGTGTCCCTTGCGAGTGGAAAACCACCCCAAGGTATCTAAATGTTCTAACCTGTTCCAAACTATGTCCTTCTATTTTCCAGGAGTATTGGCTTGGTCTTTTAGAAAAAAATAATTTTTTTGATTTATCAAAGTTAAGGACCAGCTTGTTTTGCCTGCAATAGCCGAGTGTTGCCCTAATTGCTCTCTTTGGTCCTACAGGGGTTTGTGAAATGATAGCGGCATCATCAGCATATAAGAGAATTGGCAGTTTGTGTTGTGCTATGTTAGGAGGATGGAAATTAGGGTTCTGTAAGAGATCAATCAGGGGATTAATCTAGAAGTTAAAGAGGGAGGGGGACAGGATGCAACCCTGCCATACCCCTTTTTGTATCCTTACTGAGCCAGTTAAACTCCCTTGGGGATTGCACCTCACTTTCAAGGTGGAATTGGCATACAATTTTTGTATGAGGAAGAGGAGGTGTTTATCGATAGTGGTGCATTTTAATTTCTCCCAGAGGGTGATCCTGGATATTGAATCAAAGGTCTGCTTAAAATCAAGGAAGGCCACAAAAAGAGAGGATATATATATATATATATATATATATATATATATATGTATATGTATATGTATATGTATATGTATATGTATATGTATATGTATATGTATATGTATATGTATATGTATATGTATATGTATATGTATATGTATATGTATATGTATATGTATATGTATATGTATATGTATATGTATATGTATATGTATATGTATATGTATATGTATATGTATATGTATATGTATATGTATATGCATATGCATATGCATATGTATATGTATATACAATACAATACAATAGTAGAGTTGGAAGGGACCTTGGAGGTCTTCTAGTCCAACCCCTTGCCTAGGCAGGAAACCCTATACCGTTTCAGACAAATAGCTATCCAACATCTTCTTAAAGACTTCCAGTGTTGGGGCATTCACAACTTCTGGAGGCAAGCTGTTCCACTGATTAATTGTTCTCACTGTCAGGAAATTTCTCCTCAGTTCTAAGTTGCTTCTCTCCTTGATTAGTTTCCACCCATTGCTTCTTGTTCTACCCTCAGGTGCTTTGGAGAATAGTTTGACTCCCTCTTCTTTGTGGCAACCTCTGAGATATTGGAATAATGCTATCATGTCTCCCCTAGTCCTTCTTTCTCTTAAGCTAAACATACCCAGTTCCTGCAACCGTTCTTCATATGTTTTAGTCTCCAGTCCCCTAATCATCTTTGTTGCTCTTCTCTGCACTCTTTCTAGAGTCTCCACATCTTTTTTACATCGTGGCGACCAGAACTGAATGCAGTATTCCAAGTGTGGCCTTACCAAGGCATTATAAAGTGGTATTAACACTTCACGTGATCTTGATTCTATCCCTCTGTTGATGCAGCCTAGAACTGTGTTGGCTTTTTTGGCAGCTGCTGCACACATATATGTATGTATGTATGTATGTATTTTTGTATTTTTGTACTAAATGGTGGAGTACCAAGATATGATCCACCGTAGATCTTCCTTCTCTAAAACCGGCTTGTTCGTCTTTGATTATCCTCCCTGAAATTAGCCAATCTTGAAGTTTATAATTTAGGTGTTTGGCATACAGTTTACTAATAATGCTTAGAAGACTAATGTGTCTATAATTGCCTGCGTCATTTCTATTACCTTTTTTATAAATTGGTATGATAATTGCTACTCCCCTAAATGCTAAAAGTGGAGCCCACCAACTGGTGTTCTTTTTGATTATTTCTGGCAGGACATTATCAGCCCCGGGTGCCTTATTAGCCTTTAGGGCTCTGATCAACCGGGATATCTCTTCTGGTGTAACGGGGGGGCAGTAAGGAGTTTGGTCCAAATTAGCTTGGCTCTCCTTGGTTACATAGTCAGGATCTGTATAAAGCTCCCTAAAATACTTTTCCCAGGCATGAATCGGAACCTGATTTGTTGGGGGGTAGGGGAGGTTTTCCCAATCCCCTGGTGATGTACCAAAAAAGGGATGTATTTTTTGTCCTGCCTGCCATAATTAGTCTATGCCAAGACTTCTTCAGAGCCGCACTTTTCTTTTCTTTTAGAAGGTTCTTATATTGTGCTTTCAGCTGCTTTAAGTAGTAAGCGTGATCCTCAAAGGAGGCACTTTTACTTTTCTTGTATTCCATATTATCTATCCTTTTTAGTTGCACGCAATCTCTATCAAACCATTTTTTTGTTCTTTGAAACCGGCCTTTTGGAGTGAGCTAGTGATCTGTTACTGAGAACCGAATTCAAATTTAAAATTAAGGATTCAAACCCCTCTAGGTAAGATCCTCCACACTTATTTCTTAGTAGAGATGTACATAGCTCTATGGTTTCAAGGGCTAACATCCATTTGGTAACTTCCTTAGCGTTTTTCTCGTTCCATTTAATTTTTACCTGGGTATTTTGAGTCTCTAACCTGGGTAGGTAGGCTGTGCCTGCCCTTAGAGATTTCTGGTGCAATGTGAGAGTAAGGAGTATTGTATTATGATCTTTTCCAGTCACGAATCTACCACCATCTTCTGTAAGAACTTCAGGAGGTCATATGATATTATCCAGGAATCAACTGTGGATTTTCTTCCTGATCCCCAATAAGTATATTCTGCTGGAAAGTCACCCCATGGGGACCCGTTAAAGATCCAAAGATCCAAACGTACAGTCATTTGTCTTACACACAAACCTGCCCGATTAGCTTTATGGTCTTTAAATTGTCTGGGATGCAAAGGTTCTCCTGTTACATTTTCATCATAGTGAATCTTAAAATGATTAAATAATGCTTGATCATTTGGTCCCATTCTAGCATTTAAGTCCCCCCCCCCTATAATTATTGCAGCTTTGGAGAATTTGACTGAACAGCCAAGAAAAAAAATCTATGCTGTCCCAAATCTTGTTAATCACATTATTCTTATTAAGTGGAGGAATATTGATATTAAAAAGCAAAATCTCCACCTGTTTAAATAAGAGTAATGTAGTTACAACCCATGGCTGGAAAGGTGGCAGTGGTACACAATTATATTGCAAGGATGTATTAACTAATGTCACAATACCCCCTTTAGCTCTCCCCCCACCCACCTTGCTTGGGACAGGGATTGAGGTAACCCAATAACCATCTAACTGAATCTCTATGGAGGTCCAGGTTTCCTGCAAGAAGAGGATGTCAAATTGTGATATATAGTCAAAAAAGAGTTGCTCTTTTGATGAAACAGACCAACCTGCTATATTCCAGGTTATAAGGGAAAGTGGCTCATCTTTTACAGCTCATCAGAAAACTTGATTTATACAAAGGGAAGTTGTCTGGTTGTTACCATGGATTGAGGTGTCATCGCACACCGAATTGGCCTTCTTTAAAAATAGTACTCCACCCATCTGGTCTCCATAGAATACCTTATGCCACCAGGCTTCAAATATTGGGCTTGGACAACCTAGAACTATGCCGATTAAAGTCTGACCTAAGCGTAGTACACAAAATTATCTGCTACAATGTCCTACCTGTTAATGACTTCTTCAGCTTCAACCGCAATAATACACGAGCACACAATAGATACAAACTGAAGGTAAACAACTCCAAACTCGATTGCAGAAAATACAACTTCAGCAATAGAGTGGTCAATGCCTGGAATGCTCTACCTCACTCAGTTGTTATATCCTCAAACCCCATAACTTCAATCTTAAACTGTGTAACGTGGACCTCACCCCATTCCTAAGAGGTCTGTAAGGGGCGTGCATAAGAGCACCAGCGTGCCTACCATCCGTATCCTACTGTCCCTATTTATTCGTACCCTTTCCTGTGTTCATGTCCATGTTTATACTTATACCTGTTATCTCATACATGTTTGACAAATGAAATGAATACATAAATAAAAATTATTAAAGTTGGCCCTTAAAAAATCAAGCCAGGAAAAAAATTGACTTGTTAGAGCCATGGGGCTGGAAGAGGCTCCTGCATATTTCTTGGACAGCAAAGGTGACTAAGAAGAACGTACTGAAGAACATCACACCAAACATGTCACTGGAAGGCAAAATAGGGAGGACCCATCTAGGTCATGTGTAGACTCTTGAGGAACTTGTTCAGGGTAAGAGGTTTTAGCATCAGCTAACAGGGCTTGCCATTCCGATGCCTCTTCTCTGGGTGTAGGACAAGGCGTTATTAGGTCATCTTTCATTCTTTGAGATGGTGGCTCTGACGTGGGTCGACTCTCAGTTTCTTGGTTTGGTGCTGAAGGTGCTGCAGGTTTCATGGGATATTCACACAGGGATGAAAACATCTCCATCTCTACTGGGATCTCTAATACCCCCTTTGGGTCTTGGCTTCTATTTTCCATGATCTTGTATTCATGTAATCCCTTGTCCTCTGGGGGAGAAGTGAGAGGCTCAATTATTGGGGAAA
Organism: Natrix helvetica; assembly: GCF_964273705.1. Classification (NCBI taxonomy): domain Eukaryota; kingdom Metazoa; phylum Chordata; class Lepidosauria; order Squamata; family Natricidae; genus Natrix; species Natrix helvetica. Next base: position 92,108,806 of record NC_138551.1, read on the forward strand.
CCAGATCTATAAGCAGCTCTGCTATGTCCATTGTGACCAATAAGGATTTCTTTAAATTTTCTAACTTGTATAATATATAGTCTTGTTCTTTCCTTGGGAGAGTGCCAAAAGCGTTAACAAGACCAGCTTCTGTGCTGTTAACTATCTCTTCACCGGGCAGGGTTGATTGACTCCCACTGTCTTTCTCTCTCTTTTCCAAGGTTGAAAATGAGGAGGAGGCAGCCACCTTGGGAGCTCACATGTTAGCTATTAACAGAGTAACCCTTTCCTCACCAAAACTCTGATGGGAAAGATTTGGAAGGAGGCTAAATATGCCTTCATCTTGAATAACATCTGTGGTATGGTTGGCTGTTTGAAAGACAGGAGAATCCGCTTCCAATTTGGGGCCTCAGGTAACCACTCCACAGCATGGAATTCAATCATGCCCCTGTGACAGTGAAGAAGCTGGTTTAGGGAATTTAGTATTGCACTTCTGGAATTCCAACCTCCATAATTAAGTCCTTTCATATGGATTCTAAAAGCTATCCATTGGATTTGTAGTGAGCAATGTGATTGTTGTAATTGAGGGAGGGATGTTTTCCTGATTTCTTCTTTATTAATACCTTTTCCTCTCATTGCCTTGTCTGGGGAGGGACTGTTTTTCTGAGAGGACTGCCACCTTTTATTCAACTCTGTAACTGTTTCTCTGGCTCTTTGCTCTTTTTCCTTTTCCTTATCCTGCGTATGGGAGTTAACCAAGTCTTCTGCAAGAACTTTAGCGGGGATATTGTACTTGAAGAAAAACAGCTAAATCTTTTTTCAATGTCTCTACATCATGTTGGATGGCAATTAATTGTTCAAATATTGAAACCACCGTTTGTGCTGTGAGAAGGCATTGCTTTGCCATAAACTCAGTTGAATTTTCCCAAGGTAAACTCTCTGTACCCTGAATTATCTGGTTGTTGGTCGTCTTTTTTGCCTTTAGCTCAGCCTCCATATAGGAAGTTATTGGGCTAGTTGTTTGTGAGAAGAACTGGCTTTCAGTTTGTCCCCCCCCCCCCCCCCGCCAGATCGGGAAAGTCTAGTAAATGCTGTTTTGCCACATCTTTTTGCTGGTCCCGTTCTAATCTCTCCAGATTGTTGGGGGTGGGGTGGGGGTTAGTTTTTTACTTACAGATCTTTTGCCAACAAAGAGCTCCTCAATTCTTGGTTGTTTTGCTGTCTTCACTGGAGGGAGAGATCCTGGGCTGGTGCCATCGCATTTCTTTCTTTTTCCCATGTTTTTTTAATTCTCGGCAGCAACAAAAGTTTTTGTTTGTATTATGTGCTACACTGTTATCTCCACCAAAAATGTTAATTAAATAAAAAAGGATCCAATGGGAGTACTAAAAATTGATAAAATAAAATAAAACCGGAAGGCACTACTGCAAACACGCTCCAGCTGCACCGGCTGCAGCTCCGTCCCCCTCATATGTTTTATCTTCTAGCCCCCTAATCATCTTTGTGGTTCTTCTCTGCTCTCTTTCCAGAGTCTCAATATCTTTTTTTATATCGTGGTGTCCAAAACTGGATGCATCAGTCAGAAATATCAGTCACTTTTATTGTTGTTCTCTCCCTGCATTCTCCCATTGTTATCAGCATAAATTTACAATGTGGAATAGAGCCATGGTCCACCTGCTTCCAAGACAAGCTTCTCATGTTGGAGGCCATCTGTTTAAGATCCTTCTAGGTTCTCCTCCCAGCTCTGAGATCATAGGAGTTGCAAGTGTACTTAATAATGTCTTCAGACCCAGAAGCCATCTTTTACTTTGGGTCTTCAGGCCTCCCACATTTTCTGCTGAGGGAAAATGGGAGGGGGGGTTATATAGAGTACAGGTGAGATATAGTCAAAATAACATTCTTTTCTCAGAGACTCAAGACCACCTTGCCCTGCAGCTGTGATGGTGTGACTGGGAGGCACCTCCAGTTCTGGTTGGTGCCTGATTGGACCATGTGATGGACATGCGGGTGCTGGGCAGGGACTTGAACTTTTTTTTGTGTGGGGAAGCTTTCAGATTTGGGTTTTCTCAGATGTGCCAATATGACATCTCTAATACAATGGAACTATGAGGAAAGTCAAGCCTCGGAGTCTTCTTTCATTTGGGGTGTTATTTGGAACACTGACAAATATACAAGGGCATACAAAACCTTTGCCAGACCTATACTTGAATGGTGCTCACCTGCCTGGATCCCACACTACATTTCAGACATTAAAACATTAGTGAGGGTCCAGAGGTATTTTACAAGAACAGTACTCAACTCCTCTGCTCGTAATAAAATTCCGTATACCACCAGGCTTGAAATTTTAGGCCTGAATAACCTTGAACTATGCCATCTACATTCCGACCTGAGCTTAGTGCACAACGTAATCTGCCATAACATCCTACCCAGTGACGTGCGGTGAGGGTTATGGCTGGGGAGGCTGGTGACATCATCAGGAAGGTGGGGAATGGGACCACGTGTGCAGACCACGTGGTCTCATTCTCCGCCTTCCTGAGTGAAAATTAAGTGGACCGCGGCGTAGCATTGCTTCCTCCACTGGCACCAGTCCCTTTCACCCCGCTCAAGCCTTGCCGCCTGCAGCCACCGCCCGCCCTCGCTGCTCCTTTCGTTGCTTGCCCGCCCGCCTCTAAGGCACGCCAAAGCCTCCTTTGTCCCCCCCAGCCCGCGCCCTTTTTATTTCCCGCGACACCCCCCCCATTTCGGGAAAGCTTTCCCCATTGCCTGGGGGGTGAGGGGGGCGGCTCCTCTCCCCCCACTCCCTCCGTCCCTGCCTCTCTCCTCAGCCCCAAAGCTCCGTCCGCGCGACTCACTTTCAAGGCGGTGGCTGCTCCATCCCGCTCCGGCTCTGGAAGCGACCGAAGATCAGGCTGCGTCGCTCGCTCGCTCGCCGGACTGCTTCGGCGCCATTCTGGCTACCTTCGTCCATCCGCACCCGGGAGATGCGGAGGCAGAAATGTTGTCGGCGCCTCCAGATGACGAACCAGTCGCTTGCTTTCGTCATCGGGAGGCCGATAACATTTCTGCCTCCGCATCTCCCGGGCGCGGATGGACGAAGGTAGCCAGAATGGCGCCAAGGCAGTCCGGTGGACGAGTGACCGAAGATCTCGCTCCCTCGCTCGCTGCCTCGCTCGCTCGCTCGCTGGACTGCTTCGGCGCCATTCTGGCTACCTTCGTCCATCCGCGCCCGGGAGCTGCGGAGGCAGAAATGTTGTCGGCCTCCCGATGACGAAAGCAAGCGACTGGTTCGTCATCCGGAGGCACCAACAACATTTCTGCCTCCGCAGCTCCCAGGTGCGGCCGGACGGATGTATTTAATATTATATATATATAGTATATAATATTATATACTATTATTCCATGAAGAGAGGTGAGGCCCTGCCTCCCTTGCCTCTACTGACCGCACGTCACTGATCCTACCTGTTAATGGCTACTTTTACTTCAACTATAATAACACAAGGGCTATCAATAGATGCAAACTAAATGTAATCTGTTCTAATCTTGATTGCAGGAAAAACGATTTCAGCAATAGAGTAGTAAATGTGTAGAACACCCTACCTGATCCTGTTGTTAGTTCCTCCAACCCCCATAACTTTTACCTTAAGTTGTCTACCGTGGACCTTATGCATTTCTTAAGAGGTCCCTAAGGGGCCCTGCATAAGTGCACCAGCATGCCTACCATTCCGGCCCTACTGTCCCCATTTATCTGTACTCTTTTTACATGTTTATGTCTATGTTTTGCTTATTTCTATCCATTTATTTGTGCCATTTTTTTCATGTGTTTTCATACTTGTTTCTTTGTACTTGTTGATGACAAATAAATGTATCCTAAAGTATGTATTCTAGCTAGAGAGAACTCTGGGTGGACAAACTGAGGCGAGCCAGGTCTTTTAAAATGCTAACCAGTTTAATACTAACCGGTTGCCAAACGCAGCAATTCACACTCCACGTGTCTCAGCTAACCGGCAACAACTGAGCCCTGAGAGATATAAAAGGGGGGGGGGGGAAATATAGCTAGGATAGATTAGTGAAGGTAAGGGAATAAGAAATGATATCAAATTATATTTGGGTCTGCGGAAATACCATCCCAAGGAAATATAAACTGAGACCGGAAAGAGACACCTACAATAATAGAAAAGAAAGAGAGAAAGGAGGAGAACATGAAAGGAAGACGGGGAAAGAAGAAAGAGGTGAGGAGAGGAGGATGGAAGGGAGAGGAAGAGAAGGAGAGAGGGTAGGAAGGGGAAGAGGAAGAGTGGGAGTGGGAGAAAGGTAAGGGAAGAAGGGAGGGGAAGGAGAGGAAGAAGGAAGAAAGTAGAGAAGGGAGGGAGGGAGAAAAGAAAGGGAAAATAAGGTGGTGTTACAACCGGAGGAAGGGATGGTAAATAAAGCAACCCAAACTGTATATTATAACCTATTAAATGAAATAACAAATATATAATAATGATAAATATATAGAAGAATAACAATTATGTGAATGTATATTTAAAATGCTATGTAAGAGAATAAAAAATAAAAAAAAATTCTGGAAAAAAAAGCTAAACAGTTTAATGCTAACAGGTTGCCAAACGCAGCAATTCACAACCCGCGTCTCAGCTAACTGGCAACAACTGAGCCCTTCTTGACAGTTGTTTATATATCCCAGCTGTCAAGCAGGTAGCCAATCAGGAGCAAGAACAGTGTCCCCTAGGCAGACAGATTGGAGGGACAACTATTGGACATAGCACAATCCTGAGCCGCTGCGGCAAGAACTGAGGCGACGCGGACAGTGACTGTAACCATTTATTCACAGAAGGACTAACAATACAATTTAGAACGAGGTAACGTCAACTGCTCATCTGACAGCTATTTATGTCAGCGTTCTAAATACCGTGCATGAAATCAATCAGAGACCAAGGCAGAATCATCCTTAACGTTCCAATTTAATCATACAGGCATGTTAGCATGTCTGTGGAATTCCAACTCTGATTTTCTTCCTGGAATTCCACCCAGTTGAAAGTTCATGATCTTATCCCCACACCCATAATCCATCACATGTTCCAATCATCATCTTCCACGCTGGCATCTACACCCCTCTGCTTCCAGTCAGGTGTCGAGGTGCGGAGACAAAAGATGACCTTGAGCTTCTAGAAAATAATGACAACAATACATTCCACAAATCTACTCCTTTCTATTCCCCCCTCCCAATTACTACACTAATGAAACAACATAGGAAATTAGTAGAAAATGTGGCAGGCCAAAGATCCTAAAAGGGACATAACTACAGGCCTGACAATTTATATGGGAGCTATCAGACGGGTGACCAATCTGGAGGCCACAATTCTTCTGTCTGTCAGCTGGCGTGCTTTAGCCAATGAGCGCCTCCCTCACTCCTGCTGATGTCATCCGGTTGTAACTGTGAGGACTTAACAAGGTACATCTCTTTTCCAGGACTCCATTCATTCTACAAAGTACCCATTCTTAGGTCCCTTATATCCATGTTCAATTGATTTTGGGAGCATTTCTTATTCCAAAGATCCAGCACGATGAGGGTGGATTTGTTTCCTCCTTTTCTCTCCTTCGTCCAGAATTTTTCTTGCAAGTGCTGCCGTTTTCCTTCCGAAACTCTGCTCTCCTGGAGGCTACCAGAGTCCTGATATTAAGCAAATGCTTACTTGAATGCCAAAATCCGTAATGTATGCGGCAACATTGACCTAACATGACCCAGCTGAAATAAGAACAGTTTTTAATGGCCAGTGGGACCTCGCAGGTTATGTTCCTTTGCTGCAGTAGCGTGTTAAAGAAACTTCTGTCACGGTTTGGCTCTGCCCTGCAGCTGATTACACCGTGGCCTATAAAAATACTGACCCATGGGATAAATTCCCTCAATTAGACACCTTCGGTCAATTTATTTCTGCCACAGCCGCAACATTTATTGAAGCACATTTTTTTTTTGCAAAAGCTAAGTCGAGGCAATCAAAAGCTAAAATCGAGGTTGATCAGCACAAACACCACATTGGAAATAACCAGTGGCGAAATTCAATTTTTTTTTACTATTGGTTCTGTGGGAGTGGCTTGGGACATGGTGTGACTTGGTGGGCGTGGCTTAGTGGTCATGGCAGGGGAAGGATACTGCAAAATCTCCATTTCCACCCTACCCTGGGGCCAGCCAGAAGTGGCATTTGCCAGTTCTCTGAACTACTCAAAATTTCCGCTACCCGTTCTCTGGACTACTCAAAATTTCCATTACCAGTTCTCCAGAACCTGTCAGAACCTGCTGGACTTCACCCCTGGAAATAACCATCAGTAGGGACAGCCGTGTGAGCCAGAAGGACATTATTTAATTTGGACCAGCAAGAGACGATGAATATCAAAGAGTAAATCTCCAGATAAATTCTCACCTCACCTCTTCAGTTAAGTTATCCATCCTTGTCAGCTTCAGCTTTCCCGATCTTCCCTACATTAATATGGAAAATTATTGAAGTTTTTTAAATAAAATTTTGCGAAGCCTGATTTCCTCTGAAGTTCTTATGAATCACTAGAGCTTACAGTATTGACTTAAACTAATAATTTTGCAGCCAAGAAAATAAACAAATGGATCATGAAACAGATCAACTCAGAGTTTCCCATTTGAGACACAAAATGATCTGGCTCAAATGATCAGTCTTTTTTTTTTTGAGAGAGAGAGGTCTATAAAATTGCCAAACATGGCCATTCTTTTCCCTTCTTACCTTCCACTTTTTTACATCTTCATAGATTGCTCCAAGCGTGTCTGATAATTAAATCTTTCCATTAACATAAAGTTGCAAGTTTGAAATTGTGTTTCTCTCCCTGTCTCATTTATAGTCACATACGTACACATGCACACAAACAAATTTCACACATGTTGAACAACCACACAAATCTACCTGTACCTATTAGGAAGATGAAAAAGAAGGGTCATGCGGTTTTGGGGGACAGAATGCTGGTTTTGACCATTACACTAATTGGATTTTCTTGGGACTGTCTAATCCTGGCTAATTTAAAGATCATCACGCACTTTCGGTGCAATCAACTTCTCAAAAGATGATAAGGATAAAATGGATAATTTCACTATGTATGTCAAACTGAGCTCATGTTTTCTAAAAAACAGGCAGAAACAATAATTTGGAAAAGTTGTCTCTCTGATAAAATTAAGTGAATTGCGCACATTATTTCACTCACAATGAACAAAATGCTTTCCCAGAATCTGCAAAATGTAATAATGCCTGACTGCTTTTTTTTCTTATGAATTTAAGTAAGAAATATGTGCTTAATACGAATTTTAAGCTAATCCAATGAGGCAGTTCTTGAATTCTTACATTAACTGAAGTGCTTAATTTTCAGCCCAACCCAAGTTCTTTCTCAGTGCTTCCCCCCGCCACCAACTGTTTAAATTTTGACAAAAGCTAGATAAAAGGCCTGTTAAAGGTATTAATATTCTAGGACAATTGCTGTTGCCATAATTTTATACAGGATCTGGTCCTCTGAATATGCATAGAAAATTTTGAGATTGTATTATCTATCATCTATCTATCTATCTATCTATCTATCTATCTATCTATCTATCTATCTATCATCTATCATCTATCTATCCATCCATCCATCCACCCACCCACCCACCCACCCACCCACCCACCCACCCACCTACCTACCTACCTACCTACCTACCTACCTACCTACCTATCATCAAAACAATTACTCATAAAAACAGAATAATTAACCAGTGGAACTGCCTTCAGAAGTGGTGGGAGCTCCATCATTGGAGGCTTTTAAGAAGCAATTGGACAGCCACTTGTCTGAAATATGATAGGATCTCCTATTTAATCAGGAGATTGGACTAGAGGACTCCAAGGTCTCCCTCCAACTCCATTATTCTGTTATTCTGTTACTCTGTTATTTGGTCTGTCGGTCTGTCGGTCTGTCGGTCTGTCGGTCTGTCGGTCTGTCGGTCTGTCGGTCTGTCGGTCTGTCGGTCTGTCGGTCTGTCGGTCTGTCGGTCTGTCGGTCTGTCGGTCTGTCGGTCTGTCTATCTACAGTATCTATCTATCTATCTATCTATCTATCTATCTATCTATCTATCTATCTATCTATCTATATCTATATTTCAGAACAATTACTCATAAAAACAGAATAATTAACCAGTGGAACTGCCTTCAAAAATTGTGTGTGGTCCATTACTGGAGGCTTTTAAGAAGAGATTGGACAGCCACTTGTCTGAAATATGATAGGGTCTCCTACTTAATCAGGGGATTGGATTAGAAGTCTTCAAGGTCCAATTCTGTTATTCTGTTATGTCTCTGTCGCTCCCTCTTTCTCTCATTCTCTCTCTCTCTCTCTGTTTCTTTCTCTCTGTGTTTGATCTTCAGCGGCATGCACAAAACCGCTGGGCAGATGAAAAGCATTTTTTCCTCAGTGTTGTTCTCCTGCCACTTTGTTCAGCTTGCTTGCATCACCAAGTTATTTTTATATATTGATTCGGGTTGGTGGTGGTGGGGGGGGAGAGAGCATCGATTGCTTGTTTCAGTTCAGTCTAGTGCAGCTGGATCTAGCAATTTAACTCTGTTAAGGCGGAGATGGGCAAACTCCCACTGTGACAGGCAGCCACTGATTAACATCAAATACTCCCAGCCCTTAATGCCATTCAAGACCCAGCCTCCTCTGTTATTAGCCAGCCAAGGCTCAGGAAACACAGAGATATAAATCCAATTCCTCTTTTGACCTCCCCTGGTGAAATACACCACAATCTACAGAGGAGGTTGAAGGCCGGCCATTGTTGAGAGTGATTCCTTAATGCAGTTTGTTGAACCTCCCTCTGTGGATCTCTCCCTTTTGTCGATCGCCATGCAAATGGCTGAGCAGAAGATGACTTCTTCCTTAACAGAACACAGTTGGTGGCCCTGGAGGAGTTGCCCTTGGATGGCCTTCCTGCCAAGAATGTAAAGCAACTGAGGGATAGAAATTATAAACTAACATCAACTGCATACAAGAAGAATTTGTATAAAATGTTTTATAGATGGCATATGTCACCTGAAAGATTGGGAAAAATGTTTAAAGACAAATCAACTAAATGTTGGAAATGCCACCAGACACCGGGGTCATAATATCATATTTGGTGAACATGTGCAGAAGCAAAAAAAAAAAAAATACTGGGCAAAAATCTGAATGTGGTTGGAGAATATGATGCAGCAACATATTGATCTAAAACCTGAACAGTTCTTGTTGGGTATCCTGTCAGAAAAATATTGTAAAGAAAATGTATATTTGATTATTCATGTAATAACTGCAGCTAGAAGTGTATTTGCACAAAATTGGAAGGGTGAAGAGATCCCCACAGATGAAAATGTGATTTAAAAAAATATTACAATGTGCAGAAATGAATAGATTAACACTTGCAATTAAAGGAAAGGAAGAATCTGATTATTATAATATATGTGAGCTATTCTATCAATGGTTTGAGAATAAATATGAAAATAATTTATTATAAAGTAAACAAATTAAGAAGAGGAATGTTATAACAATAGATATGTTAAGTTTTAAGTACTTGTATTAAAATAAGAATAGATATACTGTATATAATGAATATGGTGATAAGCTTTAACTATTATGACACAAAAAATGTGTACCCTGACAACACACTGTTTAATGAATGATGAAATGTTTGTATTAAAAGAAAATATTTTAAACAAGAATGTGAAGCAAAAAAGAGAATTCTCATCCCATTTTTCTTTCATGTGATTATGCTCTAAGATAAAAAAAACTACTCCACTGCTAGTAAAAGGAAACTAACTTTCTCATGCAACCAAAACAAGATTAGTAAGAGCAAAAGCTGGCAGGGTTTAAAATGTAGCCAGCTTCTATTCAATATTTCATAATAAAACATGACAAAAAAAGTAGTTACAAAAGATTGCCTTACCTTGTTGCTTTGTATTTGAAAATGTTAAAATCTTATATGTTATGATATTTTTCCTGAAACTCTTCCCCCTTTTTTTCTGAGTCAAGGCCAGAATACTCTTGTGTTGTTCATAAGGCCTCCAATGCATAAAAATTTGAACTCAGAGTTAGATACCTAAATCTGATTTCAAAGGTAATTTTGAAGATGAGAGAGAATATTAAGATCAGATTGGAATTAAGTGTAAGAGTGATGACTTACTATGAACATGTCCTATTATTTTCTTTATATCATCTTTGTATATTTGTATTCCCTTTACAAATTAATATGGTTAAATGACAATAGAGTACAGGAGAGTAGAGTAGAATATGGAGTGGAGTGGAGTGGAGTAGAGTAGAGTAGAGTAGAGTATGAAATAGAATGAAATGGAGTGGAGTAGAGTATAATATGGAATGGAATGGAGTGAAGTGGGGTGGAGTGGAGTGGAGTAGAGTAGAGTATGAAATAGAATGAAATGGAGTGGAGTAGAGTAGAATATGGAATAGAATGGAGTGAAGTGGAGTGGAGTGGAGTGGAGTAGAGTAGAGTATGAAATAGAATGAAACAGAGTGGAGTAGAGTAGAATATGGAATAAAGTAGAGTGTAGTAGCATATGGAATGGAATGCAGTAGAGTGGAGCAGAGTAGAATATGGAATGGAATGGAGTGGAGTGGAGTGGAGTAGAGTAGAGTAGAGTAGAGTAGAGTAGAGTAGAGTAGAATATGGAATGGAATGGAGTGGAGTAGAGTAGAGCAGAAAATGGAATAGAATAGAATAGAATAGACCTAGAAGGGACTTTTTCTGAACAATGGTGGCTGGTAATGACATAATTAAAGCAGCATCTTCCAGTATTTGATGAGACAGAACTGGAAGGCCTAGGGATCCTACCATCACAAGGTAGCTATGAGGATCCAATGCACTGTGTTCTGGGAGTTATTTACGAGAACAATCTTCCCCAATATGATCCCATGATCCCAGTCTACGCTTCCTCTTCCAACAAAGAGAAGAAACAGAGAGAAATCCATTGCCAAATTGATGTGGTAATTCCCTACCGTAACTAGCAGCACTGATATGGAGGCTCGGGCTGAAGTAAAATGTTTATTGCAGGTTGCATTATTCTGACCCCAGATTCCGTCTAGTTTAACCTTGAATTAGATGTCGAATTGCTTAGCCTGTTAAATTACTTTTGGCTTCACACAGAATGCCAGAAGGTAGAAACAAGGAGAATGAATAAAATGCAGGGGCTTGAAAATCATTCTCAATTTGGCAGGTTGCACTCAAGCATTGACATTTATTTCTTAATAATGATACCTTTTCCATTTTCTTCTGTGATGTTTCTGGTCTGCAGAAGATCTGAGTCTCCTTTTTATGTGAAGTGAACCACTCCAATTGCTTTCAGTTAGCTGATTTCCCCAAATGTCAATGTTCAATCTTTACATCTCAGCTCTGACAATGTGAAGTTTGATTTGGTTCGTGGTTCTGACATTCCATGTGCCAATCATATAAATATCTTTGCAGCAGACATCACTTTTGTCTCAGGGCGAAGCAGCAGCTGGACTTTCTTTCAGCTTTAACTCAGCCACATTACTACTACCAGAGCTGCCATAGAAAATCTGTTTATATATAGCATCACAGAGCAAACAAAGAGAACAGTCACCATGTGCTTTACTGCTTAACTATTTTAACTGTAGCAGGAAACAGGAAACTCTACTTAGAACAGAAGAGCATAGAGTATATACCATAGATTCAAACTTGTAAACACTGCTATCTACTGGTTGACTACTACTATAGTTGTTGCATAAAAATACATTCCAACAATAAATTCCAACATTCTCAAATATATCATTGAAGAGACTTCAACCTGAGTGCAATGTGCACTTATCTTCTAGTGTTAGAGTAATCCATACAAGAAGCACCAACCATTAGTACTGACACTATTTTTATTGCAAGGATACACAATAAAAATGTATCAAGTTCCTGTAAGTCTGAAAGTATATCTCTCCCCTCTTTTCCTTTATAGTCCAAGAAACTGGAGAGGGTTCCTTCTGAGATGTTTTTCATGTCCCCATTGCTTCTGAGGGCTAAGCAGTCTCTTATCTGACTGTTTCCTAGTTTGCCACTGCTGTTTTTCACCCTGTATCTTGAGGATGTTCTTGTAGACCATTAAATGCAGTGATGTGGTAATCCTGAATTGTGGGATGAACAAATGTCTCCATTGCAATAAGGTGAAAAAAATCATGAGTCTTTAGAAACCTCTAAAATAATGTCCATAACATGGATAGACTCCATGTCTGGAGAGGTGCACTTTAGTTCTTTGCAATGCCATAGCAATAGCCCTTAGACTAATATACTGCTTTACAGTGCTTTTACAGCCCTCTCTAAGCAGTTTACAGAGTCAGCCTATTGCCCCCAGCAATCTGGGTCCTCATTTTACCCACCTCAGAAAAATGGAAGGTTGAGTCAACCTTGAGCCTGATGAGATTTGAACAGCCAAATTACAGGTAGCTGGCATGCAGTAAAAGTAAGCTGCATTACTGCACTCTAACAACTGAGCCACTGTGGCTCATAATCTATACTTCCTGTTTTTATCAAGTTAAAGAATATTCAGATCCATTGTTAAAATGTGCATGTGTCTTGTCAGTGCACTAAAACAGGTATACCATGCATAAAGGTAAAGGTAAAGGTTCCCCTCACACATATACGTTAATCGTTCCCGACTCTAGGAAGCGGTGCTCCTCTCCACTTCAAAGCTGAAGAGCCAGTGCTGTCTGAAGACATATCTGTGGTCATGTGACCAGCATGACTAAATGCTGGAAGTGTACGGAACTCTGTTACCTTCCCACCAAAGGTGGTTCCTATTTTTCTACGTGCAACAAAAATTGCTCTGCGCATGAGCAGAAGGCAAAAACAAGATGGCAGCACCTACGGGAACTGCCGAGAGACCTGGTTCGGGGGCGTGGCAGGCCTGGGTCACTGCTGGTTCCAGTGTCCCAGGCTGACAAATTACTACCAGTTCAGCCGAACCAGGCCGAACCGGTAGGAACCCACCTCTGGTTGAATCCCACCACTGGCTAGGGATTGAAGAATGGGAGATTACTCTGTCTCACAGAGCCGGGCTCGAACATCTGGAATACAGGCTATTTCTGGCCAGCAGTTCCAGTAACACTAAGCTGCTATGCCACTGTGTCTCTTATATATCAATAAAATAAAATCAAGGTATTTCCTACCACTGCTGATTGCCCAGAATGTGGGAAAAGCATATGGCAGAAGCACTAAAAGCAAAGGTACCTACCCTTGTAATTGGCAACTCTCTTTGACTGTTATCAACTTCCAATTTCAAGAAACACTTTTAGTAGGAAGCTGGTGGGAGGAATCTCACACAGAGTACACTAGAAGATAGAATGGGATTGACCAGTTTGGACTCATTTTCCACTTCATTCAAGGAGAAAACTCAAAAAGTAAAATGCTGCCCTTCCTAGGACTTCTGAACTATGCCTGTACTGCTGTTTGGAATTCTCATCTTTCAGTGAGCAGAAGGACTTCAAAATAGTTTCCAAATCTGCAATCAGAAGATGTACATCTCCCTTGACCATCTTAATTCTGTCCCTTAATTTTGCTGCATGGGTAGATAGAGACAAAGCATAACAAGTTCTATTGGGACTGTGTCATAACTAGCATTAGTTGGATGATGGCCATGATGTGCTAATTAAATTGGCCTTCACCAATTAAACATGGCCTTGTTATGAAACTGATTAAAGCCTTCAGCTCTAGCAGTTCATGTTTTCAAACAATTGAATTTAGAAACCCCAAGCTCATCAATGTCTCTACCAAAGCAAAAAGCAGGTGTGTTATCATACACAGGAACGTTATCACATATGATCAGCTCTCCTACATCTGTAAAGCGGAAAATTGAACCGTGTGCCATTGAATTGCTAATGTTCTTTACTCTGATTGGTGTGGCAGAATGCATTATTGCAGGCTAATTCTGCCAACTGCCAGCAGTTCGATCCTAACCGGCTCATGGTTGACTCAGCCTTCCATCCTTCTGAGGTGGGTAAAATGAGGACTCATATTATTGGGGGCAAGAGGCTGACTCTGTAAATCACCTAGGGAGGGCTGTAAAGCACTGCAAAGCAGTATATGTTTAAGTGCTATTGCTATTGCTACTTTAACCATTGGAACCATTTGGCAAGTTACAATGCCAATTTTCCATCCTTCCCATGAATAAGATTTTAACTGGAATGATTTATCTTGAAGTAGAGTTAGTAAGAAAGATGATAGATAGATAGAGATAGATGATAGATGATAGATGATAGATGATAGATGATAGATGACGATGATAGATGATAGATAGATAGATAGATAGATAGATAGATAGATAGATAGATAGATAGATAGATAGATGATAGATAGAGATAGATGATAGATGATAGATGATAGATAGAGATAGAGATAGATGATAGATAGACAGACAGACAGACAGACAAACAGACATAGGTAGATAGATAGAGATAGATAGATAGAAGATAGATAGATAGATAGATAGATAGATAGATAGATAGATAGATAGATAGATAGATAGATAGATAGATAGATGATGGATAGATGGATAGACGGATAGACGGATAGACGGATAGACGGATAGACGGATAGACGGATAGACGGATAGATGGATAGACGGATAGATAGACAGACGGATAGACAGACAGACGGATAGACAGACAGACAGACAGACAGACAGACAGACAGACAGACAGACAGACAGACAGATAGATAGATAGATAGATAGATAGATAAAGATATGTTTGAATGAAGCTCACTTCATGTTGACTGCTTTATAATGCCCTGGAAAGGCCACACTTGTAATACTGCATCCAGTTTTGGTGGCCATGATATAAAAAAGATGTGGAGACTCTAGAAAGAGTGTAGAGAAGTACAACAAAGATGATTAGGGGATTGGAAGCTAAAACATATGATTTATGGTTGCAGGAACTGGGTATGTCTAATCAAAAAAGAGAAGGACTAGGGCAGTGATGGCAAACCTTTTCAGCACTGAGTGCCCAAATCAGAACATGCATGTGCCGTAGCCCTGTAAATGTGAAGACCAGCTGGCCGGTGCGCACATACGCCCTAACCAGCTGGTCTTTACGCATGCCGGAGCTCAGGAAACCCAAAGATCAGGTGGCTGGCATGTGCACACCGGCAACCAGAAGAGCCGCTGGCAACTGGGCGCGTGCCCACAGAGAGGACTCTGCATGCCACCTCTGGCACACATGCCATAGGTTCACTATCATGGGTCTACGGGAGGCATGATAGCTGTATTGGTATTTGAGGGGCTGTCACAGAGAGGAGGGGGTCAACCTATTCTCCAAAGCATTTGAGGACTGGAAAAAAAGTAATATCTCCTTTGAGCTGAGCCTCAGCTGTGAGAACTGACTTGACCTCCATATCATAATGTCTTCATGAATCACATAACTGATTAGCTGCTAGGAGACAAGGAAACACCGTTGAAGGTCCAGTTTGTTATTTGCGGATAAGAAATTAAGGTTGCCTTCCTTCCAGGCTCATACACCAAACATAAATTGTCAGTACTTTCCGAGGCAATTGGAGACTCATCTGTGCACCCGTGTGCATGGAAGACCCAAATAAAGCCCGTTCTTTCCTTCCGATGTCTCCTGGGGACGGCAGTGTGTCTTTGCTTCCTAATGATATGTTCCTGTCATCTTAAATTACTTAATGGAGTTTGGTGCATTCTCTCAAAGCCCTGCTTTGTGAGGTCATGAAAATGTATCTCAAACATTTTCTCCTGGCTTGAAGCTGTGAATCCCCTGTCTTAAAAGAAAAAGAAAGAAAAGAAAAGAAAAGAAAAGAAAAGAAGGGAGGGAAGGAGGGAAAGGGAAATGAAGGGAAGGGAACGGTAAGGAAAGGAAAGAGAATGAAGTAAATGGATATAGATGGAAAGGGAAGGGAAGGAATGGAAAGGAAAGGAAGTAAATGGATATAGAAGGAAAGGGAAGGGAAGGGAAGGAAGGGAAAGGAAGGGAAAGGAAGGGAAAGAAAAGGAAAGGAAAGGAAAGGAAAGAGAATGAAGTAAATGGATAAAAAAGGAAAGGGAAGGGAGATTCCACATGTTGTAAACTGTGTAAACATAAAGTCCCAAGCACAGTTCTTTAGCATATGTATCACAAATATGCAACGTTGATATAGTAAAACTATAGATTTAAGGGCTGATTTGGCAGGAGGGGAAAGCCTATCCATTTTGATGGGACAGGTATGTCTTTGTGTATGCTTTAAAGAAGCATTTGGATTGTTTAGATATCCAGCTTTTATTTATTTTTTTAGGAGCCATTTCTTTCCATCTGGCTGCCACTGTTTTTAGACTGCTTTCCCCTTGACTGCTCTGTCATCTTGTATTTGTGGATCATTCTACTGAGTTAGAGGTCACACGGGCAGGAGTAAACCTTTCTTTCGTCCATGTATTTAACAACCACTTTTTTTTAAAAAAAGAAGGCTTTTACTGCTTAACTCAGGCTTAAATCACCTCTTGAGTCCAGCCATGGTTTGTTTAACCTTGGTTTATGAAACACGGCACAATCAGAATCCAGCCATAAGCAGTGGTGCGATTCAAATAACTTAACAACCGGTTCTCTGTCCTAATGACTGGCTGGGTAGGCGGGGTTCAGTGGTCATGTGACTGGGTGGGTGTGGCCAACTCAACATCATAAACGTCGATGGGTGGTTCACCTTAGCTGTTACAATATAATAAGGGTTAACTGGAGAGGCAGTTTCTGTAAGCAGGGCAATAAAGATTAGGCTAGAAACAACACCAGAATGTTTCCTTCCTGCCTTCCTTACAGGATTAGCCCTGTAAAGTGGGAAAAAAAACAAAATGAGATTTTGTCAGGGTTCCAAGTAACATCCAAAAGTAAATCAGAATCCAAGGCAAAGTATTGTTCAAAGTTCCAATTTATTAAGAAAGTCATGTTGGCACATCTGGGAAAACATAAATCTGAAAGTTTCCTGGTTTTCCCCACCTAGTTGAAAGTTCAAGATCTTGCCCCCACACCCACAAGTCCATCACATGGTCCAATTCTCCACTGCCATGCTGGCAGTTCCACCCATCAACTTGTGGTCAAGTGCAGAGGTGCAGAGACAAAGGATGACCTTGACTTTCTATAAAGAATTTTGTTATGGCTACATAGTATGTAATTCCTTAAATCCCCCTTCCCATTTTCCCACAATAGAAAATGCATAATAGAATAATAGAAAGTGTGGCAGCCAAATATCCAAAAGAAAAGATGGCTGCAGGTGTCAACTCTCTGTGTTGACATTCCATGCAAAGCGTCGGCGGAGCCGGATCTCAGATTACAATAGCTGGGTTGAGATGAATGAAGCTATTGGATAACGTGATTTATGACAAAGACTGAAGGGAGGGCAGAAACACGGGCAAAGTTCAAAAGCAGATAAAGAAAGCAAGAAAAATGGCTGCGAATAAGAAATGCCTAATGAAGAATGCCTAATGACGCTGTTAATAAATCACTGCTTTTTGTATTACAATATTGGGTCACTTATTATGAAGCAGGCATTGTTAGGGTACTTTACAGACAGCCATCTTTGCTTTTAAATATCGGGGGTGCCGAGGGGGAACTCAGAAGACCATGGCAAAAGGCCAGCTATCCGAACAGAGCTGGAGAGCAGCCATCAGACATCAAAGCCGAGATGAGCGAAGCAAGAGGAGATAAGTAATCAAACCCGAAAAACAGCTAAAGCTGAGCCCCCACCCTATGCCCAGAAAAAGGGAAAGGCCCTAAGTGAGCTGGGAAGAGTAGAGGGGATGCTGGACTGGAATCAAGACAGGCCCCCGAAGCCCCAAATGGACCCCCTGGGAAGTTCCATAGAGCAATGGAGGGAGGAATTTGACTGGGTCACCCTCCATGAAGAAAGGCCATTATGCATGCCAAAAGAGAGGGGAGGAGCAGTGGATCCTCTTGAGGTAAAGAGAAGCACATGGGGACGCAGCCCCACTTCTCCACCCATTAGAAGAAAGATGAAGCCAGTGCCTCTCCCATGTAGCAGGCAGGTGCCCAGGGCAGACAATCTCCACCCTCCCTCCGAACTAAAACTGAGGAGTATCTTCAGACATATCAAATGCAAGCATACAGAGGCTGACAGGAGGAGGGAAGGGACTGCTGATTGAACCACCCCGCTTCAGAGGAAAGTTTGATGGGAACTCAGACTAGTTAGCCCTATTCCCTGACTCAGCTGAGATCTACCTGGAATGCTATGGACACCTCTACTCATCCCCCAGAGCCATAGTGAATACTATCGCAGAGGGACTAGAGGGAGAAGCAAGGGAATGGCTAGCAGCCCTCCACAAGAGGAGCCCCCCAACTGCAAGACATAGATGACTTCCTACGACTGCTAGAGGCCAGATTTGAGGAGGTGGAGGAGGACCTATATGCAGAAGATGAGCTCAGCAACCTAAAGCAAAGGGGCCGCCCCATCAAAGAGCACATCCACGAATTTAGGAGACTCATTGGAAGGCTACCCCCTTTACCAGAGCATCTGTTAGTGTATTTTTTCAGAACAATTCTGGACCAGCAGATTGCCCAAGTAACTGCCTACTGTGACATCCCAAACTGACTCTCTGAGTGGTTCTGAGTAGCAATAAAAGTCGACAGAGGGCTGCATGCTAACGACATGAGAAAGCAACCAGACACAAAAGAGAGAGGTCAACCTGACCGGAAACCACCCAGCCGATGGGGAACCACAGCACCACAGTGGGCCCTGAGACCAGCCCTCCCTTGAAGTCCGCTGAAATGCTACAGATGCGAGGGGATGGGCCATATGGCATCTGTGTGCACGACCCCAACCCCGATGCCAAGGCCAGAGCTACTACCCAGGGCACGATGGGAACGCAGCCACAAACAGGCTACCCATGCATCCTGGAAGGTTTTCCAGGCCGCAGAGATCCCTCCCCAACCAGATGAAGGAGAGGGGAACCCAAGGCAACAACGACCAGTCACCAGAATCCTACGATAGTGATGACGAGGGCAAAAATGACCCAATGGTGAGAGGACCAATTCACCCTTTCCTTTTTCTAATACGCCTCACAATCCCAAAGACAGGAAGCCAGGGGGATTTTCAAGCCCTAATAGACTCAGGTTGCACTAGATACTTGATCAACCTGGCCACAGTCCTGAAACTGGGGATCAGAGCAAAATGACTGGCCCACCCAATCCGGTTCGAACAGGTTGATGGGTCCTTAATGGGGGGAGCCTATGCCACCCATCTGACCAAACCAGTAAGACTAGAGCTAGTGGATCACTGGGAAGTAATTTGATTCATAATAGCCCCCAAAATGATAGATGCAGTCATACTGGGACTCTCCTGGCTAGAGAAGTGGGGACTGACCATCTGGTGGCAAGGGGGTACCCGCAGGCTTAGGATAGAAAAGGGGCCCCAACCACTTTTCCACCAGCAAGCAGAAACACCATCCAAGCAGGGAACCCCCCAAAAGGGCACACCAGAACATCTGGGAGCCACATCCAATGAAACCCCAGAGACCGAACAGATCCCAGGGGAATATCAGGACCTCACAGAAGTATTCAGCGAGACAGAATGCAACATTCTGCCCCCCAACCACCGTGAGGCAGATTCTGCCATCAAAATCATTCCAGGGCAGAGGAACTTTCTAGCTGACGCCCTCTCCTGCATGCCCCAGTACAAATGCGAATGGGAGGAGGTGGTGGATGCCATCATTCCCTCTACCCAAATAGCTGCCCAAGTGACCACCAGACAACAATGCCATGACCGGCACGACCAACCAGCTGGCGACCTAAACACGAGACTCAAAACTGAACTGCTACCAGACCCTTGGTTCCAAAACAACCAACACATCTTGACAAAAAGAGATGACCTTGCATGGAAGGGGATGAAACTCTATGTCCCTACACACCCTAATTCTCCAGAGGAGCCACGATGCCAAACCAGCAGGCCACTTAGGATTCCTAAAAACGTTACACTTAGCCCGGAGGCAGTTTTGGTGGCCCAAAATAAAGAAAGATGTGGACAATTACGTGAAAAGTTGCACCATCTGTGCCACAATGAAGAGGTGACCAGGAAAACCCCCTGAATTGCTGCAGCTAGTAGCAGAGCCAATGAGGCCATGGGAGGAGATCGCAATGGACTTTATAGTAGAGTTGCCAAAAAGTGGGGAAACACAGTGATTTGGACTGTAATAGACCTGTTCTCCAAACAGGTGCACTTCATACCCTGCAGAGGACTACTCTCAGCTCACAAGCTGGCCAAACTGTTCCTGAAGCACATCTACCGCCTGCATGGAGTACCTCGAAGAATTATCTCAGACAGAGGAGTCCAGTTCACGGCTAAGTTCTGGAGGGAGTTCCTGAGGTCCATTGGGTCATCACAGGGCCTTAGCTCGGCTTTTCACCCAAGCACCAATAGGAGGGCAGAGAGACTGAATGCTATGGTAGAGCAGTACCTGAGGTGCTACGTGAACTATCAGCAGTCCAATTGGGCAGACCTTCTGTCTTTCGCTGAAGTTGCATACGATAATGCTGTTCACAGCAGCACAGGACTAACAGCATTAAAAGTAGTGAGTGGCATGGACTTTGTCCCAATGCCTGAATATCCAAGGGATCCCCCTTCCTCAGTCAGCTTGACTGACTGGATGTCAATGCTAAAAGCAACCTGGGAGACTGTCAAAAAAAGTGCTAGCTAAAGCAGCATAAACCTATAAGAAACAGGCAGATAAACGCCGGGCTCCGCAATGACCATTCCGGGTGGGAGAGAAAGTTTACCTCTCCACAAAATATTTGAGGTTAAGACTCCCTAGCAAGAAACTGGGACCAAAGTTTGTGGGACCATTCCCCATAATAAAGATCATCAACCCAGTCTCAGTGCAACTGAAACTGCCCTGACTGCTAGGGAAGGTACACCCAGTATTACATAGTAGCCTCTTAAAACCCGGGGTCAGATCCACTCTGAGATCACTGCCCCAGGAGCCCCCAGGCCCTGTGGTCATAGGGGGCCAAACCCATTATGAGGTGTAACACATCCTTGATTCAAGGTGGCACAGGGCTACCCCTTGTCAGAGGCATCTTGGGTAAAGAGTAGAAATATCTAGGCTGGTCGCCTTATAGAGAGATTCCATGAAAAAAAATCCAAACAAGGTACTCAAATTGTTTTTGCTTGGACAGATTGCCTTCGAAAAGTGAGGGGAGCTGAATGTCAACTCTCTGTGTTGACATTCCATGCAGAGCGTCGGTGGGGCTGGATCTCAGATTACACTAGCTTGGTTGAGATGAATGAAGCTATTAGGTGACGTGATTTATGACAAAGACTGAAGGGAGGACAGAAACACGGACAAAGTTCAAAAGCAGATAAAGAAAGCAAAAAAGATGGCTGCGAATAAGAAATGCCTAATGAAGAATGCCTAATGAAGCTGTTAATAAATCACTGCTTTTTGTATTACAATATCGGGTCACTTATTATGAAGCAGGCATCGTTAGGGTACAGTTTTCTTCCAACAACCAGTTCTCTGAACTGCTTAGAAAGTTAACAACCAGTTCTCCCAAATAGGTGCGAACTGGCTGAATCCCTCCACTGGCCATAAGCCAGTTTTTTTGAGCGATGAGGAAGCAAATTGCACCATTAGACGAAAGCAATGGACAAATGTGTCATCTTATTGGCTATGTGTTGCATCAATGTTAACTTGTGTTTTGTTTCTAAATGATTTGATCAGAGAGCTGGGACAACTGAGCAGTCAAAATGTAAATAAATCCATGCTAGGGTGGCTGGGTTGGCAGCTCATATATTGAAATTTTGACTATGTGATGACATTTTCAATTAATGCAAACAAGCAGCAGAGAACCAACAGAACAGTTCCAGAAATTCATTCGAAGTAGATTTATTCCTTTCTAGTCAACAGTATGAAGATCTCAATCCAACAAGATTTCTTGTTTCCATGTGATTTCCAAGGCTGATTGAGATGCCTTAACCTGTAGATCAATGTATGATTGCAAATAGTATATTACATGTGCTATTGGAAAGGGATTTTATCAAATTGATTCGGTTTAATAAGGAAGACATTTTTCTTTTTTTAATAATATTTTTTTATTTATTTCAAAGGTATAATGTTAAAACCAAAAAAAGGATGAAAATTGCAAACACAGCAACAATGACAACATTTGTGCACAACATATATTAAAACCAACATTAAACCTACATAGTCCACTATGGTTGAATGTTGAGAAATATTATCCAATAAATCTCTTTTTGTGTGTTTCATTTGTTGTTATTTATAGATGGAAGAGAGTAATTGATGGGGAAGAAGAGGGGATAAAATCCATTCTGATGTGCAAAGTGAATTTTTTTAAAAAAACAATACAAATAAATTGAATGCATTAAAAAGACCAAGAGTGATGGAGAAAAGATTGACAGAAGCAATAATCTGACCGCTGTCAGGCCTGCAGCCATATTTGCTTGTGGATCACAGGCCTGCCACACTATTATTCTACTATGCATTTTCTATTGTGGGAAAATGGGAGAGGGGATTGTGTGGAGTTAGATGTAGCCAAAACAAAATTCTTTCTAGAAAGCCAAGGTCATCTTTTGTCTCTGCACCTCTGCACCTGACCGGAACTGGATGGGTGGAAGCTGCCAGCATGGCAGTGGAAGGCCATGTGATGGACTTGTGGGTGTGGGGGCAAGATCTTGAACTTTCAACTGGGTGGGGAAACTGGGAAGCCTTCAGATCCAAGTTTTCCCAGATGTGCCAACATGGCTCTCTTAATAAATTGGAACTTTGAGCAATACTTTGCCTTGGACTCTGATTTAATTTTGGATGCTATTTGGAACCCTGACAACCGCTTTCCAACATGATAAGTTGCAGCTCCCAGAATTCCAAGCTGTTTTGACCCCTGAGAATTCTGGAACTTGCTGTTCTGAGGTCACCAGACTCAAAAGAGCTGATGGAGAAGAGAGAATTATGGATTTTGGACACTGTTGAAGTTCAAATAAACTGGCCAACCACAAGAAGAACCAATATTGGCATCTGTCATTAGTGAACCTAAGAAAGAGTTTAAACAGATTTAAACAGATTAACAGAGTTGGAAGGGACCTTGAAGGTCATCTAGTCCAACCTCCTGCCCAAGCAGGAGTCCCTACACCATTTCTGACAGGTGGCAGTCCAGTCTCTTCTTGAAAGCCTCCAGTGATGAAGCTCCCATAACTTCTTAGGTTAACTTAGGTTGCCTGCTTCCATTTGCATCTGTCCATTTTGGGATTAGGATAGTTGAAGGGCATTAAGTGTCAACCAAGCTGTTGAGCATTGCACATGGCACATGGTCATCTTCAAGAATGAATCATTACTCTTGCAAAACCCACACGGCCCTGGTTGAAATTACAACACATATAAATGGAGTAAGAGACGCTCAGAAATTTCAGAAGGCCTGCAGCATCCACAGCCAGGCAACACAGCCATATGTTGTGTGAGTGTTTCTCTCTGTGTGTATGTGTGTTGATGCTCTGTCTCCATGCCACTCTCTTTTTAATTTCTTTCTTTTCTTTCTTTTTTGGCACTGAATGTGAAACAGATTATGGATGATCCTTGCCACCCAGTTTTCGCTTTTCCTGCAATTTTTATGACTCGAGAAGTCAAGGGTAATAGCGCCACAAGATTGTGTAATATTTTCTGCATGGGTGGAGGGAGGGAGGGAGGGAATTTTTTTTCAGGTTCAGTCTAGAGCCCTGTAAAGCAGTGACTAAAATCCCATAAATACTTCCAGTTTTAGTCTGGCAGCTGCAAGAGAGAAAAAAAGAAAGAAGAAGGAGCAGCCTTTTGCGCCTCTCCCCTCCCCTCTGTCTCCTCCCCAGCCCTTCCTCTATCATTCTTTCTCCAAGACCGGTACTTAAAATGTAAATAAAAAGAAAGCTTTTAGGAGATTTAAGTGTTTCCCCTTGGTATTTAAATTATTCAATTATAACCAAAGCTATTAAAATACAGTTAATTAAAATGGTTAGAGTGTTTTCCTTTGCACTGATCGCAGTGCTGCCCTCTTCCTCCCTCTAGCTGTTTTAATTCCTATTAAAAATGATAATGCTCGACTTTATTCATAAATGCAGCAACTTTAACGTGCGGTTCTGCAAGGGATCCCTTCGGTACACAACCACTCCGGCTTGCTCCTTTTTTGCTGGCAGTGATGTGGAAATTTTGCTCCAGTCTTGGGAGGCTTCGTGGGCTCTTAATAAGCAAGAGCTCAGAGCCCCAATGCAAAGCGATTCCCCCACTCCAAAAAAGCATATCTGCTTTCCCCCCCCACAAAAGGAAGGGAGGAAAAAGCATTTAAATGCAGCAAAAGTATTTGGTGCAGTCAAATATAATTAAAGGCTCAGAGAAAGCCCCAAAGTTTAATAACAACAGAACAGTCTTCATGCTCAGGCGCAGGTTTCATAAGTGATAATACTCAATCTGGCAAATCACCACTTTAAATATTTTATGAGAAAGGTTTTCGTTGCATTCCGGTGGAAATATGACCACGTACAGCTGCAATAGAAATGAGCAAGAACATTCTTCTCTGTTCTGTCCTGTTGTATTTTTTATGCCTTATTCTTATTCAGTGAAAGGGACGCAGTGGCTCAGTGGCTAAGATGCTGAGCTTGTCGATCAGAAACATCGGCAGTTCGGCGGTTCGAATCCCTAGTACCGCGTAATGGAGTGAGCTCCCATTACTTGTCTCAGCTTCTGCCAACCTAGCAGTTCGAAAGCACGTAAAAATACTATTGTGTCCAGGCAGATGACGTCAGGGAATTTCCCCTGACAGCCGGCTTCTGCACTAGCAACAGCCAGGTCGCGTCTGATTGGCTAAGACGCGACCTGGCTGAGAGCGGGGAAACTCTGGCTTTGGGATTGGCTGGTTCGTCTGACAGCTTCGTATAAATAGCTGTCAGACGAACCCTGCATTGAATTCTCTCCTGTATTTTGTCAAGACTGTTCTGTTCAATAAAGACTGTTGATTCTCCTCACGACTCCGCTCGCCTTTCGTGTTTATTCAACACTGGCGACGAAGGTGGGATCCAGCCGCTAACCCACCGAGCCTTCCGTCTTCGCCACCCCGTCTTGGCACGATCGTACCGGCGACCCGTTCCTGCCAGCCTAGCTCCAATTCTGAGGAGACCATGTCGGCAATGCCCACATTCGTTCCATTTGGCTGCGATGGCGAGACTTGGGAAGCGTTCATGGAGCGCTTCGAGTGCTACCTGATAGCCAACGGCCGTCGCGATGTACCAGATGATGAAAAGTGCAGCTTCTTCTTGAGCTGTTGCGGCACGCCAATGTTTAGCGCCGCTCGCTCAATAGCCGCCCCTCAGCCAGTCCATTCTCTGGACTGGGCCACATTAACGGAGCGCCTTCAGCGCCACTACGCCCCCACGCCATCCTGGGTGGCGAGGCACTACGCGTTCAGGCGCTGTGTCCAGAAGCCGGAGGAGTCGGTGAGCCAGTTCCTCTAGTCGCTTCGCACCGCGGCGATGAGGTGCGAGTTTGCCGACCTCGATCGCAACCTCACGGAGCAGTTCGTCAGCGGCGTAAAAGATCTGCGCCTTCGCCGGCGGCTCCTGTCACAAGCTGACATCATGCTGACTGGGGCCATCGAGCAGGCAAGGGTGGCTGAACTCTCCGACGAATCAATGGCGGAGATGTTCAACCTGCCGCCTCCGCCAGGCCGCACTTGCCTGGTGGACGAACTAGTTCCTTTGCCAAATGACTATTCTGAGGAGGGAGCGGTGGCGCGCATTGGCCAGTCTCCTAGAAGACGAGTCCCTCAGCGAGCCCGGGAAGCTGTGACCGCTTGCTTTGGCTGTGGAGGCAACCACGACCGTTCGGGTTGCCCCTTTAAGGCCGCTGTTTGCCGCCGCTGCCTTAAGAAAGGGCATTTGGCCCAGGTCTGCCGAGCGCAGTTCCCTTTGCCACAGCGTCCAGATGATGTCCCAACCACAGCCGCCGTCAAACAGCAACCTGGAAGGTGGACTCGGGGTCGTCCCGATCCCTTCTGTCGTGGGCAGAGTTCTCCCGCCTCTGTCCAGGCATCTCGAAGACCCAGCTCTCCTCCCCAGACGCAACCCTACGGGACTACCAGGGGACTCTAATTCCTACCCTGGGTTGTCACCTGTTGCGGGTGGAATACGGGGACTTTTCGGGGTGCCTTTCCCTCCTAGTGGTGGAAAAGCCTTTGCCGGCCCTTCTGGGCCTTGACTGGTTCCCGGCACTTGGCCTATCAGTGCACGGGGTAAGGCAAGTGGTGGCCACGCCTCCTGACGTGGCCGATGTCCTTGCCAGATTTTCTGATGTGTTTGATGGGCAGTTGGGGGCGTATAAGGGAACGCCTATCTCCTTGAACCTAGACCCCCAGGTTGCCCCCATTAGGCTGAAGGCCCGTAGGGTGCCTTTCGCCTTGAGGGCAAAGGTTGATGCGGAGCTAGACAAGCTCGTCGCGCAGGGAGTCTTGGAGCCGGTGGATTACTCCAAGTGGGAGACCCCTTTGGTCATCCCAGTAAAGGCGGATGGGTCCATTCGCCTCTGCGCCGACTTTAAATCCACCATCAACCTTGCCCTCCAGGCGAACCCCTATCCAGTTCCGGTAGTGCAGCACTTGCTCCACTCTTTGGGGCAGGGCTGCATCTTTGCGAAGCTGGATATGGCGCAGGCCTACCAGCAGCTCCCGGTGGATGATGAGGCGGCGGCTGCGCAGACCATCGTCACCCACCGTGGAGCTTTCCGTTGCCGCCGCTTACAATTCGGCGTTTCCGTAGCCCCGGGGATCTTCCAGAGCCTTATGGAGCAGCTGCTCCATGGGCTCCCTGGCATGGTTCCGTATTTCGATGACGTCCTGATCGCCGCCAGCAGCCGATCGGGCCTCATCAAAGTACTAGTGAAGGTCCTCGAGCGTTTCAGGGGCGCTGGCTTAAAATTAAAGCGCAGCAAATGCTCATTTGCTGTGCCCCGGGTTGATTTCCTGGGCTTCACAATTGATGCCCAAGGAATTCACCCCACCCCTTCCAAGGTAGCAGCCATCAGGAACGCCCCCATGCCTGCCTCCAAGACGGAGCTGCAGGCGTTCCTTGGCTTGCTTAACTTCTACGCGCCATTTCTGCCACATAAGGCGTCACTAGCCGAGCCGCTGCATCGGTTGCTCGACCGATCGGCAGCCTGGCGCTGGGGCAGCCGCGAAGCGCATGCGTTCGCGGCTGTCAAAGACTTGCTGACGTCAGAGGCAGTCCTCGTTCAATATTCGGACAAGCTGCCTTTGACTCTTGCTTGTGACGCCTCCCCTGTGGGTTTGGGGGTGGTCCTGAGCCATGTGCTGCCCGATGGCTCGGAGGCCCCCATAGCCTTTTATTCCCGGACACTGACTTCTGCAGAACACAACTACAGCCAGATCGACAAGGAGGCTCTGGCTGCAGTGTCAGGGATTAAGAGGTTCCATGATTACCTCTATGGTCGGCACTTTACTTTGTTCACCGACCATAAGCCACTCCTTGGGCTTTTGGCAGGTAACAAGCCGACCCCTCCCATTCTTTCACCGCGCATGACAAGGTGGACAGAGTTCCTGGCTGCATACAGCTACACTCTGCTCTACCGGCCGGGCAAGCACATAGGGCACGCTGATGCCCTCAGCCGCTGCCCCCTGCCCGTTGCAGACCCCCCGACAGTGCCGTGCCTGTCGGTTTTGGCCATAGCGGATTTGGCTCTGCCACTCTCTTCCGGAGAGGTGGCCTCAAAATCTAGGGCTGACCCTGACCTGTCCCAGGTCATGAGATGGGTCCAAAGGGGCTGGCCTGAGGGACCGGTGCCAGAGCACCTTCGTCCCTTCAAGGCCAGGCAGTTGGAGCTGTCACTTCACAGTGGGTGCCTCCTGTGGGGTGACAGGGTGGTCATCCCACCCAGCCTGCGCCATCAGGTGCTATCTCGCCTTCATGAGGGCCACCCGGGCATAGTGCGCATGAAATGCCTGGCGCGCAGCTATGTCTGGTGGCCCCACATTGATGACGAGATAGCCGCCTGGGTGGCCGGCTGCCCCCCCTGCCAACATTCCCGATCGGCGCCACCGGCAGCCGCTCCGAGGGAATGGGAATTGCCCCGTGGGCCTTGGTCCCGCCTCCACGTGGATTTCGCGGGTCCCTTCAGAGGCCAGGTCTTCATGGTGGTGGTGGATGCATATTCGCGCTGGGTGGAGCTCATCCTCATGAGGTCCACCACAGCCGAGGCCACGATCAGGGAACTGACTAGGCTTTTCGCCACCCATGGCTTGCCGGACGTCATTGTCTCTGATAACGGGCCTCAATTTGCATCCACCGCGTTCCAGCTGTTCCTGGCTTCTCAGGGTATCCGCCATGCCCCAGTCGCCCCATACCATACGGCTAGTAATGGCCGGGTGGAACGGGCAGTCCGCTCGGCCAAGGAGGCGTTAGGCAGGATGGATGGGGCAGACTGGCCATCAAGGGTGGCTGCTTACCTCTTGGTACAGCATGCCACTCCTTGCCCCCTGACCGGGAAGTCTCCAGCTGATCTGCTGATGGGCCGGCGCCTGCGGACCACCTTGGATAGGTTGCACCCACTCTATTCAAGTGAACAGCCTGGCAACCTGGGGCCCCCTTCCCGTTCCTTCCTTCTGGACGATTCTGTTTGGGCTCAGGCTTTCTCAGGGGCGGTTCGGTGGGTGCCTGCCACCATCACCGCCATAACCGGCCCCTGTTCTTACAGGGTCCAGCTACCTGATGGGACCGAATGGCGGCGGCAGCTGGATCAATTGAGGCGCCACCTGCCCTGCAACAGCGACAACATCCCCGCCAGGTCGACCATCGACGTCGCTGCGCCTGAGCCCTCCAACGTTTCATTTCCTGGTGCCCTTCCACCAGTCACTGATCACCCGGCCCAGCTGCCCAGGGCCTTTCCGTTCTCGGATGCCGCCTCACGGCCGTCCATTGTTGGGGGTGCGTCGCCCGTTAGGCGTCTGCCTCCCGGTTTCCAAGTGGCCTTCCCCGAGTCAGGCCAGGCCTACCATGAAATTCCCAGTTCAAGCCCGCCTTCGGCCGCGCCCACTCGGCCCTGCCTACCTGAGCCTGGTCGTTCTCCGTCAGGGGTGGGCCTCCAAGATGGCGGCCGGAGCTCCACTCCCTTGCGGGAGGAGCTTCAACGGACACCACCTTCCTCTCCGGCGCCTCCTCTCGAACTAAGGCATTCTGGGCGGGTCCGGCGCCGCCCAGTCTATTTGCGTGACTACGTTTGTGCGTCGTCTGCACATGCGCAGTCACTGGGGGGGAAGGAGTATTGTGTCCAGGCAGATGACGTCAGGGAATTTCCCCTGACAGCCGGCTTCTGCACTAGCAACAGCCAGGTCGCGTCTGATTGGCTAAGACGCGACCTGGCTGAGAGCGGGGAAACTCTGGCTTGGGGATTGGCTGGTTCGTCTGACAGCTTCGTATAAATAGCTGTCAGACGAACCCTGCATTGAATTCTCTCCTGTATTTTGTCAAGACTGTTCTGTTCAATAAAGACTGTTGATTCTCCTCACGACTCCGCTCGCCTTTCGTGTTTATTCAACAAATACAAGTAGAAAAATAGGAACCACCTTTGGAGGGAACGTAACAGTGTTCCGTGTGCCTTTGGCATTGAGTCATACCGGCCACATGCCCCCTAGAGTCGGGAAGATCTACCACATATGTGTGAGGGGAACCTTTACCTTTATTATTCATTGAGAACCAGCTGGGTCTAGTGCAGGGGTGTCAACTTCAATTGGCAGACATGGCCAGCTCAACATCCCTTGCCGAGGCTCCATTTTAGGCCACAATGGCCTTCTGCAGCGTGAAAATGGAGCTTAGGGAGGCCATGTGCTGGCTGAGGGCTGCAGGAGGTTGTTGTGGCTGAAAACAGAGCCCAGGCGGGCTGAAAATGGCCCTCCCAAACTCTATCTTTTCTGGCAGAGATACCATGGGATGGTTTTTTGCTGTTTCCAGGATGGTCCCGCAGGCCAGATCTAAGTACCTCACGGGCCAGATCCAGCCCCCAGGCCTTGAGTTTGATGCCCCTGGTCTATGCACAGTCTAATTCTCATGGGATTTCGGATAAGAGATACTATGGTGATGATCAGAGGTGAGTTGCTGCTGGTTCAGCCCAGATCAGCTGAACCAGTATTAGCGGTGGCGGGAGGCTCCGCCCACTCGCCCGGATGCTTCTTTGAATGTGCAGAGGTGTTGCACGCAGGCAGGACCGCACCCGAACCAGTAGTAAAACAATTGGCTCCCCACCTCTGGTGATGATGCTGTTGCTTTGTATGTATACTAAGAGCTTTTGCACCAGAGACAAATTCCTTGTGTGTCTTAATCACACTTGGCCAGATAAAGTATTCTAATTTGTGCTGTTGCTACACCTGGCAGAGCGCTGGAATCATTGTAGCCCCTTTTGCACCCCTTGCCATGCACCGCCCTGACCTGATGCTGGGGTGGAAAACGGATCAAATTTCAAACATAGAAACAGATCCGCTAAATTAGCAGTTCTAAGTCAGCTAATAGAAGCAACGTAAATGGGGGTTTCTGAAGAGTCAAAGGGGTAACCCACAGCTCTGCAGTGTCGGCTGCCATTTTGTGCCCTGCATAGCCAGGCCTGCTGGGAGGAAGTCTCATTTATCTCAGTGGGACTGACTTCTGAATAAACTCTATTGCTGTGACTCAGCCAATAAACACACCCACTTAAAGAGAGAGAGAGAGGGAGGGAGAGAGAGATTTTTACCCTCCTTGATTGAGATTCTTTGTTAGACCACAAGGAAGGGATGAACTCATCCTTTGTCAGACCGCTTTTGTGAGCCCCTGTTAAATCTCCCCTCTCTCATGAATAAACAAGGCTTTCTTTATTTATTTAGGACCGAAGGAAATCAGAGGAGATTGAGACCGTTACGCAAGGACCATGCTGGGCTAAGTTTATTCAAGCTGGAAGATATGAGGAGGACGAGCAAAAGCTTTAGACTGGTGGTTTGCTGGTTTCATAATGCGCTGGCACCTGCTGTGCTCTGCATCCTGTTACTAAATTCATCTCCAGCAAGCTGTTTTTGGCTTCTTCCAACTCCAAACTGCCTCTCTCCACCCCCTCCACTTGCCAGTTTGCATGAGTACTGTTTGTTCTTCCGAGACCTGGAGTTGCAAAGACAGGCTTAGACAGCGAGGTGACCTTCTGCAGATGTCTTACAGCTCGACTGGTCAAATGCAGCATCGAGTGCAAACGAGATATGAACATCCCCCCCACCCCAAAGATCGCCGCAGAGCTTAAGAGTGCTAGCATAAATTATGCACCGTGTGCTTCCCGTTTTCCCTGAACTGCTGTGGCATGCGAAATGATGGAAGGTTCTTACGCCATGGTGAGATTTATGAATCCCGGGAGAAATCAAGCTCCCCCACCCCCACAAGTCTCACCATTGACTCTGATTGATCGTTGAGAAGGACATTTGCTCCAAAACGAGGAAGCGAAATAGTCAGGAGGAAAGGAAACAGTTCCCGTCTCAGATTCTTTGCATCCGACTGATTTCAGTGAAACATTGCATGGAAGAGCTCACAACCACTGTTTTTTTTCCCCTTCAAATTTCATAAGGAATTTCAAGCATCTCACTGAAGCCATGGTTAGGCTGAGTGGACCAGTGCTGATGGTGTGTCCTCACACTGACCAGTCCACCCTTCTTGCAAACCTCTGATGCTAGGTTTGATTCAGAACATCAAATTTTAAGAAAATGAAACCGAACAAAGAGGATCCTGGAATATTATGGTAGTTTAGCATCTGTGAGGTGTGGGAACAGCCAAAGAGCTGAGATGGTTTCACTCACCCAAGTTCTGCACTAATAATAATAATAATAATAATAATAATAATAATAATAATAATGCCAAAAGTTTGGATTTGAGTACAGCAAAAACCACTGGGATCATCAGGTTGAGAAGTTTTTAGAGAATGAGAAAGGCAAAATCTTGTGGGACTTCAGAATCCAGACTGACAGACACTTGGCCTACAACACACCTGGCATAACAATAATTTAAAAGAAAAAAGTTTGGTTCATTGACATTGCAATACCCGGTGATGCACGAATTGAAGATAAACAGCAAGAAAAAATAACAAAATTCCAGGACTTGCAAATTGAGGTTGAGTGACTGTGAAAAAAGAAATCATGTGTTGTCCCAATTGTAATTGGAGCCCTTGGAGCAATACCTAAAGGGCTACCTCGTTATTTGGAAATTCTGAATTTATCGGACTTGAACATTCTGACTCTACAAAAAACCACCCTACTTGGAACAACTTATATCCTCCGACGTTACCTTAACAGTTCCTAGGTCCTTGGTTAGGACTCGAGCTGTTGAGCTACCAACCAGCCCCAAAGGCTGTGAATCTCACCAAAGATTAACATAACAGCAACAACAATGATAATAATAATAATAATAATAATAATAATAATAATAATAATAATAATAATAATAATAATAATGAGGAGGAGGAGGAGGAGGAGGAGGAGGAGGAGGAGGAGGAGGAGAAGAAGAAGAAGAAGAAGAAGAAGAAGAAGAAGAAGAAGAAGAAGAAGAAGAAGAAGAAGAAGAAGAAGAAGAAGAAGAAGAAGAAGAAGAAAAGGAGGAGGAGGAGGAGAAAAATCATGAAATATTGTGACCTGGCCATCCAAACTACACAATTATGGATGAAACATGTAACAGTGATGCCCATTGTCATCGAGGCACTTGGTACCATGTCCAAGAATTATATAAAACACATTAAGAAATTGCAGCTTCCTGCAATAACACCAGTGGAACTGCAAAAACCTGCACTACTCGGAACATCTTATATTTTAAGAAGGTACTTGGTTGATACCTAGAATGCTAGCAGCAACTCATATCAACCATTAGCACCAGTCAATGCTAATTGTGGCCCTTTTTTAAATGTTCAGTTGACTGAGTTTCATGTTTAATGTATAAAGTATATAAAATAAAAATGATGATGATGATGACGACAACACAGGTAGCCCTCAACACAATTGGGCCGAGAATTTACGTTGTGAAAAAGAGATCTGTTAAGCAAGTTTTAACCCATTTTACAACTTTTCTTGCCATGCATGCTAAGTGAATCACTGCAGTTGTTAAATTATAACAAACATCCTCCAGGACTCAAACCCGATTACTGCACGTGCAGTATCAAAATTCTGTGCAGCTGCAATGACCACGATAAAATTTGATTACAGAATGAAAAATGTTTACTTGCAACAATTTTTTGAGAATCTATATGTACACACATACTTACCCCGCTCTCCCACCTCTTAACCAAGGAAAAGAGCCATACTGTTTGATAGGGTTATTTTATTTTATAGGGTATTTTATTATTATGAAGGGACGCAGTGGCTCAGTGGCTAAGCTGCTGAGTTTGTCGATCAGAAAGGTCAGAAGTTTGGTGGTTCGAATCCCTAGCGCCGCGTAATGGAGTGAGCTCCCGTTACTTGTCCCAGCTTCTGCCAACCTAGTAGTTGGAAAGCATGTAAAAAAGGCAAGTAGAAAAATAGGGACCACCTTCGGCATTTAGTCATGCTGGCCACATGACCACAGATATGTCTTCAAACAGTGCTGGCTCTTCGGCTTTGAAAGGGAGATGAGCACCGCCCTAGAGTCAGGAAGGACTAGCACATACGTGCAAGGGGAACCTTTACCTTTATTATTATGGAGGTTATTACTATCATCATTAGTAATATCTTTTAACACTATTGTAAACAGTGATAATTCTTGTCTATTGCTGGTCTGTGACCGTGATAAAGTTTATTATTATAACATATAATGTGTATGTTAAAATTATAAATTATATATAAATATTATATTCATATATTGGCTTTGCACAGTAGGCAAAGCCAATTAAATGTGGCTTGTTTATATTTATTTATAAATACAATACAATACAATACAATAGTAGAGTTGGAAGGGACCTTGGAGGTCTTCTAGTCCAACCCCCTGCCTAGGCAGGAAACCCTATACCGTTTCAGACAAATAGCTATCCAACATCTTCTTAAAGACTTCCAGTGTTGGGGCATTCACAACTTCTGGAGGCAAGCTGTTCCACTGATTAATTGTTCTCACTGTCAGGAAATTTCTCCTCAGTTCTAAGTTGCTTCTCTCCTTGATTAGTTTCCACCCATTGCTTCTTGTTCTACCCTCAGGTGCTTTGGAGAATAGTTTGACTCCCTCTTCTTTGTGGCAACCTCTGAGATATTGGAATAATGCTATCATGTCTCCCCTAGTCCTTCTTTCTCTTAAGCTAAACATACCCCGTTCCTGCAACCGTTCTTCATATGTTTTAGTCTCCAGTCCCCTAATCATCTTTGTTGCTCTTCTCTGCACTCTTTCTAGAGTCTCCACATCTTTTTTACATCGTGGCGACGAGAACTGAATGCAGTATTCCAAGTGTGGCCTTACCAAGGCATTATAAAGTGGTATTAACACTTCACGTGATCTTGATTCTATCCCTCTGTTGATGCAGCCTAGAACTGTGTTGGCTTTTTTGGCAGCTGCTGCACACTGCTGGCTCATATTTAAATGGTTGTCCACTAGGACTCCAAGATCCCTTTCACAGTTACTACTACTGAGTAAGGTATCACCTATACTGTACCTGTGCATTCCGTTTTTGTTGCCTAAATGTAGAACCTTACTCTTTTCACCATTGAATTTCATTTTATTAGATAGTGCCCAATGTTCAAGTTTGTCAAGATCCTTCTGTATCTTAAGCCTATCTTCTGGAGTGTTGGCTATTCCTGCCAGCTTGGTATCATCTGCAAATTTGATGAGTTCCCCATTTATTCCCTCATCCAAATCATTGATGAAGATGTTGAAGAGTACTGGGCCTAAAACAGAGCCTTGGGGTACTCCACTGCATACTTCCCTCCATGTAGATGCAGTTCCATTGAGAACTACACGTTGAGTGCGGTTGGTCAGCCAGTTACCAATCCATCTGGTGGTGATGCTGTCTAACCCACATTCTTCTACTTTATCTAGTAGTAGGTTATGGTCTACCTTATCAAAAGCCTTACTGAAGTCCAAGTAAACTATATCAACGGCATTCCTCTGGTCCACTAATTTTGTCACATTATCAAAGAATGCAATAAGATTAGTCTGGCATGATCTGTTTTTATAAATAAACAAACAAACACATTTGTTAAATGAGTCTGGCTTCCCCCATTGAGTTTGCTTGTTAGAAGGTCACAAAAGGAGGATCACATGACCCGGGACACTGCAACCATCCTAAATATGAGTCAGTTGTCAAGCAATTGAATGTAAATCATGTGACTGCATGGATGCAGCAATTGTCATAAGGGTGAAAAGTGGTCACCAGTCCCTTTTTTCAGTCCTGTTATTTTCAGTCCTAAGCGAACTGTTGTAAGTTGGGGGACTATCTGTAATTGTACTTTCAACTATGTCACAGCTATACTGGAAGCATACCAGAAGTGGTATTCAGCCAGTTCTGACCGGTTCTGGAGAACCGGTAGCAGAAATTTTGAGTAGTTCGGAGAACTGGCAAATACCACCCCTGGCTGGCCCCACCCCCATCTATTCTCTGCCTCCTGAGTCCCAGCTGATCAGAGTCCCAATTGATTGGCTGGATCTTCTTCTGTTGCCTTGCACAGGAGAATGGAGCTGGAAAGCAGATTAGTGGGGTGTGGAGGGAATGGGGACTTTACAGTATCCTTCCCCTGGAGTTGGGTGGAAATGGAGATTTTACAGTATCCTTGCCCTGCCATGCCCATCAAGCCACATCCACCAAGCCATGCCACACCCACAGAATCGGTAGGAAAAAATGTTGAATTCCAACACTGCAGTAGACCCAGCATTGGGAAATTGGGAGTCGCCCCAAACCACAAGTGCTCAAATGTGCATTGGGCTACCATCAACATCCTGTGATAACATCCTTTGCACGTCAAGAGAAGGCTTGGTCTGCACAAGCCAGAATTAGCTTCTGCAGGAAAAAGTGCAAAGAAGAGCAACTAAGACAATCAAAGGCCTGGAGACGAAAACATATTGACAAGAACAGTTGCAGGAATTGGGTATGGCCAGCCTAGAGAAAAGAAGGACTAGGGGGGATATGATAGCAGTATTCCAGTATTTGAGGGGCTGCCACAAAGAAGAGGGACTCAAATTATTCTCCAAGCACCAGAAGACAAGAAATAATGGATGGACACTGATCAAAGGGAGAAGCAACATGGATTTAAGAAGAAACTTCCTAACAGTGAGAACAATCAACCAGTGGAAAGGCTTGCCTTCGGAAATTGTGGGTGCTTCATCACTGGAGGCTTTTAGGAAAAGACTGGACACAGCCACTTGTCTGAAATGGTATAGGATCCTCTGCTTGAACAGGGGATTGGACTAGAAGACCTCCAAGGTCCGTTCCAGCTCTATTCTGATTAGACTGCATATTTGCTGACCCTGTATGAGTACAAAGCATGTGACAACTGGTACCCAGTTGGGTAAAAGATAACAGATACCAGGCTCAAACTGAGTGGCACAGTATGCAAAGCCCATTAAAGTCATTATCTCCCTACGTGCATCTCTTGAAGGATCCAAGACGCACTTAAGCAAATGGGCTTGACGGTTACATGGATATCTAATTAAACTGAGGAATAATGTCTTAACAATACAGTTCAAATGGAAGGAATGTTGCCACAGTGGATTCCGTACTGAGTCACGAGGTCTATGTCAGCCTTGTGAAGGGCAACAAAGATGATTAAAGGCCTGGAGACTAAAACATATGAAGAACAGTTGCAGGAATTGGGTATGGCTAGTCTAGAGGAACGAAAGATTAAGGGGTTATCATGGTAGCAGTCTTCCACTTTTTGAGGGGCTGCCACAAAGAAGAGGGAGTCAACTTATTTTCCAATAAGCACCAGAAAGAGCAGGACAAGAAACAATGGATGGAAACTAATCAAAGAGAAATGTCACAACTTTTGAGCACCCCTAATATTTGGAAATTGAAAGTGAAAAAAATTGACATGCCCTAACTGCAGAATAACTGTTGGAAGGGACCTTGGAGGTCTTCTGTTCCAACTGCCTACTCAAATAGGAGAACCTGTACCTTGGAAGCATTCTAGGAGTCGTGGTGGCACAGTGGTTAAAGTGCAGTACTTCAGGTTACTTCTGCTGACTGCCGGCTGTCTGCAGTTTGACAGATCGAATCTCACCAGGCTCAAGGTTGACTCAGCCTTCCAGCCTCCTCAGGTGGGTAAAATGAGGACCCAGATTGTTGGGGGCAATATGTTGACATTTGTAAACCACTTAGTGAGGACTGTAAAGTACTGTGAAGCAGCATATAAGTCTAAGTGCTATTGTTATTTCAGGCAAATTGTTGTCCAATCTCTTTAGTGACTTCTGAAGGCAAGGTGTTCCACTGGTTAATTGTTCTTTCAGGAAATTTCTCCTGAGTTCTAAATTGCTTCTGTCCTTGATTTGTTTCCATCCATTGCTTCTTGTCCTACCCTCAGGTGCTTTGGAGAATAGTTTGACTGCCTCTTCTTTGTGGTAACTCCTGAGATATTGGAACCATGCTATCATGTCACCCTGGTCCTTCATTTCACTAAATTGTTGTTGTTGTGAGTTGTGAAGTCTTCACAACCCCATGAATAAAGTTCCTCCAGGCCTTTCTGTCCTCTACCATCCCCTGGAGTCCATTTAAGCTAATGCCTATTGTTTCAGTTACTCCATCCAGCCACCTCATTCTCTGCCATCCCCTTCTTCTTTTGCCCTCCATCTTTCCCAGCATTGGGCTCTTCTCCAGGGAGTCCTTCCTTCTCATTAGGTGGCCAAAGTATTTGAGTTTCCTCTTCAGGATCTGGCCTTTTAAAGAGCAGTCAGGGTTGATCTCCTCTAGGACTGACCGCTTTGATTGCCTTGCAGTCCAAGGGACTTGCAGGAGTTCTCTCCAGGACCATAGTTCAAAGGCCTCAATTTTTTGGCACTCAGCCTTCCTTGTGGTCCAACTTTCACAGCCATCCATTGCAACTGGGAAAACCATAACCTTGACTATACACACTTTTGTTGTCAGGGTGATGTCTCTGCTTTTTAGTATGCTGTCTAGATTTGCCATTAAATTAGACATTCCCAATTCCTCCAACCATTTTGCTTCACTTTTGGGCAGAGGTGGGTTGCTCCCAGTTTGGCCTGGTTAAGTCAAACCAGTAGTGGTAATCTGGCCTGGGTTGTAGAACCGGCAGTGACCCAGGCTGGCCGTGCCCCCGAGCTGGTTCCCTGGTCTCCGTTGCCCTTGCTGGCATTTTAAAATTAGCTTTTAATGGTGTTTGCGCATGCGCAGAACAATTTACAACAAACTGTGAATGCGCAAGCAATGCGTGGCTGGTGCGCACATGAGTGAAGCAAACTGGTACTGGTTAGCATAGGAACCCACCCCTGGTTTTGGAGTTATCTTATTTCCCTCCTTTGTAGGATGATATGTCTCTGTTGAAGGTGCATGAGAAGGTCAAAGAAAAGACAGATTAAACCAGTTGTTCATCTCTCCACTGCAGGTTGAACTGCAGGATGGTTTTGCATGAGCAGAGGGTGCTTAAGGGGTATTTGAAAGAGATTATCCTCCCTGGTCTACTCCCATTCCAGAAACAGCTTAGAGGGAGAGAGAAAAATCCAGTTCTGGAATCTTCCTCTCCATCGAATCGCTGATGTTTTTGTACATTTAATATCAGTGACTCAGCTCTTTGACCATTAAAGTATGAGAGGACTAAGAAGAAAAGACACATTGTGTCCTCAGCCTTCCGCGCACCGCAAAGTCAGGGGAAAAAAAAGCAGACTTCCACTTGTGTTTGTTGGCAGTTTCCTACGAGGCTAGAGTCAATAGAGGACAAGTGAGATTGCCTGTCCTTGGATACCCTGAAGCATCAAAAGCTGGCAAAGGGCTGCAGCTGTTGGGAAGAAGATGTAATGGAGAAGTCTGTGACATGGTCCTCCGGGAAGGATTAAGCAGTGAGAAGGTTTCAGTATGAAACCCTTGCAAATTCTGGATACAGGGACCACCTTACCTAAGGATTCTTCTTCCTGCATTTATCTCCTACCCTCTGAGATGGTCAGCATCTCTACCTTAGTTACCTTTCAGTGAATAACAGAATTACAGCATCAGAAGAGACCTTGGAGGTCTTCTAGTCCAATGCTCTGCTCAGGCAGGAAACCATATTGTCA
Source organism: Natrix helvetica (assembly GCF_964273705.1). Lineage (NCBI taxonomy): Eukaryota > Metazoa > Chordata > Lepidosauria > Squamata > Natricidae > Natrix > Natrix helvetica. The sequence goes on from NC_138551.1 coordinate 92,148,005, forward strand.
GGGATTCCAAATAGCATCCAAATGTAAATCAGAGTCCAAGGTAAAGTATTGCTCAAAGTTCCAATTTATTAAGAGAGCCATGTTGGCACATCTGGGAAAACCCGAATCTGAAAGCTTCCTGGTTTCCCCACCTAGTTGAAAATTCAAGATCTCCCCCCCCCCAATTCCATCACATGGTCCAATCTCCCACTTCCATGTTGGCAGTTCCACCCATCCAGTTCCAGTCAGGTGCAGAGACAAGGATGACCTTGGCTTTCTAGAAAGAATTTTGTTTTGGCTTCACAGTAGGTAACTCCATACAATCCCCCCTCCCATTTTCTCACAATAGAAAAAGGCATAGTAGAATAATAGAAAGTGTGGCAGGCCTGAGATCCACAAGAAATCTGCAGGCTTGAGGAGAAAGGAGCTGATGTTGCAACGGCATGACATGCGATCTTGGAGCTCTGAGATCACAGTTGACACTTTTGCCACTGGATGGTCCATCTGGACCTAAACCATCCCGAAGAGATGGTGACAGGAAAGAGTATGTCTTGCTGATCTCAGGGACATCGCAAAGTCCCTGATTGATCCAAGAGAAGCTCTTCTAGCCAGTGACAAAAAGCACAGCCTCAAGCTGCTGAAGTCGGGACAGCTCTGCAACGGGAGGAAAGCAGAAAGAGAAAGTGTGTCCATCTGGTGAGGAAATCTTATTTTATAAAAGACTGCCCAAAAAAATTCAAGTTAAATTAAATTGGTAAAGAAAAGGAAATAAGTGGCAGAATTAAGCATTATTGGACAGTGTGTTATCTTTTTTATTTTATTTTTTTCTATCGATGGAAGTTTTGTGAATATTTTTTACTTTTTAAAGTGAAAGTTTTGGATTTTCTTCTTCTATTTCTTTTTTTTAATCTATGGATTAATTTTTTCCCTTTACTTCTACAATACTGGTTGGAATGGATTTTTTCTTTTTATTTGGTTTCATTTAAAAACTTTATTTCTTCTAAGCCTGTAACATAAAGAAGATTTAAAAGGTATATAAAGAGGGTAGTAATGAGGCAGCCGGGAGAGAATGGCCAAAATCTCACCATATCACCTGGGTATAGGAGCCCCCAGACTCTATACTTTAAATCAGTAATATGTCCTTAATAAGCACTTTGATTAAACTCTGATCTCTTTCTTCCACAAAATTGTTACAAATTTTACTGGAACAGTGTGGTAAGACGCTGTAAAGGAGGGGCACAGGAAGCCAAGTGTGAGTGTAAGATAGAACAAAGGTGAAATTGCCGATAGCTTAAGAGATGATAGGAACTTCTCTTTTTGTATTTTTCCTATGTACTTCTCTGTTTGTAACATTCCAAAATGAACTTCTCCTTTTCGAAATGTCATGTTTGTCTCGTGTATGGAAACGCCTTGAGAATGCTCAGTGTGGCACACGGCATAAAAGTAGCATCCTGGGTGGAAACAAGTCAGTTCAGATTTTGGTGTGTGAACACGCTGAACTCGATGCAGCAATA